>NC_090923.1:207283072-207591322 GCF_040938575.1 Ambystoma mexicanum | reverse complement strand
TTAAAAAAGACATGGGGAGAAATATTGAAAGACCCAGAGAAAGTTAATCTACAAAAATAAAAAAATGAAAAAGAGCAGAAGAAACATTATTAGGCAGCAGAGAGAATTCACCTAGAAATATGATCTACGTAAGTGACCTCACCTTGCACTATACCAGCATTGTAAAATATAATAATGGACTGTAAAAAGTGAAATTACCAGAGAATTAGAACAATGATTATTTTTTTAATTTTTTTATTTATTGGTTAAAAATTCAACCTTTAACAAAAACACTTTACACAAAAAACAAATAAGTAATAAAAAACAGAAAAACAGAAAAAAATAAGAAAAAGAATACTACCAAAGACACATTTTTCATCTCAAACAAAGAGGAACACAAAACAATTAAAGTAAACTAAAAACAGAATAGGAGAACATCATATTGTTATGCAGCCAATTTTGGTGAGAGAGAGGTGAAAAAGGCCACCACAGGATTCACCATTGCAGTTGCACTCTGAGACAGTAGTCCCACTTTTACTCACAATTCTGTCCTGTACCATCGCAAAAGGCTCCTGTCTTATAGAAGGCTCTTTGCCTGATCACAGGTAGCCCAATACATGACAGTACTAGATGTTTCAAATGTTCATTTTCTGCCTCTTGATTACACTATGTGCAAATCTCACCAATGTTCGCAAGAAATCCGTATCTAATAAGCACTTCTTTTGTACACATCGGAATTAGGTGAAACCGCATAAAAGTGTATCATGCTTGCCTGGTAGCATAGATGGAAATATATGGCGCCAAGATACGCAATCTTTTGTTGTTCTGCATTATGTGCATTTTGTGGTAATGTATTAAAGAGTAAAATTCATTCATTTGAGAGATTGTATTTGGGCAATCTGCCACAAAGAGTTTTTTTTTTAACCTTATTTGGATTCTGCATTGGATCTAGATAGGTACAATCTGACTCTTCTAAGGCTGCTAAAGCAAGTCCCCTGATTTCAGTCAATGCTCGTGAGTCCCCCGAAGGGAGGCAAATCCAATATCACTCATCAATGAATCTGATGGAGAAACCATCATTTTCCTGAAGAGTGAAAGGTCTGACCAATAAGCTCTGGCCTTCAGTGATGTTATACCTAGTTCATATCACATAATCAATAGTAGTAGAGCTAGGAAGGGACAACACCTTTCTTCAGATCATAGACTCGAAGATGGGCAGGTAATCAATAACAGACAGATCATACATTTTGATGCCATATAAGATTTTTGAGACAATCTTTCCCTCGTAGTATCTACAAATAGATGTTTGAGAAAACCTACCAGACCTATAGTCCACTCTCGGGATTTGGTAAGATAACTTAATTTCCTTCTCACTTAACCATTCACACAAATATATGTATTTTATTGCTTGGCATTGATTTTAAAACCCAAATATGAGTGTCAACTCTCTCTATATTCCCTGCCACAATCCTCCATTTAAATGATGAATTTTTATGTGTATTGGTGAAGTGCATAACTTTCGTCTTCTCAGGATTAACGTAGAGAAAATTTTCAGTTACAAAGATATGGAAGGCATTTAGCAAATGCTGGAGGCCAATGGGAGTAGAGTCGAAGAGTCCACACCGGCTTCACCATCCAATGCAACTTCCTGAAGTTAGTAGTCCAGGTCAGCCATGTAGAGTCAGGGAGTGAAAATGTATCCCTGCCTGACACCTCTAAATGTTTCAATGAGGTGAGACAAATATCTATGCTGATTTAAACTAATTTGGATTTGTGAATGTTCGTGAAGGCCAATTAATAAACTCAATAGTCCCTCTGAAATGCCCCATTTGGTCAGTTATTGCAATAAATGGGCTCAATTTACTGCATCAAAAGCTTCAGAGATAATAATCAATGCTATATATATTGAGCTTCTTCCTTTGGCCCAAGCATATGTTTGGATACTCTTGATCAATACACAGTCGATCAATGTGCCTAGTCCCTTTCTAAATCCTGTTTGCCACTTTAGAATCAATTTGTGATTATTGGCCCAGGACTCAAGATGTTCTAGAAGGATTCTTCAAATTATTTTAGAGTCGGCATCCAAAATTGCTGTTGGTCGGGAATTACATGCGTGGGATCTATCCCCCTGTTTATAAATTGGTATTAAGTGGGCACATCGTCCACTTGCTGGAAGGTGATTGGAGTACATGATATTACAAAAAAATGTGAAAGTACCTCCGACCAATTTTAAGAATATTCTTTAAATAGCAGGTTTGAGAGGCTGTTTGAGCCTGGGGCCCGAGCGTTATTCGATCTATTGATTATGGAATAGATCTTGGAAGGTCAAAAGTCAATAGCCATACCCAGGCTCCAATGGTCAACCTCCATAGTCCCCACATATATATATCTGGGGCGGAGGCTGCAAATATATTGTCGTTATGTTTCATCCAGGCCTCTTCCGACACTGCATTTACCATATTCCCAGCATGTGTGTTTTCACGTGTATTTATTAAAGATCAGAATGATCTTGTATTTGCCTCAATTAATGTACCCAACATATGTTCTGCATTTAATTGCATTTGTGCTGCTCTGGTACTCCTAAGCCAATTCTTATATCTCTGTTGTATACATTATTTTTCTGCTGCCCTCTCAGCAACATTCAGCAATAAGTTAGCCTTGACTTGTCTAAATAAACAACGTTTTTCCATTTTGTACCCGACCAGTTTCTGATTATAGGAATTTAAATGTGGGGAGTAAAGTGATCTTAACATCCTTTTTCTTACACCATTAACAGCATATACATTTGTCATAAAGCAATCAAAGTTAGAGACAGATAATTCTCCTAATATCTCATTGTCATTCATTTGAGACAAGATATTGGTAAATGTACCATTAACTTTCCTCCTCATATGCAACAACCATCTTATGCAGATGCCCTGTGCATTGAGCAAATCTGCACTTCTTTGTTGAATTGCTACGGACAAATAAGAACAATACAAATGCAGCACATGAATTTCTCCTACAAAAGACAAAAGGGGATGGACCATCTTGTCTTACCCAACAGCCGAGGGACATGAATAATCTCAACAATCTGAAGAACTGTGCCTGTATATGGAATTATTAAACACGCTATTACATAAAGATCAAATGCAATGCTTTTGCAAAGATTTGTCTAAGACCATTGCCCCTTGCAGTGTTTCACTTGAACCTTGTAATCCAAGTGCAATGGAGACTGTCATTCATATTTGGAGCCCTCAGTAAGATGCATCACACATCTGCTGTCTTCTGAGTGCAGAACCACTCAGCACAGCACACTGTCTGGTATTAACCCCCTGCCTTGCCAAGCATGGTTGACTCTGCTGAAGAGACTAAGGTGATAAATCAAAGTACTAGGTGCACTTCCCAAAGTATGTTAAGGAGGTATTTTCTTACAATGCATAAAGACATTGGCCTCATTACGAGTTGGGCGGTAAAAATGACAAATTACTGGCATGCAGGTGCAAACGTGTCCATATTGCACTGCTGCCAGAATCAATGGTTGATTCCGAGTCAGCGTGCACACGCATACCGGCATGCCGGTAACAACTGCACCGGCATGCCGGTAAGGCCCTCCAAACCCCCGATAGCAGCATCATGCACACGGAAGTGCCGGTCCCGGAAGCAACGTCATCGCGCCGGAACTGGAAATGCTCCGGCGGCCATCTTGAAAAACACAATCCATTGCAATCCTTTGCCTACAGGACCTGGAATTGGAAACTGTGAACCCTGCCTGCAAGAGAATGACTCATTCCACCCGCAAAGGCACACCTCGTCAGCGTAAACCATGGATTAGCGACAATGAACTAAACATGCTTGCAGACACCCTGGTCCAGCATGCGGGTGTGGTGTTCTGCTCAAACCTGCGCTGTGCCGCCCAAATGCAGAAGAAACACATGGGGGTGGGAGTGGGGGGCATGGGAGTGTGGGGGTGTTGAGGGATGGGGGGCACTTTGTAGAACAACAACAAAGGTGTGAGAGCCACATTTATACTTGTTTATTGTACATAGTTCACATTGTACATAGTTCACATTTGATTAATACAACTGGTGTGCATATGAAGAACACATGACTGGACATTGATTATTGAGTTTGTGTACATTTATTTCTAAACAGTGCCCAGTGATCACCATTTCCAGTTCCTTGTGTAACCCAGTCCATCAAAAATATTGTGCAATCAAAGATTGGCGTACAGCACATCCTTCAGGCACATTCTGCTATGGCCGATATGCAGCATCTTCACCATCATCCTCCTCATCTTCCGGTCGAATTTGGTCCATGTCAGTTGGCAGGGGTACAATGCGCTGGATGCAAATGGTGTGCTTCATGGCACATATCAAAACAATCTTCCCCACCTTCTCAGGTCTGTATGCGAGTGCCCCACCAGACCTGCTGAGGCAGCAAAACTATGCCTTCAACAGCCCAAAAGTCTGCGCAATCATCACACAAGTGCGTGCATGCACACGATTGTAGTCCTCTTTGTGCCTGTTGAGTGGATGCCTGACATGGGTGAGGAGCCACGGCTTCAGGGGATACCCAGCATCACCTGTATGGGAGCAATTGAAAATTTGATTATTAGGATTTTTAGCATTCCTTGTGTACACTGTCTGTACATTGTTTGTGGTCAAATGCAAGAGATCTTCACTACCAGCTATTTCCATTTAATTAGAGCAACACTCAGGTTGGTGTACTTGATGTTGATTCACGGTAGGGAAGCATGGGTAACGTTCAAGTCTTAGGGGCCTTTACACCCGATACAGCACTCACACAGATGATGTCAGTAGGTCCATGATGTGCTCACATGTGATGGCTGTGTTGCAGTGGAAGATCCAGTATGCATGTAGGGAACTGAATGATGGATTTCCCTGATGTGCAACATGATACGCATTGTTTTGCCAAGCATGCTTCCAAATACTCAACGCGTCAACGCCTTCACCCATTTGATCGTGGCACAATGGAATTGGTGGTATGGTCGGCCAGTGTAGGGAGACGATTCTGTGATGGTGCTGGGTGTCAACTGGCATGGTGGAAGTGAGGTTCTGTGTATTGGTCCTGCAGCAGTCGCACATGTGTCAATGATGTTGACCACATATATAGGAACTACACAACACATAACACACACTGCTTTCAGTACACATACAGATTTCCGCGCAGCACCTTGTTCCAGAACTCTGAAATCTATTTTCTACCTCCATATCCCATTGGTTTTTTGGGTGTCCCTTCAGGTTCAGGGAATGGCATGGTGGTGTGCAGTGTACCTGTCGGGCAGGGGCAGTGACAGGGGATTCCCTGAGAGGCAGTTGGATTTGGCTCAGTCATGCCTGCATGACCTGCGGTGCACTTTGATGCGCTGATGTGGATTATGCATTGTGACTGCAGGTTGGTGCATTGTGGTACCTGTGGCTCAGGTCTGATGATACACCTTGTGCATGTGCAGGGGTGGGTGCTGTGTTTGTAGCTACCATTTACACATAGCTGTGCGGCCATGGCACGTCTGCATCCATTGTCAGTCTCGCGCATCCCGTCATTATCATTGGGATCACAGTGTTTAGCGCCCAGGACGGTGTCCCACCCCCAAACAAGAACCCCGATGGCCCAGCCAGAAGACAGGTTACATATGCTTGTGCCCCCCCCAACATCAACCCCCATGGCCCTGTGGTTGGACTTAACCAGCAGCCAGGCACGTCGTGTAGCGTTTTGTTCCGTGTAGCTGGGAAGCGTGGAATTGCGCAGCACCATTGGATCCCGGAAATCTGGCACTGCAATGCGTTACTATCTTGCCTGTATCACACACCATCTGGACATTCAAGGGGTGGTAGAGCTTCAGGTTACGGTACACTACCTCTACGGCATGTTGGACTACCAGCTCCACATGTGTGCAGTCTACGACACCAATGACACTTGGCATGACTGCCAGTGCATAGAATGCAATTTTTGGTGGCATTCACCTCCTCCGCAGTCTGTGGTAGCCATATGTGGGGCCTTGTGTGTTTCAGGAGTGCATCCAGCACCTGGTTGAATACACGGGAGAAACATGGTTGTGAGATGACATGCAGCTGCCCCACTGTGTGCTGGTAGGTGCCTGTGTCAAGGAAGTGGCGCACAGACACTACCTTCAGCAGAGGGGGTATGGCGGTACAGATGTTTATCAGGCTGAACAGGTCATCGTGAATGAGATCCACAATTGTGCGTATTGTGTCCCTGTCCAGGCAGTACAGGATGTGGATCTGTGCAAGGGTTAAGTCAAATGGACTGGCCCTTATTCAAGGGATTGGTGACTGCCTGTGGGGTCCCACTGCCTGCACTGGTGGTGTGTGCTTGCCCAGCCTCACCCTCTTTCTCCTCCTGCGCCTCCTCTGGAGTAGTCGCAGTGCAGGCATGTCCTCCAGCCCCTGTATAGCAACTGCTAGTGGTATCATTTTGGACTTGGAAGGGGTGTGGTGTGTGGGTGTGCTCCTTTTGTGCTGTGCCTAACTTCATTGCCTCCACCTGTGCTGATTGTGTGCACATGTGGCAGTTTGGAACACAGCAGATTGCTATTAACGCCTGTCCCGCGATGCCGGTATTGCCGGCATCATGGTGACCGTTCTTACCAGCATCTGGATGTGGGTAGAGGCATGTCTGTGCAGTTCGTAATGATCACTTCCTTACAGCATGACGGTGCTACTGGCACGGCTGCGCGTGCCCTCGCCCATACCGGGTAGGCGCTACCTGGTCACTTCAGGTCCCTGCGGTTGCGGTAGCACCGGCATCGCATGTCGTAATGCACCAGTCCAGTATACAATGTCGGTATTCACTTACTGGTATTGTTATTACCGGACCGCCTACCTTGTAATGAGGCCCATTGTAAGGTAAGCATTTTCATTCTTGCCTGTGTTGCTTTCCCTAGTGCATTATAATACCCTGAGTGTACAGTTTATATATCTCTATTATATATTCAAGGAAAACTTTAGTTGCAGGGATGTTAAGGTGGAGAACTTAATGGAAAAAAAAATGGAAATTCAGCTAAAGCCTTAACTTCACGCCCCCTGTTGTGCAGATTATGATCACAATGCTGAAATCACAGATCATATCATTGATGACATCACTAATTAAAATACAACAGTAAATGGCTTTCAGTATGGCCTCCAGCCATGGTCAGTGTGCATGGCCAAATATATGTTAACACATGAATGGGTAATAGTCATGGCCTTCAGTTATGGACACTGGTCACAACCTTCACCCACGTGCACTGAATATTTTAAAACACTAACAGGCTACCAAACATAGATTTTGGCCTTTACCAGCAGATATTGCTTTAACCGTCTCCACTGTATGTTATATACACTGGTCAGGCACTATCCATAGACATTAGCACAATACAGGCCTGAAGCCACTATCTTTGGATGTGCCCACTATAGGTTCTAATATATAAATGTGCACTAGCCATGGACTTTGACCTTGAGCAGTTTGTACATTTTTTGGCCATGTCCACTCCATATTTTACAATCATAAATCACAATAAGCGATGGCCTTCGGCCGTGCCTACTGTGTATTATACAATCCTAACCAGCCACTAGCTATGGCCTGCAGCCATCCCCACTGTATATTATATACACTAACCAGCCACTAGCCATGGTCTTCAACAAAATACTAGCAAGTAGCCACAGTTTTCAGCTATGCAGATGGTATATTCTAACATATTAATGGGCACTAGCTCTGGACTTTAGCCATGGCCACTGACGACAGCTTTCAAAGTTGCCCACTGTATATTTTGAAACAGTGAGGGGCTACCAGGCGTGGCTTTTAATCATGCACATTGGTATTTTTTAACACTAACCAAACACTAGCTATGGCCTTTGGTGCAGGCTAGTGACCCCAGCCTTTGTCATGGCGAAGTTCATGGCCTAAATTGTTATTAATGTAATCAATATTTTCATGAGCTAACTTATAAATGATATTATGTCTAATTCCATTACTGATGTAATCAGTTATATACAATGCAATAAGTGTTGTCACCAGTGATGGCATCAGTGATGTGATTTGTAATGTCATCATTGTGGTCATAGTCTGTGCAACAGGGGGTGCAAAGTTAAGGTGGCATTAGCTGCATTTCCAGGATTTTGTTGCATTAAGTTCCCGCCCTAACGTCCATGCAACTAAAAAACAAAACTCTTGAATTTCAAAGGTTTTGTTACACTGTATTGCTCACCTAAATGTCCCTGCAACTAAAGTTATAAATATATCTTTCTCCCAAAATGTTTTATCTGTAGTCCTTTGTAAACTCTGATATAGCCGCTAATATTGGGTAAAACAGCTCGAAAGAAAATGCTTTCCTGCACCCCAGGCCATCACCATCTGTGCCAGATCCCCCCCACTCTCCAGACGGCCTCCTCACCTCCCCATCCCTCTCCCTTTCACCCCAGAGCACACGCTGCTTCTGTGACACAGTTTGCTTTCAGTTGACAGCCATTTTTTATTTTTTTTATTTTTATTGTGTTACAGTTGTATAAAACAACTTTTCACAAAAAGTAAAAGAACAGGAATACATTACGCTCAATACAAGAGTACTAAGAGTGAACAAACAGAAAACCAAAAACAGAGACACACACACAAAAGGATACAATTAGCACAATCAATGATATATATTATTAATCAAGAAGATCATTCAAGTATTTACTAAAGATAAAAGATAAAAAAGTAAATTACTTTATTTTATATTGTTTGGCTCAATAAAACTAAATTGTTCCAAGGTCCTTACTACGGTGATAGTGAAACATCTTTCTTGACCTGCTATTAATCTTTTCCAGAAATGATTGGTACAGATTCAAATTTTATCATCAACAAAATTGCCAAAGAATCTTTAAAACATTTCTGGTGTTCCTTCAGGAGGTGGTGTAGACTTTGTTTTTCACTACATTTACATATTATACATATTGTAGATTTAGAGGTTTTATAATCATAAATCGATTGGATCGCATCTGTGTTAATTAGAATAGGATGAATTCTTAAGAATTTTGTTCACATGTAAGAGCTAGGAAAGCAGGTGAGATCATTTGGCATATAACCACACGGTTTATCAAAGATGGACACAGAGTACGTTTTACACCAGAAGGGTTCCGAATGACATCATTAATGATTCAATCACTTTGCACTAGTGGTTGGTTTGCTTGACTAAAAAGATCTTGAGAACTGCGAGGTCATACCTTGAAGCTCAGCTGCTATGTTCATATAAAGAGACTGTTCATTTGTAGACCACACAAGCCTACATAGTCTTAGTATTTTCTGTGATCCATGTGATTTTAAGGAGTGAAGTCTCAATTCATATCTTAAGGATAATTGTTTTTCAAATGTTGCCTTCTAAATGCGTCCAATTTAACTGGTGAGACAAGGACACTGTATCAAGGCCATGAAGAAGATAAGGAATAACTTTGGCCTTGTAAAATTTAATCAAAGGGACTATGCAAAATGTGCAAAAGGAGCTATACATTTTTTTTTCATTTGAGTTGCAAGTGGTATTATTTGAGGTCAAGATCTTGTTCTAGTAGATTTTTTTAAGCAATATGCCCGGAACGGCGGGGGCATTGCCGAATCAGGAAATGCCCCGGTGCCCATAGTTACTGCTATTATTACCCCTGAGAGACAGAGGTACTAAAGCAGTTTTTTCTGTCCCGAAACACTTCAGTTCCCAGCGTATCCGCTCCTGAAAAAATAAAGAGGCAAAGGTAAGTGGTGTTGGGAGAAAAAAAAAAGAAAAATTAAAATGTACCTGGGTCTCCAGTGTGGGACAATGGAAGCCTCCAGCCGTGTGGAGGCTCCGAGCGGGGATGGCCCCGCTTCGAGCCTCCTCATTGGCTGAGGTGCTGCCACGCTCCCGCTGGGGTCAAAGGCCTGGAATCCGAGGCATTCCCGGCTGGGTAATGCCCCGGCAAGGGCCAATCAGAATGGTTCTTTCATTCTGATTCTCCCTTGCTGGGGACTAATAGTATGAAAAGAATGAAATTGTATTCCCAAGTGGGCCAATTCGGTGGTTACAGGGACTGATCATTGTGTGACCACTTAAACTTACTTGGTACCTTATGGGGTCTCCTAAGTGACAGAATCCTCACTTTAGACTCATTTGGCTATAGCCACCCTGTAATGTATATAGTTCTAGCCTTCATTGCCTGGTCCCTTACATTTGAGGGGGAAGGGTATCATATTTTTATGAGTTAGCTTTGTTTAAATGCTGTGCATATATATCATAGAATCTTTCTTGCACTTTCGTCTAAATTTGGTGCTTCATGTATTGTTGTTTGGAGGCTTTGGTTGCTGATTTACATCCCTGAAAACGATATACCGCCCTTGGCCCATTTTATTGATACAGCGTGAAAAACAAAACAATTTTATTTCCTATCTTTTTTACCTTTATGACTGCAAAAAAACACTGAGCCATGTTGTAATACATGCTCGGCATATAACTGAAAAGCCTTTCTCTCTTATGGGTGTGTTATAGCCACTCATATCTCATCAAGCATTGCATACATACGTACCTACATACAGCACACATACATACATGCATACATAAATGCATACATGCATATGACGATATCCAAACGGTGAAAAGGAGATTGGCTGTTAATGTCTGTAGGGATGTCATGAATTTGTAGCATAGGCCATGGATGACATCCCCAGTGGTGGGGTAAACTTTTGGATGTGTGTATCGCTATAGCTCAGATCTATAGACCCTACAATTTCTCTAAAATGTATTGAAACCTATATTCTCAGTTTTACACCACCTTGAGTGTTTATGCTGTTCATTGTGTTTACGAATTGCATTTGTATTTAAAAATGTTCCATTGTTTAATTATCTTGTTACCCTTTTAATGTGGGGTGTATTTCAATAATAGGCATATTTCATATTAATGATTCTAGTACCCTATACCTTTTTGGTGGTTACGCATTGACGTGAATACAGCTAATAATCGAACAACACTGTCCAACGAGGGCACCTTTGCCTATTGTTGTGTTCTAAGTGAATGCTTAAACGTTACCGTTTTTTAAACAAATATTTGAAACATTGATTTTGGAAAGTTGTCGTTCCACAAAGAGAATATTGCAGCAGATCATATTGACGTAGCTTAGGTGGACTGGTCCATTACATCCTTGTGGTAAGTTATTCCCTGCCAGCACTTTTCAGAATGTGTCCTTTTGTTATGTGTGACGTTGAGCACTTGCAATTAGTGTCACTCTTGAAGTTGGTGTCGTTGATTTTCAGCATGATGAGTCCAGCCAAAATGGGAGCTGATGTTCTGGGCAACAGCAACCATTCTTGTGACAGATTCAAGATTGCTGATAATCGGTATCAAATGGAGAACATATGCCGAGCATGGGAAATATATTATCTTACCAATTCACATGACGTTGGATACATGGTATGTTGGCACAAAGTCCAAATGAAGACTGCAAGACCTAATCCACAGTGCGTCCAATGTGTCCAACTTCTCCCAAATGCCACTTGCCTTTTTACCTTCCGCCCTAAAACCCTTGCATGCACATTGTTGTCTGGTGCTGAATTGAGAAAACAGGGTACTGGCAACAGGAATCATTTTGAAGTCAAGACACATGGGAAGGGGTGCGTAATGCTGGAAATGCTGTTGGAGGGACAGGGCTTACTCGTCCTTGTCCTACAACTTCTCTGTCAGTGTGTTTTTCTGCACAGGAGTCCAGTTTGGACCCCTGGAAATGTAGCTCTTCATTCTTAGCTTTTAGCGAACACTACCCATTGTATGTATACCCTTAGGCATCCATGGGCAGGGTACACCCTTGTACACCTAATTTATGTTTTTTGGCACATGTGTGTTACCCAGAGAGCAGGGTGTGGGCTGTTGGCAGTTAGATGCTGATGTCACAGTGGCTCTAGGTATCCTCCATTTTTGGGATTTCGAGGCCCTGACATAGGAATCAATGGATTCCTAGACAAAGGCAAGATGGCCAGTGGTGGCTTCTTGGGTTCCATTGTCTTCTCCCCTTGTTTCTCAAAGCCCCAAGAAGCCCTGACTCTGTTCCCTTCCCCTGAATGGTTGTTGGGTGGAAGGACCACATATGGCTCTGGGGCTGCCTCCTGCAGGACGGGCTGGAGCCTTCCCAGTGGCTGCTTGTTGTGGGTACACGCTGGAAGTGGAATTTACCTGAACGTAGAGAGTAGTCAATATACATTCTCTGTTGTGGGTATCCAGCTTTGGTTGTGTGACACAATGCCTGAACCAGCCCTGACTGAACTGGAATTAATGCAGTGTAGTGTAATGAAAGGCTGGGGAGAAGCCCCCAACCCACATCCTGTGTTGTGGGTGTCTCGTTTCTGGGGAATGGCCGGAATGGCCGGAATGCCTGTGAACCTGATTGGGTGATGCCTGCATGAATGCCCTTGTGTGAGATTGGCTGGCTGAGCTAGACTCAGCCTGAGTGAATGGAGAGTGTTTTGTATAACAGGGCGCCATACACTCACCTCCTTGTCAGAAGCTTGAAGTTGAAACTGAAGTCAGAAGCTGAAGTCATCTTCAGCTTGCCTCCTGGAATCCAGCTGGAGGAAGAAGTCTGGGGCTGCATCTCTTCATCTAACGGGCAAGCTGTCATGCTGATTCAAGGACTGCACCAGAGAGGACCTAGATAGGCAACCTCTTCCCAAAGCTGCTAGGGGACATAGTGTAACTGCTGCTCTTCACCTGAAGTATCCTGGAAGCCAGTCCTGTGTGCCTGCCATCCATTGAAGGGATCCTTGTTGGTCCAGAAGAGGAGTTCCTGAACATTGTGATGCCAAGAATTGCATCTGTTTCACAAGGATCTGGAGCAGTGTTTGTGACAGCAGGAAGCCAATTTCCTGAGTATCAACCAGAAGAGGGGGTAGATGTGTACAGTGCTGCTTGACAACCAGAGAAGGTCCAGGGTCATGATGGCAGTGCACAGTCCGCCAGTGAGTTTCCAGCCACCAAAATCTGAAGAAGACATCCTGAGTATACCGACTTGGTGATGGTCTGCAGTCCATTCCAGTGGTCAGGTCCAGGTTGCCAGAAGCCACCTTGACGTGCTTGTTGCAGATACAGCACAGAAGAACCAAAAGACATTAAACCGGAAAATCCCAAAACCCCACACCTAATTCTGCCACTGCACCTGTCCCCAGCAAAAGCCATCCATGGCCACCAAGGGACTTATTTTCTTCAGCCAACTCTTGTCGAGATCTACAGCAGGTTTCACCTTCGTGGGCCATCCACAGCCAATGTAGCAATGTGACAATGGAGACCACTTCGAAGACCGAAAGTGCTGCCTTTCTGACACTGTTTGGTTACCTCCTGACATCCCTCTGACTCCTTCTTCCAAGGGCGGAGGGGCATCCTCGAGGGGTCTCCTCAACCAAGGCACCCAAGGTAACGTGACAAGGAAGATCATCGTCCATCCTCAGGAGTCCTCCGGGGGTCCGGGATTCGTCTTGGACCGTGTTCTCCTGTGGCTTCCCAGGTACTTTGGGGTCGTGGGATCTGTAGAAAAAGAAGCAGAGTATTGTTTAACACATTTGGATAGGCGGTAATATACAAGATAAAGTACATCTTAACTTTTTCTCACGGTTGCCCATGTGGGGAGATCCTTTTGCACTGTTTATCATAAAGAAACATTCTGCAAATGTTCCTAACCTGCCTTTCTACAGTAATATCTCTGAAGTTACCCATTGCTTTGTGATTGTTATACTTTTTAATAACTGTAAGCAGTTGGTGTATTTTACCTGAATCTTAGAATATTGTGATACCACATAGAGGGGTAAATATTTGCCATTTTTAGATAGTGTTACCTTAATTATTGTTGTATATATTCACCTGAACCTTATTTTGTATAGCATTACTGTGTTAGCACATAACATACTTGTGGACATTCCTTTGTGGGGGCCTGGTGATTCACTGTACCTAAGAACCTGCCTGCATCACCTCCCTTGAGTATCTACCTTGGGTGCTTGATCATTGCTACCATTAGAGAAACTTGGCTGGTGTGCTTGGTACCTCTACCCCAACTACATAGTGGCCACAAGTACAGATACCCCCCTCTAGTCTTTACAGATGGAGCTAGAATAGCCCATAGAGAAGGGCAGTTAGGACAGTAGTGCATCCATCTTAGTTTCTGCTAGGGCCCTCTATGCTGTCCTTTCTCCTCATTTCCTGCATGACGAGGAGCACTGGGCATGTTCTCAGAAGGCAACAGCCAAATGTTAGAAAAGCCCTCCATGGACACTTACAGGACACTTGCTTTGGACCAATGCCCTATGTCATTTTGTCTTTATAAGAAAGGGGAATCCCCTTTCTTCCTTGTTTTCATCTTTGGATTTTCAACTCATGAAGAAGGATTCAATGGCGCATGTTGGGAGGTGAGACTACTTCAAAGTCCTCGGCCAGAGATGTGAAGACAATGGGCATCCAATACAGATTCAATCTATGTCCGCTAACCTTACAAAGGGAAAAGTGGAGGGGGGGTCCCTCAATAGTTTCCAGTCAACTTATTTATTCGTTGCCTAGCAACGCTAGTAATTAAGCTTCCAAACCCCGCCGGCAGGCGGACGCCGGCGCTCTCGCAAGAAAGGCCTACGAGAGTAAGGCCCTGTTTACCCCTGTTAACGCCTGGCAGCGCTACCTTACTCTTCGAGGAGCATCTCTATTGAGGCACAACTGTCTTGCCCTGCCACGCTACTATTGCCATCTGCCTCGCATCATTCATTGTTAGCCTCTCCCACTACAACAAACTACATCCTCTGATCGGAATCTGACAATTTATACCATGCAGTTGCCTCACTGATACTCCCTCCGAACCTTGTCTCATGACTTTTGGTTCTGCTCACAGCTGTATGCCCTTTCTGGTACCTGCAACAGGAATTTAAGCTGCACCAGGCCCCATAACTGTCACACCATACACTACTATATGCTAAATTGTGTGCCTTGAACTAGCCTACCACTTGCATTTGTGTGCCTGAACTAGCCTACCACTTGCATTTGTGTGCCTTGAACTAGCCTACCACTTGCATTTGTGTGCCTTGAACTAGCCTACCACTAGTAATTGTGTGCCTTGAACTAGCCTACCACTTGCATTTGTCTGCCTGTACTAGCCTACCACTTGCATTTGTGCACCTTGTACCAGCCTACCCCTTGCATTTGTGTGCCTGAACTAGCCTACTACTTGCATTTGTGTGCTTTGAACTAGCCTACCACTTGTATTTGTGTGCTCTGAATTAGCCTACCACTAGTAATTGTGTGCCTTGAACTAGCCTACCACTAGTAATTGTGTGCCTTGAACTAGCCTACCACTTGCATTTGTGTGCCTTGAACTAGCCTACCACCTGCATTTGTGTGCCTTGAACTAGCCTACCACTAGCATGTGTGTGCCTTGAACTAGCCTACCACTAGTAATGGTATTCCTTTTAAGTTGCGCTTAAATTGTTCATCACGGTTGCCTCACTGTGTTCTAGCCAAAACCTATGACTGCATTTGACTGCTAGCCTGGTGAATCTCTGCCATCACGCACCTGCCCCTCCAGCCTCTCAGTCCTGCAAGCCTCCTCTCCTAAAGTTACTTGCTCTAGCCTTGTTGAGCACTCTCTGCTGTACCATCCACCTAGTACACGCATTAAAACTCACCTCATCTCTGCTATAACAACACCACAACACTACCACCATGCCCTTGTCTCCCCATAACACCAATCCCTATCTCAATAATCCAGCTCTTTGGCACCAACTTTTCACGTCCAAACCCACTCCTATCCAACCTTGCTCACTTGCCTTGAGAAACACCAGACTGGGCACTAGACTCACTCACGCTTCTTATCACCTTCTGACCTCCCACTGTCAAAGGAAACACCCACAATCTGTCACCAGAACTGCATCCACTCCACTCACACCATCCTCCCAATGTATTAACCCTGTTGTGAACACGACCGAAGGGGCACTAATTAATGCCAGATCTCTCACAGCCCACGCTCCAGAGGTGGCAGACCTTCTCCTAACTCATGACCTGGACTTCCTGGCCATCACGGAAACCTGGCTCCACGCAGCCTCGGGACCTCTACTCTCACTAGCCATTCCAACAGGCTATAATATCACACATGACCGCAATACCAGCCAATCTAAAGGTGGCGTTATGGCCATCATTCACCAAGATTCCCTCAACCTACGCCTTTCCACTGTTCATCAAATCTCTCGTATGGAAGCCCTTACAGCCAAAATCACCCTCACCCCTAACCACACCATCTCGCTTCACCTACTCGACAGGCCTCCTGGGCCACTAACCACCTTCGCTGAAGACCTCTCAAATATCCTGGCCAACAGCACTAAAGTCAACTCCAAAATTATTGTTCTAGGCGACTTTATCCTGGGACTAGCTGACCCTAATGACACGGCTGCCTTGACAATCGACAACCTACTTACTAACTCAGGCTTTACCCAGCATATCAACACCTCCACACACTCTAAAGGCAGAATCCTTGACTGGATTGCTGACCTTAATTGTGGAATTAACGTGGCAGCCAACCAACCTTGTGCCTGGACGGACTACCACATGAATACCTTTAACATTCCTGCCACAACCACCAGCCCCACTCCAGACGTCGCACCTGCTATTCCCACACAAAATAAGCGCAACATTACCTGTGACAAATTACTCTCGCTCATCCTCCCAATCCTGAATGAACAAGCGTTACTAAGCACGGACCCTACCGTCCTAGTCGACACCTTCAACCATACTATGCTCAAAGCCCTCGATCTCATTGCTCCATCCAGACTGAGAAAATCCAAAGTACGAGCTCATCTCAACTCATGGTTCACCCCCCAATTCAGAACTCTCCATAAAGAAAAACGAATCGCTGAATCACACTGGAGAAGTAACCCATCAGAATCTAATAAAATTAGTGTCACCCTACCCACGCCAAAATACACGTAAGCCATACTCCAGGCTAAAAAAGACACCTACAACAAATGTATCGAACAAGCTAATTCTAATACTAAAGAGCTCTTCAGAATCTTTAAAGAACTAGAAACCCCTGTCTCTGCACCTGACACCTCTATTAAAGATAGCACCTGGTGTATTAACATTCAAAACGCGCTCCAAGTTAAAATGAACAACAAACATACCTATCTACAATCTAACCTGCAACCGATCGCTCTCCCAATACTAAACAATACTATCCCTGAAACGTTAACCCCCTTCAGCTTCTCTCTATCATCTACCACTGAAGTGGAAAATATTATTAGCCTTAAACCTTCTAACTGCCAAGGGGACCTTTGCCCAGCGCCAATCATCAAGGAAGCGGCCCATGTTCTTACTCCTTTCATCACTACTCTTATCAATTCCTCTTTCAGCACTGGGATTGTACCGGACAATTTGAAGGATGCCTGGGTTATCCCGCCCCTAAAAAAACAACTCTAGATGCCAATATACCTACGAACTACAGGCCCATCACCACGGTGCCGTTCTTATTAAAAATTCTCGACCGAGCTGCATACCTTCAGATTCAAGACTATCTCGAATCCAACAAACTCTTGGGTCTAAGGCAATCTGGGTTCCGGCCCCACCATGGAACTGAAACAGCCCTTATCGACCTTAAAAGACAGATCGAAGATTTACGAGACAAGGGCAAACTTGCTCTATTACTCCTACTCGATCTATCTGCGGCTTTTGATCTTGTCAATCATCAAATTCTATGTTGACGCCTCAAACTAGCTGCCCATTTTTCAGATAAAGCCACAGCATGGATCAGTTCATTTCTGGACTACAGATCGATGTGCGTCTTCTACCCCTAGCAGCAGCATCGCCAGCACCCGTAAAATGTGTTCACAAAACCTCTTTTTGATATTTTGGATTATCTGGGTGCCATTTACACAAATTATGCCGACCACACACAGATACTCATCCCCATCTCAGGAGACTACGCCGCCGACTCCCTCTCAGTGAATGCTATCTAGCAAGTCATCCAAGCCTGGATGGCGCAACACGGGCTTGTCTAAACAAAGATAAGACAGAGCTCCTCGTTCTCGGCTCTCCCCAAAAACTATCCAAACTGGCCACTGAGTTCAATTCTTTCATCATTGATGGTAACACCATCAAGGCCTCTAAGGACACAAAAACGCCAGGGATTTATCTTGACTCTACCTATCCCTATCTAGACAAACCAATGCAGTATACTCCGCAGCAGCTTACACCTGCAAACTCATTACAGCTAGCCATCCTTTCCTTTCACCGGCCAACAGTGTCACACTTGCCAGAGCCCTTGTGCTGTCAAAAATAGACTATTGTAGACTATTGTAACACCCTCTATCTGGGCACCAACTGTTACAACCTAAATAAGTTAAAAATAACACTATCAGAGCTGCTCTCAACATCCCTAGGTACTAACACATCTCAGATAATAGACGCAACCTTCGCTGGCTTTCCGTCCCTCAACGAATCTCACTAAAAACACTTGCTCTCACTCAAAAATGCTATCCAACTATGCACCCTCCTACCTAGCCAAGAGATTCACCCTCCAAAACACTAACAGACCTCGTAGAACTGCACAGACCAATTGCCTCTCTATACCACGCTTTAACATACAAAGATCTGGCGGAGCTAGCTTCCAGCAATGGCGGCCAAACTTTGGAATTCACTCCCCAATACATTAAGATCAGAACCTGCCTTCCACAGCTTCAAGAATATGGCCAAAGCCTTGCTCGCCGCCCAAGACCCGTCACCCACTTACCAACCCCCCCATGCGCTAATCACTTACTTCACTTCCCACACATATGCCATTACTCCCTTTCACCCCGTAACTGCTTTTGTATATATGTTAATATCTGGTACCATTTGTAATTTAAATTGTAATTTAACTGTAATTCTATTGTTCTGTCTTCCTTATAATGTTGTAACTAAAATAAGCGCCCTGTTGCCCACAGGCCTGGTGCGCTCTATAAATAAATAAAATACAAATACAAATACAAACTTCCTGGAGAGGAAGCACTGAACTGTAGAGCACTCATCCTGAGGATCCTGGCTTGGGCCATCCAAAAACCCATAAGTCCACAAGCAGACTGGCATCTTGATTCGTGACATTAAGACATCTTTGAGCTATATCGACCATGCTTGATGCAATCAGAGCTGCCACAAGGCCCCTGGTAGTGTTTTTGGCAGTTAAGGCAACTTTGAAATGAGTATTGCATTCTGATCCATCCAGATGCTGGCTGGACCCATTGAAGAGTACCAACTGGTCTCAACCCTATTGCAAGCTTAGAATTGTCGGAGTAACTGACTTGAGCACTGACTTAACGGTTAGAAGTAATTGACTCGTTGACTCGTCACTCTGTAACGCTGACTAACCTCAGCAGAGCCATTGTCTTGCCGCTGACTTAACCGCAGCCCAGAACCTTTGAGAACCTTCTTCTTGACCATTCCAGAAGAACACACGACCCAGCAGGAACCAGCTCCTTAAAAGCAACTTGATGCTGACTACCCACTCACAAATATTGAAACAAGCCCAGTCACATTGAAAGCAGTTAGAAGGCCCAAAGCTGTCAATCTATAAAGACAAGACCCGAAGGGTGCAGTGAAGGGGCCCTGCCCCTGGAGTTTTTGAGACGATAGTTATTCTTACGCCTCTTCTCTACATTATTCCACATGTTTTGCATAAATAATTGCCTGAACACCCCTGCTTATCAATCTAGATTCACTTGCACATCAAATTCTGAGTTCTCTGTGGTTCTTTTACAGGGGTGGGTGCAGTGTTTTAGCGAGTTTGTGTTTGATTTTTATTAAAGTCCCTATTTTAAAGAACGTTGGACATTCTGTTAGTTTGGATCTAATGTATTAAAGCTGTTTTGGTTTCTACCCTTCTCAGCCCAGACCCCTCCTTAAGATATAGCCTGCCCTTAGTCTCTGATACCATAAGAGACAAAAGAGGTATACCTTTGGGCTGTGCACTTTCACTTTTATGATTAGAATTTTTGCTGGTTTAGTAATAGTTTGGGACTGAGTAGGTGAATTAGCCATTACTCATCCCAATACTCCTTTAGAGCAGTAGTCATTTTGTATGAGCACCATTCAAAGAATAGTCTGCACAGGCTGTGCATTTCATATGTTTTATCTCAAGCCATTTTGTGTTAAGTCTTTCATGACAATTGCAAACCTGATTTTTGGACCTAACATGTCGCACGGCACTAAGATGTCAATATCAATGCTTCAGCCAGAGGGGGGATTTGGCACCATTTTTGTTTAATTACATAATGCTCTTGTCAGGATTGAGGCATGGTCAATATTCTCTGACCAAGCGTACTATGAATAGATACATACAGGGCCACCAATATTTTCCCTAACCTTCTTCTTGGTTCCAGTGGTCCCTGGCTGTGTTCTTTGCATGAAAGGAGCAAATCTATCCCCAAGGGAGGTACTGTTGTCCAAATACTAGCAAATAACCTTCTAGAAACAACTCTCTGTTTTTCCCAGAAAAGTGAATCTTCATCACTCATGAGCCTTGGTTCAAACCAACTATTTATTGTCCATTGGATAAACTTACTTAACACTGGGTCAAGACCCAGCTCAGGATTGTCAGAGCCCCATAACTCCCCACTGAGACTTAATTTATTAGCTGATAAATACTAGAACAGTTTGGATTGAGAAGGTCTGAATTAGGGCATGTGGTAAATCACTGCATCCTCTGGGATCTCAAGCTGATTGATTTATATTGTATTTATTTATTTAATTCAATTTATAGAGTGCTTTAATCAAAAGCACTTTATATAGCAACAACAAGATTACATAGAAAACATTGGAAGCATAGTTGTAAACATGAGATAAACCTTCAAAAAACAATAAGTAGAACAATTTACCTAGGTCTGTGACAGAGAAGCAGAACAAAGAAAGATTAAGAGGGAAGTAATGAGGTTAAGAGGACGGAGATGAAGAAGATGAGATTTCAAAGAAGAACAGAAGGAGGGGTATGAGGAAATGGTGCCCATAGAGAGAGGTAGAGAATTCCAGTGTAGGGAGGGGCAAGGAGCTCAAATGATCGGAAAAGGGAAGGGGTAAAGGGAGGTGGGGGAACAGTGAGAGGGAAGAGATCAGCAGATCGGAGGGGGCGAGATGGAGCGTTGAATGAGGAAGATAAGCCAGCCAAGAACAGAGAGCGAGGAAGAAATGGAATTGTGATGAGGGAGAAGACAAAGGGTATGGATAGCAGAGTGATAGAGGGATATGAGCGGAGCAAGATGAGAGGCAGGGAGGCCAAAGAGGAGAGAAGAGCAGTAGAAAAGAAGAGAGAAGACGAGGAACGAGATTAAGAGTTTAGTGGCATGGTAGGTGAGGGAGGAACAGATTTTACGAACATTGAAGAGGTGGTAGCGACAGGCGCAAGAGGTAAGAGAAATATGGTGGATAAAGGAGAGGGATGAGTCGAAGTGGAAGCCTAGCTTGCAAGTATGGTCAGAGATGGGGAGATTAGAAGGGGGAAACAGAATAAAAGGAGGGGGAGAAGGCGGAGGATGGGAGGCGAAGCAAAAGAATAAAATCTCGGTCTTGTCAGAGTTGAGGGAGAGAAAGTGGGAGGACATCCAGTTTTTGATAGCAGTAACACAGGAAGAAAGAATAAGGTGGATGTCAGGGTTGAAAGACAAAAAAGAGAGAAAGAGCTGGGTGTCATCAGCATAGAAATGATGAGAGATACCGAAAGAAGAGATGATGGGAGCAAGAAGAGAGAGAAAGAAAAGGGCCAAGTACAAACAAAATTCAGCAATTGGCTGTGTTTGGAGGTGCTATGCAAGCAAAATGTATTAGTGCTCGCCATGGTTCTCATTCCCACATATTTCCACAAGAGCAAATGAGGGTGTGCCTTGAATGTAACCTATTCCTGGTTCACAATTATTAAAACTGGAGCAGCAGTCAAGTGGCACTGTAGCTGGTCAAGTGGCACAGCGAGTAGAGTGCTTGCTTTGACATCCGTGCAGAGCCTGCTAACCCAGGTTCGAATCCCGGCGGGGCAAAACTCAGACTTTCATCCTTCCGAGGTCGATAAATGAGCACCACACACCTTGGGTAATAATAAGCAGCGCTCAGATACCTGAGGGTTCGTAGCGCTATATAAATGCCAAATTATTATTTATTATTATTATTAGCAGCAGGGATTTACAGACCCCGCCGAGATGCCCTTCAGAAAATATTTGTGTTTCACATCTCAGTAACTATCAAGGCAGCTATAGATGTGCTCTGGTCTAAGGCTTTGTGAACAAGCGGGAGCAAATCTGAGATCCCCGAGATGCCCAGTGCATCTTGATTTGATCAAGTTCAAATCCTTATGAATTGCACCCTAATGCTCGATTTTCTCCCACATCTAATGCCTTCATGTTCCTTTTCATTGGGAGTATAATACTGTTTGGAAACGCTGCTTTTGTCACCTTGACAGTAAACTCGCAAATGACAGAATTGCGGATTGTCAGAAAGCTGCTTCAGATTGATGTTGTAGGAGGGCCCGGCTGTAACTTATGTCCTGAGAACAATCGAGATGGAGAAGAATACCACATGCTTTTCAGAATATACACCCCTTTGCATCTGTCTTTTTAATGACTACTTTCTGTTAAAGGGTTTTTTTATATTCCAAATATAACCCGTACTTTTTAATAATTATAATTTTTTTCTAGATGAATGCCTTGGTACAATCTGTATGATTTTAGTAAGATGTATATGTTCTCCAATGACTATCTGTTGCTTCTTACTCGCAATACTCTCAGCTATTTTTCTCAGTAGAATCATTTCTCAAAAGCACCACTGTTAGCTGCCCTGGCTAGATCATTGACTGATCATGAATGAATCATTAGAGTCCTGTTTGACCAGATCTATACAAATGATTTTTTTGCCACAGTGGTTAATTCTGTATACTTTCATTTCAGCAACTCAGTGCTGTCATAGATTTGCTCCTTTCTCATTGTACAGTGAACTGTAATACTATGGTCTGCAGCCTTTTGCTTGCCAGATATTATGGACTACAACTCCCATTATCCCTAACCTGTGAGGGGAATAATAAGGGATCATGGGATTTGTAGGCAATAGTTCTGGAGAAGCACAGATTGCATACACTTGATACACACTTATCTCAATGTGTCTGGACTATTCCAATGGTAAGTACCAAAGCCAACTACAGGCCGAACCCAGAAGTAGCAAACAGTGCAGACTGCTGCTGCTGCAATGCTGTCACATGTTTCACGTTGCAAGAGTATTACCTCATTATGCACAACCTACACAAGCTTTCTTTAGTTTTGTACTGAATCATCATCAGTCATGAATGGTGTGCTGCAGGGTGATTATACACAAACTACTGTCCTTAGAACACATTGGGGCCCAGACCTTTTCATTTGTGTTTCCAGAAGTTTGGAATGGCGATGCACAAACCATGAAGCCCATCTACATTGTCCCTTCTTCCGAACATGATTTAAGACCCATATTATTGTGCTTGGTCTCAGGATCGGACGAGGACAAAAAATAGGCCCGGTCACCCAAAAAAAAGTGGCCTCGCCTCACAACCTTTGACCCCCTGCTGACATCACCGAAAGTGATGGCATTTCACCCCACCCCACAGTGACATCCCGGGAAGCGATGACACACAACCTTTCACCCCTTGACAAAACAGGAAGTGGCATCAAATAGCGTTGAACCTAAGTACACTAAATTACATTGAATCCAAGCAGACGTCCAAGGCCAAATGATAATATGTTATTGTATAGCACATATGCTTAAGCGCTTTTTATATAGAACAAATATGCATACAATATCACCCAACCTGTGTTGGTACTCATTTATCGACTTAATAGGGATGAAAGGAGAAACCAGCCCCCACACCCTGGCGACGATTTCGGCCCGGCCATGGGCCAAAAGGCCAAGGGGCCAACCCGACCCTGCTTGGCCTAAATATTCCATCTTCAGGTTTATTCTATTTTTCAAAATTTTAATTCTGTTCGTTTTTGCTATGAACTTAAGTGTTTTTGTAACACTTAAAATAACACATTTGATTTGATACGCAATTGAAATAAGTCAAAGAAGTACCATGAGATACAGATATTTATTGGATTTCATTTGTTAGGTGATTACAAGGAGGCGTTTCTTTGGAATCGTTTTCCACAAACTGTATTCGGAGTACCGAGGTTTAAATATGGATATTTGCCCGATCGTACAAATCTCTGCACCAGATCGTTTTTTTCTGACTCCATGGATATTTGGCGAAACCAGGCTTGTGTTTTAAAGCTTGGACCTGAGACAGGCCTTTTCTGCAATGTTTGTTCTTTACAAAACCTATTAAAAAGCAAAGGTTTGTGGCCCAAATTAAAAGGTAGAACACTAAGAAGAAAGTACAGGGAGATTTATGTGCTCGGAAAAGGAGGCAGAAGATATTTTCCTGTTGTCCCCAGATTGCTATTGGCAAGTCCAAGTGGACTATAATGTAGACAGAATAGTTTTTCCTTGGCCACTCAGATCACCATTGTAGGCTGCAATTAAGCCAAACTGACACAGTAGGGATGCAGTGTTGACTATAATATGAAATGTATCCACTGCTCCAGGGGCTGGAAGGGGGGATAACGGCCAGACACTCAAGTTATCTGAGTGAAGGACACTGGGTTGCCAAAGCGGTAATCCGGGGTGCTAAAAAGCGTACTGTTGTAGGAAGGAAAATCCTTTTCTAAAATGGCTGCCATGGAAAGGGAAGATGGGCTCCATACAAAGCCCCTCTTCCCTTTCCATGTTGGCCAGCGGGAGGTGAGGGAAAGGATTGGCCACGGCGGCGGCATCCGAAAAAAGGTAAGTACATGTTTGGGTGACATAGGGTAGGGGGAAGGTGGTGGCGGGGGGAACAGCCGGCCATCAGGTGGCTTGGAACGCAGGCTTGTACAAGCGGGTCGAGCCTGCGTTCCTAGCTTTCTGATTAGCTGGATCCCCCCTCCCGGGTGCCAATACATATTAAAAGGATAATACTTAGAAAAATGTATGTACAAATAGTAGCATATTTTTAATGGTTTACATCTTGAACTGTGGTGTCAGACCCAGCCCTTTAAGACGAGGTAGCCATACTTTGAGATGGATGGAGATGCAGAATATACTCAAACATCAATAATCAAACTGACTCAGGAAGTTGGCAAAGTGTAACAGTTTTGATATAAATAATCTAAATTATGGAGTTACAACGAAATCAACAAATTCGCACTCAATGCGTGTCATAAAAAAAGCAATGTTTATACTAAAAACACATCATCATTGACGTCAACCTACGTTGCAAACTACAAAAACATATTTGGGAAGGTGATAGGCTTACAGGGAACATCTAGGTGTACCTTGCAAACTTGTTGGGAAGGTGATTGGGTCTCTGACATCAGGTGGGGCAACTAAGCCCTCCCTTAGTGCAGGTTCACTACGAACATCATCAAATACACAATGTCCCATTGGTTATACAAACTATAGGGCTCTCTATTACGTAGCCCTCTATAATTGGTTGTCACCCTTGTACCCCTCTGTAATATTCCACACACACAAGCAGCATGCAGGCTAACATCCAGGTGGTGGTGGGCTGGTCATAACCATAGCTTCCCACCCATTAGCCTGTTTATCTATCATCACCCTTGCAGTCTGCCAGTCAATTAACCTTTGAACTTTGCCTTGAAAATGTTCTCTGAGCTCGAGAATATGAGGGCGTAAAGGCATACTCTGTCTTCTCGGTTTTGATACAGTTCATCTCAGTGTCTATTTTCAACCAACCATGTGACACAGACCATGTTTTCCAGTCTTTCTGCATTTACAATACTATTAAATGATGAACCTCTGACATCTTCAATTTTCTCTCTCCTCACCTAAGGCAGGAGTTTTGTTCTTTCACACAATCTGTAACCAATGCTCCGAACATTCAGGCCCAAGGTGGCCTTGGCTTCTTGGTGTATAGCCAGCTAAACCCTTCCTTGGTTTATCTCCATGGTTAAGTTTTCCGATTTCTAACTGCGACATACTGAATCCTTCCTTTTCACTGGATCTAGCTCTGCTAAAAAGAATTATGGAATCATCCATAGTTCATGAGTTTCATATGCATATACGAAGGTGCATCACCACAAACTATTCACTACATAGCCAGCCTTTAAGAATACTTTGTCTACTTTCATTACTGCATCTGTACAATTGTAAAACGACTTGATATCTTCTTCATTATTTCTGTAGCATGAACATCATCACCTGGAACCCGAAATGTTGTTCATCTTGGGCACCGCCTCTTTAGACTGCCTATAGAGTGTTTACGTTCTCTCGTCTCTGCATCTCTTCTGGGTGCATCAGTTCTATCCTTCATGATATTCACCAATCTTCCCTTTTGCTCAGTTTTCACGCTTGTTCCGGGATTTCATTCAAATGGCCATCATATTGTTGTGTATGCTTGTATGGCTTTCTCAATGGGAATCTTACTTCCAGGATTCTCTTTGGAATTGGTACTGTCACTGGCATTGCACGTGCCTCACACTGTGGCTCCCAACATATAGGCAACATGAGGGAGGAGTTTAGGGTGAAGGTACTTGTTCCACCTGTACACTCTTGATGCACGTACACCAATCTTTTGATCCAAGTTAGAATTCACAATTTTGCATCTAGAGGCATTTATTAACTCAAAACCTCTGGGATGAATGTCAACCTTGAGGTCACAGAATGTGGGCAAGCTTCCTAGGCTCAGTATAGTAGGTGTTCAGTGAAGGAGTAGCAATGTAGGATATTCATCTGGACTGCGATGCTCACTCATGATACAGCATTATAACAGTCTCCATCTCTGCTTCCCTTTCCCGCATTGGCTGGCTCTCCTTTCATTCTCAACTTAAATTTCGCTTCCTCTGTCTAGTGTTCAAATCTCTCCACGATCTTGCCCCCCCTTATCTCTCTTCCCTTCTCTCATTTTACACACCCTCTCGTCCCCTGGGTTCTGCTGACCACTTCCTCCTTACTGTTCCTCCCTCCCTCTGTGCCTCCTCCCATTTCCGCTCCTTCCAACTCCTGGCCCCCCTCCACTGGAACTCCTTGCCTCTCTCTATTCGCTCTACTCCTACCTTTTCCTCTTTCCGCACCTCCCTCAAATCTCTCCTTCTCCATTCCCTGCCATGACACCCCCCTACTCTCACTCCCCTCTCCTACCCCCTTTCCCCTCCTCCCTCCTTATCCTCTCCCACCCCATCCTTCCAATCTCCAGCTACCTTCCCTCCCTCTTCTTCCTACCACTCCCCCTCCTCTCCCCTTCCCCTCTGAATAATTGCTCTACTTTCTGTTTTTGGTGACTGATTCATGTTTGTAATTTGCTTCTGTTGTTAAAATTTTTGTTATGTTAAATGTACCCTGTTGTTTTAACTGTACAGCGCTTTGGTATAAAACGCTATATAGGAATAAACACAATACAATACTATACAATACATCAGTCAATGGGCCATTGGATTAGCAAGTGTTTATTCTGATAGCAATCAGAGTATGTGAACAATCTGCAGTTTTTGCTTTCCATTCTTCACAGTCACTGTTGATGGTGAATCTTTTAGCAATCAGAGCATGTGAACAATCTGCAGTTTTTGCTTTGCATTCTTCACAGTCCCTGTTGTATGATCGAGAACCCAATGTTATGCTATGACCCAAAGGGACAAGCCTAGGTACTTGCCCAGGTACCTGCCCAGGTACCTGCTCACCCTGCCACCAACCCGCACTGCCTACTGGCAATCCCTTGCACTGTGGTCTGAATCTGTAACCCTACAGTCCCCCCCACCTGTTTTTCGGAACTTGTCTGTCACCTCCTGTCAGCTGCCTTATACCTAGCACTTGCAACTTGCTGTGTATTGCTCTTACTTATGTATTGCGTTTACCATTTTCACTGCACTCAATAACAAGTTGGGACTTGTTATTCCTTGCTGCACACAAACGTTTCACTGCAGTCGGTCCCAACAACAGATCAAAGCTAGATAAACTTTAATGGCACAGCATAACTGCTGTACATCCCATTGCATCCAAGGCACTGCCACTATGAATCATTACCGTGACACCACACTGAGGCCCTCGCCACTGTGAAGCAATACAGGGATGCCAATAGGAGGCCTTCATCTCTGTGAAGCATTATGGGACTCCACAGGGAGGCCTTTGCCACTGTGAACACGACTCAAGCACAAAAGCCAAAATATATACAACTGAGCATCACTGCAAAGCAGAGGTCTTCACAGCACTACAAACTCAGAACACACCAACCTGTAGGGTATTTTGTGGAGATTTGGGGCCTGACGGTATTTTATTACCGCCGAAAAATAACTTAGCAATAATCACTCTTTGTATTCAGATTTGGCCATGTGCAACAATAATACAATGGACATGCATTATTTCAGCACCCAGACCTACATATTTGGTATACGTGGTTGGTGGTATTTTGGTGAGCATAATTCCCTTGTTTTATTTGTGGCCCCAATGTCCAGAATCCCTTACCTTTGCTTAGATTTTTCGTGTGATCACTAGAGAGACCTCAGACCTGCATTCTAGGAATACCACATTTTCCAGTGATAGTGTTGGTGTGCCACCATGGGCGAACTCACTGACTTATTTACGACAGAGAGCTATATGTGGTAGTCTTGTGGTAATTTCCACTACCTTATATACGGTAGGGAGCTATGTTCAGAGAGTCTCTCTTCCCGTTGGCTCATGTACCTCCAACAAGCTATGCTACAGTCACTCACAATTATTCATACTGATTTTGACATGCACACATCTGTCTTAAAATGACCATTGCACTGTTTAAAAATCTCCCCACATCATCAGCATTGTAATGGTAAACAATAAACATCACCCGTCTGTTTTCAAATATATTTCTGTATTATAAAAGTTGTATTTAAACACGATCTCATTCTTTACAGAAATAAAATGGTACAGTCAAAGCATTGTCTGTGACACACTGCAAAGAGAGTGGCGGAGAACAGAACTCAAATTGCAACATTAGCACTTGATTAAGACACGCACAGGAATCCTACACTGACTGCATATTACCGTACACACTCAGCTCCCACACTTCTCATTACCTTATCTTTTTAGTTGTTCTCTTTGTGAATGTGGCTCTCTTGGATTAACTCCAGCAAAAAGGAACGCTTGCCTTCTCAAACCGGGGTCATTGCCTGGAATTCTCAGCTTTTGCAGATAGGAATGCCTCAGCCAGTGGAAAGGTCCTTCTTTCAGCTCTCCCCAATCTCGACTGCAGCAGGACACAGGAATCTGCATTCAGTCAGGAGCCCCACAGCCAGGTCTTCTCCCCAATAGTGCAGAAAGATGTCTGCCTGTCTTTTTCCCTGATACTGCCCACTAAAACTTTCCTCTCAGCCCTCTGTATGACGTGTCCCAATGAAATCCATCATCTCTCATCCTCCTACTCTTCAACAATAGCTTCGCTTATACATTTGCAATTGTTGCAAATCTGACTTCCTTCTTCCTGCAGTTACTGTGCACAAAAACACGGAGAATCAGGCAGAGAAGAGAAGAAAAAAAATCTGCACACGCATTTAAATGGTTTTCAGAGTATGCCTAATTCTGCAGTGGAGAACACATTTTATTAGTGGGTTATGTTAAATAAGGTTTTATTAGTCAGGTTAATTGTTAATAGGTTAGCTGTTAATTTTCAAATGTGTCTCTAGCAATATAGGCATTTCAGGTGAAAAATAGTGTGCATTTTTAAATGAGCACGTGTGCTTTTAACTGTAAAAATAGATTTGCATCTTATATGTTAAAATCGTTTTTGACTGAATAGCCTGTCTTTCCTTGTTAATCTGGTAACCCATATAGCAATGCACCGCACCCTTGTGGTGGTGCTGCAAAAAAAATGTGCTACTTGTGCAGTAGTGCTGTACTCTGTGCTGTAACATGCCAAATATCCTTACATATACCCTCCTTTTGTTTTTAGAACTTGGCTATAATCCAAGCCAATTCCTAAAAACAACTTGTTCTCTCTTTTTTTTTTTTTTTTTTTTTACAATATAGCAATCCAACAAAATGAATATTCATGTGCATCAATGAAAAAATTTGCAATCAACACTTCATCTGAGTCCATCAGTTCATAAAATGTTTCACATTTGCCTTCTCAGTGGAAGTGGCATTACTTTAAGTTTAAATTTTCCAAGTCAATTAAAAACAACGAAATAAAACAACTAACTAAAACAAATAATTAATATAACAAATTAAAATAAATAATTAAAATAATAAATACGTGGAACTTCATATGCCGGAACTTCTGTTTTGTCTCTTTTGGTATGTCCCGACCAGCGATGTTATTCGGTTCATTCGAGTATTCTTTCATCTTGGCAATCTTGAATCCACAGCAGTCATCTCTTTTGGCATTCCGGTTATTTTGTCTTCACCTCCACCTGGAGGCAGGCATCTTTTGGTCTTCATCCAGGGGACTCCAGGACTCCATCGTCTCCCGTGGCCTCTGATCCCGGAACCTCCGACCAAATAATGTTAATTGTCTAAATCAAAATAGAAAATAAACAGATTAAGTACATAGCACAATACTAACTTCATCCTTTTGCCAAAAATAAAACATGCTTGGTAAAAATATTTCGTTTTTTTTTTTTCTTTCTTCTGAAATTAAACACAAGTTAAAAGAAAACAAACACATATAAAACAGCATTCAATATTTAATACACTTTCTCTCTGCACACCAACCATGAGCTTCCATTATATGTGCATTTATTTATTTATTTATTTATTTATTTATTTATTTATATTTATTTTATATTATATTTTACATATACTACAGTGTTTATGTGCCATCATAACAATCAACTTTTTAACTTCTTTGTCACTGCCTCCTGATTGTACCCATTTATTTTCTCTTTTTGTGTTTAAGTGATTTTATCTGTTTCTACATGCTCAAGCCGCCTGATCTCATGTCTGGGATGGCATGGTTTGATTTGATTTACATGGACAAACTGCTCTATTGCTGCTTCACCTTCATTTTTCAAAATTTTATACACTACAGGAGAAACCTTATCTATAATTCGAAATGGCCCCTGCCAGGCTGCTAGAAATTTAGAATTTTTCTGTTTACTTTTTCCAAAATGAAACTTGTACACCTGATCCCCTACATTGTATTCCTTTACTGATGTCTTTTTGTCATAATATGACTTAGCACTGTCAGCAGCCCTTTCCAGATTTCTCTGCACAAAAGCAAATGCATGTTGCAAATGCCTCCTCAGTTCATCAATATATTCATGAACCGTGGATGCACTCACTAGAGTTTGCTCATGTGTTCTGTATAGTAGGTGTTGTGGTAACACCATTTTCCTACCTGTCAAGACCTCATGGGGGCTAACACCTGTTGCTTTGGCAGGAGTCGACCTGATTGCCATCAGAACCAACGGTAAACGTAAATCCCAGCTGGAACCTGCTTCTGCCACAAATTTCTTTAAAATATCCACAACAGACCTAAGACGCCGCCCGATATGCAATATGTAGTTTCCTTTTCACACCTAGTATTTGCCATACCTTACTCATTAGAGTACTTGTGAAATGACTTCCTCTGTCTGACTCAATTCTTTGTGGCAACCCAAACCTTGAGAACACATGGTTCACCAGTAATGTGGCTGCTGTTTGCGCACTACAATCTGGTGCAGGGATGCACTCAATCCACTTCGACATCAAACATACCACACTCAAAATATAACGGTGTCCCCTGCTCGACCTTTTTAAAGGACCTACATAGTCTATTTGCAAATCTGACCATGGGAGAGTTAGGCCTCTTTTCATCAATGGTGCTCTATGCATTGGTGAAGCAGGTTTAAATTGGGCGCATACTAGACATCCTCTAGTATATAATTCCACATCTTGGGACATATGAGGCCAGTAAGCATAATCTTTTAGTATTTCTAATGTTTTTTGTGAACCTCTATGGCCTGCAGTTATGGCATCATGTGCATGGTGTAGCATCAGTCCTCTGAATGAAAGGGGTACTACCCACTGTATTTGTCCTGTTATGGACTCTCTAATCATGAGTCCATTCTGTAATCTGATTCGTGTTTTGTTCTTTAATAACACCCTCAACTCTTCTTTTCCCATACAATCATTTTCTGTTAAAGGATTTTGTTCAGGATCTATCAAATGATTATAATAGATTCCCAAAATTTGATCATTCTTTTGTGCCTCAATCAAATCTTGGTCTGGCGTGTCATGACTCCACTGCACCACCGGTTGATCTACCTCCTTTGGTGCTTTAGAACGTGTGACTGCATCAATTTGTATTTCACCCATTAAATAATCAATAGGTAGCAATTCTCCCATCACAGCCCCAATCTTAGCCAGATGGTCTGCCTTATCATTTCCCTCCTTATCCTCTCCTGGTGTTTTTAAATGCCCACGAATTTTTCTCCAGTATATTGTTAAATTATTTTCTGACACCAATTTGTCTATGGCTTGTATCATTTTTCCATGTTTAAGTGGTTTTTTGTTGTATGTAACCATGCCTCTTGCTTTCCAACCAGGCAAATACTCCACAAAGCTATTCCGTGCATAGTCAGAATCAGTCACCAGGACAATTTCACTGAACTTTTTATCAACTGCAGTAGCAATTGCTTTATAAATGGCTGCCAATTCCGCCACCTGACTGCTCCTATCCCCAATTCTCATCCCTATACTGGGGACGCCTTCACATTTCAACCAGACATTTCCTATTCCTGCCACTAATTGTTTATTACTGTCATTTTCAATGTGAAAAGCACAACCATCCACATATACAGTTGGCAAATCCTTGCATGTTTTTTCATCAAAAGCTTTGTGTGGTGATTGTTCAAATTCCTGTAAACTAGCTTCCACATCCATTTCATTTGTTATTTGTTCAGCTGCACAGTCATGTAAGTCAGCTAACCCTTGAGCAATTGGGCTCTTTTTATTTTGTCCATATCTTACTTCTACGGGAAAACCTTGTAATGCCAGCGTCCATGAAGTGATTCTGGATTGCGCTAGATTGCCTGATCTAATTCTTTTACTCTCTAAAAATTGCAAAGGTTGATGATTTGTTTCAATAATCACCTTTTCTCCCTGAACAATGGGGCGAAAATGTTGTAGCGCCCACACAGTGGTTAATAGGGCCTTCTCACATTCATTAAATTTCATTTCAACTTGGGAAAATGCCTTACTTGCATATGCAATGGTTTTGTGATTCAAATCGTGTTTTTGTGATAACACTGCTGACATACAATGTTCAGAAAAGCCTATTTCTATAAAGAAATCCCTGTCCTTTATGGGGTATGCTAACATGGTGCCTTTACAAGACATTCCTTCAATCTAGCCACTGCATCAGACTGCTCTCTTTCCCATCTCCAGGGAGTATTTAGTTTAAGCAGTTTAGTCAATGGTTGAGTGATTTCTGCATAATTCTCAATGAACTTTCTGTTATAGCCTGTCATCCCTAATAAACTTTTTACTCCTTTCACATTTTTAGGATCTTTTAATCTTTGTATGGCCTCTATTTTCTTCCTTTGTGGATTTAGCCCATGTTCAGTCACTTCATGCCCTAGAAAGTTCACTTTTTTCTTGCACCATTGTGCTTTTTGCAAAGATACTTTGGCGCCTGCTTTCTGCAATTGGCCAAGCACATGTCTTATTTCATCAAAATGGCTTTTAAGGTTTTCATTTTTTATCAGGACATCATCCACATAAACTATTGTTCCTCTTTCCGCTGCATCCGGCATGGCCTTTCTCAAAAATATGCCAAATTCACTCCCACTATTGATGTACCCGAACGGAGCTCTAAGCCATGCATATTGAGTCCTGTCAAATGTAAAGGAAAATAGGTGTTGTATCTCCTCTGCCAGTGGCACACACCAATATCCAGAGGTGAGATCTAACGTGGTAAATACATTTGAACCATGTATCTGAGCTAGGCCCTGATCAATGAATGGTAGTGGCCATCTAGATACTGGTACTCTTTTATTTAACTCTCTTAAGTCTGCACACAGCCGCCATTGACCATTTGGCTTTAACACACCTAAAATAGGCGTATTGGATGTGCTATGAATGGGCCTAATTATTCCCCGTGATTCCAAATTTTTAATAATCTCTGCCAATGATTCTAAACATGCCAGCGGTAGTCTATACTGGCGTACAAACACTGGATTTCTGCTACAACCTTCTGGTAGTGTGGCCACATGTAAATCAGTTAAACCACAATCATAAGCATCTTTTGCAAATACATCCTTAAACTCCATAAATATTTCCCTCAGGTCGTTTCGATCCCCATCGCTGTCACATGCATCCGCTAAGGAGATCTGCTCTTCTACCATTCTGGAAAATTCTGGAAACTCTTCTGGTAAAGGAATCTCAGCGCTTTCCTCTAACTGTGTGGCTGTGTCTTTTTCTAGAGCTGCCACTTTTAAATATTTTGGCATATCAGCTTCCACTTCAATGGGCTGATTTCCTGTTTCATTTTCATTTAAATTAAATATTATGCAATCCTCTTGATGGCAGCACACTGTCTCATTTGAATCATAAGGATACACAGAATGAATTTTAAATATTCCTTTGGGCTGAGAGTCCAGGTGTTCTGGCAACTCGCCCTTGGCATCTACATATTTTTCAGGAATATTCCCAATCACCATGTTATTTAAATCTGCTGTATAATGTGATTTTTGTATGGCCATTCCTAATGGGGAGTTTTCCTCTAAATGAATATCCTGACAACCTTTATTATTTACCATGATTTTTACAGATCCCTCACCAATGTCTACCAATGGAATGTATTCATAATCCAGGCCTTGCTGTTTTATGGATTCATTCAGGCATACAAATGCATCAGAGCCTTTCATCTGCTGCCCATTTTTGCATTTCAGTGTTATTGCAAACTGTTTTGTAAATGCAGGAATAATAGTATCTTTCCTTATTTGTAATTCGATGGCATAAGGAACCAGTTGTGCACAATGATAAGCCCTTCTTTTGTCTTCAAATTCAGGTGCCGGACCACCTAGGCGTGACCATATTTTTTGATTAAGGAAATCTAATACCATACACATTCTGTGCATGATGTCATTGCCCATGTAAAATTCATTTTGTGCCCCACTCACTATCCATACATTATGGTAAATTGTTTTCTGCCCAATGCTAATTTTAAGCATGCATCTGCCTGTAATTCGGTTTTCAAAGTCTGGACTGTCCAACCCAGAAACATATTGGTTTTTAATCCTAAATTTCGGGATTTCTTCCCTCTCCATAATTTTTTGCAACAATTTCTCATTAATGAAACTCCTTTCATGTTCAAGCGCTAAAGTGGCTTTTATTGTTTTAAGATAATCATTTATACCAACGTGAACCCATGGTTGCTCATCGTCCATGTGTATTTCTGCCAGAGTGGTAATGTGTTTTTCTGAATCTGTTTTAGGAACAATATTCTGTTTGCATGTATTCTCTTTTAAATAGAAACGTAATGTGTGCTCATCTATAGCAGTCTGCCAATCTTTCCTTGGGTCCAAGTATATTTGTACAGGTAGTTTTTCATTGTCGCTCTGAACTTTGTCTTGACACATTAATATAACAGTGACACTAGGTATGCAGCTATTCTGGAGATATACCTCCACAGCATCATTTGTTTTGGCAACGGTGTGACATTCTTTTATATTGCTGTTTTGTGATTTTAGTTTCTTAGGCCTCAATGGTTTTTTGGTTAAGGACCACAGCACTCCATTCACCCCATCTATGAGAGGAGACAATCTTTTCAGGCAATCTGTCCCCATCAGAAATGGAATTTCACAAATAGATGTGATCAATACCTCTTGTTTCATTCTGTGCTTTCCTATTTTTATGTCAACCTCAGTTACACCTATGATGGGCACCTCCTCCCCATTAAAGTTATGCACTGGGCCTTGATTTGCCTTCACTGTGATCTGACTCTGTGGAGGCCTCCCTTCATTGATACTCTTTACCAGCTCCTTGGACATAATTGTGGCCTGTGCGCCAGTGTCAATCATAGCGAAGGTGTGGCATTTTTCTTCTACAGTGATGGGTGCATAATATCTGTCCTCAACTTCCTCTAATACACATAAGAAATGTGAATTCTTACTGATTTCAGGGCTCACCTTTCTCAGGTCTTTTTCACTTTTGGCTAAGCACATTGGTAAATGAAAAGACATTTTTCCCTCCTTTTCACCCATTTCTGCGCGAGAGACTTTATGCATTTCTCCATGATCAGAGGTTTTTTGGAGTGTGGCCACTGTTCGCCCATTCATCTGGGTAGCATCAGAGACCACATTACAATCCTCCAACTGAACATGTGTAACAACATCATTCAGCAATTTGTCATTTTTTAATTCTGTGCATTTGTGATCATTTAGTGTAATACCAGCCCTTTCAGCCTCTTCAAAAATATGTGGCTCAAAGAATTCTTCAGGTGATTGACTTGTACCCTCCTTGTGAGTATTTCCTTTTTCTGTCTGTGTTTGGTCATTGTTTTGCTTGCCCAGGGAAGGAGCTATGGCATCCCCACTTACTCCCTGTTCACTGGTATTCCCCATGCATGAGTCATTTTTCTTAAATCTGTTCCTTTGTTCTTTTGGAATTCCTAATGTTTCTTTTTCATTTGTGCAAATCTTTACTGTTTTATTTAGCTCTAAGTTAAACCGTACCTCTTTTTTAGAAGTATTTGCACTTTCTGTCACAATTTCATTTACTGGTACTTTCATTTTTAATCCATTAGGCATCTCAGAGTCGTTATGCAAAATTATATCAGAGCAATCTGTCATTTTGGCACTGCAGTTATCATGAGTACTTAGTCACTTTTCGGAAGCCCCCCGGTCATTGCTATGGCCATCAGCCCCCTCTTTGGAAGGTTGTTTTTGCGCTGTATAGAGCTTTCCTATTTGCTCAGCTAACATTTTCACTTGGGCCTCAAGGCACTGGAACCTTTCCATCTCTCTAGGATCCTCTTTCTGTGGCCTAGGTCGATATTGGTTGTTTTCCCCCTGATTGGATCTATTCTGATACCTCTCAGGTGATTGATACCGGTTGGGATGGTTTCTGAACTCTTGATTCATTTGTGGAGGGGAGCGGGTTGCACCCATCCTTTGATTATAGTCCCTTGGTGGGGAATCATTGTACTGGCGTGGACTGTAGTTCACGTTTTGCCTCATGTCCTGTCTCTCAGATTGTGGGTACTGGCCCCTATGTTGATTTCCATTATCAGTAAATCGATCCACATATCGGGGCCTATCCTGATTACCATATATCATGGTGTTGGGATCAAACCTACTCTGTGTCCCCAATGACTGGTAGGGACCATCATTTCTTTGATCTTGATTTTGTCTCTGGTTATTGTTCATACCTGCCATATCAGACCGGTATCTTACCCGGTGTCTATCCCCTAAGTACCTAGGGCTGATGTAGCTCTCTCTATTACTAGGATCATGTGTTTGGAATATTGGCACAGGAAATGGCGATCTTTGTTGATTACCCCTTTGTTCAGGTGTCACATTATTTTTACCTTGACTTTGAGCAGACTCAAGGGACATTTTGGCTGACCTGATTTCCATTACTGTGGCTGAGGGTTCTTTAGATTTATGCCTGGTATCTTTCATTTTATCACTTTCTCTACCCTGACAATAGAGTACCTCATATAGCTTTGTGCTTTGATGTACAATCCATTCAAGGGACTTGTCACGGTCAAATTCACGGACCAATTGGGATATGATGTCTTTCTGTAGCCCATAGAAGTATGCAGTTTTAAACTTATTGGAATTTGAGTCAAAAGATACATCAAAGCGAGAGAATGCTCTTTTTAAGTCTTGTAAAAATTGGCGAGGGGATGTATTAGGTCCAGCAGTAATTGTGTACGCGACTTTCTTTGCCTCCTGCAATGACTGAAAAGGAGAAAAATGACGCCTAATTTCTTTTTCAAACTCCAGCCATGTCATATTCTGCTGTTCATTTAATCCCCTTATGATGCTGGCCGTCGGGGCATCTAAAGTTAAATGAAAATATTGTCTGTACTGTTCCTTAGGTATCTGGAGTGCTTTAAAAATGTCATGCACCGCTTCTAAGTGATCCTCAATGCAGCATTCACCTCCCTTTTTAAATGGTTTGATCAGGGCTTTAATGGATTTCATTATTTTTATGGGGCTACTTGTTGCAATACATGGAATTGCACTATTTTGTGAGTCAATCCTGTTTTCAGGTGTATGAGATTGGTGACTGCCCCCAATGGGAGTATCAAATCCCCCAAGGGCGCTGCAACCAAGTTCAGTCACTGGCCCAGTCACTGGGGCACTAGCTCTTTGGGCAGAGCTAGAATTCACCTCCACTCCATTGAATGTGGTACCCTGCCGCCTCTCTTGGGACCTGGGAATGCACATTTGCTGTTCTAAGTCCTTACACTTTTTAAGGAGTCTGGTTGCTTCATTCTGCAAATAATTATTTTCATCGCTCATTTTATTAATCGCCTCCTGCATGTCGCACATTTGCATTTGGCATTCATTGAACTCTTTATTTCTTTTGTCTCTTTCTTGAATCATTTTAATCATTTCTTGTTCTGCACTCTGGAGATCACCTTCTTTTTCACAATGTTCTTTTTGTAAAATCTGCATTTCTGAAACAACCTCATCTTTATCCTGCCTAATGTGATCCACTAAGGCTTTTAAGTGTGCCAATTCTTGCTCACTATCTTCAAATTGTTTCTTGCTTTTGGATAACTGAGTATCAAAGTCTCTGCATTTTAATTGCATGTCTTTTTGGCATACATCCAATTCTGCTCTCAACATTTCCTGATTTTTACTTGCCCCCTCTAATTCAGTCTTTAACCTGTTAATTAGCTGAGTATCATTCTCTTGCATTCGCAGGGACTTGTTTAAAATAAACCATATTTTGCCGCATAGCCGTATTAAACAGTCTTTCTCTGCATTTTTATCGGCTGCATTCAATAATCTTGTAAGGCAGACCTGAATTATGCTGCCTTCTGCAAAAATATTGTCTAGTTTTTCTTTCTGCACCTCACCCTGGATGCGGTTACTCCATTCTAACGTGCTCTTCGAAGACCAATTCCCATGTGCAAATAACTTTGCCTCTAAATATTGCACTAGATCTGAGAATGTGGTTTCCCTTTGTGACATTCTGAAATTCGTTTTTAGTGGCACTCTGCTATTATAAAATGGGTTCCCTTTAATGTGCAAATGGCAGTGTGAGACACGCTTGCCACGCCCAGTAGGTACTCTATGATCACTTTCCTGGCCAACGCACCATAAATATGTAGGGTATTTTGTGGAGATTTGGGGCCTGACGGTATTTTATTACCGCCGAAAAATAACTTAGCAATAATCACTCTTTGTATTCAGATTTGGCCATGTGCAACAATAATACAATGGACATGCATTATTTCAGCACCCAGACCTACATATTTGGTATACGTGGTTGGTGGTATTTTGGTGAGCATAATTCCCTTGTTTTATTTGTGGCCCCAATGTCCAGAATCCCTTATCTTTGCTTAGATTTTTCGTGTGATCACTAGAGAGACCTCAGACCTGCATTCTAGGAATACCACATTTTCCAGTGATAGTGTTGGTGTGCCACCATGGGCGAACTCACTGACTTATTTACGACAGAGAGCTATATGTGGTAGTCTTGTGGTAATTTCCACTACCTTATATACGGTAGGGAGCTATGTTCAGAGAGTCTCTCTTCCCGTTGCCTCATGTACCTCCAACAAGCTATGCTACAGTCACTCACAATTATTCATACTGATTTTGACATGCACACATCTGTCTTAAAATGACCATTGCACTGTTTAAAAATCTCCCCACATCATCAGCATTGTAATGGTAAACAATAAACATCACCCGTCTGTTTTCAAATATTTTTCTGTATTATAAAAGTTGTATTTAAACACGATCTCATTCTTTACAGAAATAAAATGGTACAGTCAAAGCATTGTCTGTGACACACTGCAAAGAGAGTGGCGGAGAACAGAACTCAAATTGCAACATTAGCACTTGATTAAGACACGCACAGGAATCCTACACTGACTGCATATTACCGTACACACTCAGCTCCCACACTTCTCATTACCTTATCTTTTTAGTTGTTCTCTTTGTGAATGTGGCTCTCTTGGATTAACTCCAGCAAAAAGGAACGCTTGCCTTCTCAAACCGGGGTCATTGCCTGGAATTCTCAGCTTTTGCAGATAGGAATGCCTCAGCCAGTGGAAAGGTCCTTCTTTCAGCTCTCCCCAATCTCGACTGCAGCAGGACACAGGAATCTGCATTCAGTCAGGAGCCCCACAGCCAGGTCTTCTCCCCAATAGTGCAGAAAGATGTCTGCCTGTCTTTTTCCCTGATACTGCCCACTAAAACTTTCCTCTCAGCCCTCTGTATGACGTGTCCCAATGAAATCCATCATCTCTCATCCTCCTACTCTTCAACAATAGCTTCGCTTATACATTTGCAATTGTTGCAAATCTGACTTCCTTCTTCCTGCAGTTACTGTGCACAAAAACACGGAGAATCAGGCAGAGAAGAGAAGGAAAAAAATCTGCACACGCATTTAAATGGTTTTCAGAGTATGCCTAATTCTGCAGTGGAGAACACATTTTATTAGTGGGTTATGTTAAATAAGGTTTTATTAGTCAGGTTAATAAGTTAATATTAACCTGACTAATAGGTTAGTTAATAGGTTAGCTGTTAATTTTCAAATGTGTCTCTAGCAATATAGGCATTTCAGGTGAAAAATAGTGTGCATTTTTAAATGAGCACGTGTGCTTTTAACTGTAAAAATAGATTTGCATCTTATATGTTAAAATCGTTTTTGACTGAATAGCCTGTCTTTCCTTGTTAATCTGGTAACCCATATAGCAATGCACCGCACCCTTGTGGTGGTGCTGCAAAAAAAATGTGCTACTTGTGCAGTAGTGCTGTACTCTGTGCTGTAACATGCCAAATATCCTTACAAACCTTAAAGAAAACCAGGACCGCATGGAAATGTAACTGGAAAACAGGAAACAAACTAACCATGGGGGCTCACGCCCCGGGTAAAAAATATACAATATACAACCAATAACAAACATACACCACAAACAAAAACTACAAAAGCAAAGGAAATATAACCAGGGACAAGGAAGTTGCCTAGCCAAGATGACACCCACTGTGGATAACTTACCTCACAAACCCAACACAAACCAATACATTTGAAAAAAAGAAAAAAAACACACCACAGAATGCCTCATCACAACAGAGATAAAGAAACATGAAAGGAAAACAGAAACAGGAGGGAAACCATATTCCAACAAGATGGAACCTATCCTCCAGAATTCACAAAACCTCAGAACCCCATGGCAATACTACTAAATGGAGAAAGGATACAAATCAAGACATACACTTTGCACGCTACCTCTCCACCTATGATTCCATTGCAATGGATAATAGAAAACCAACAAATAACCAACATACAAGAACACAAAAAAACGTGGATCCCACCAGTGCACTGAGCAAACACACTAAAAAGCAAAACATTGAAACCCAGATAACACTGTTTGGAAACCCCCAACAAGAATCAGTGGGAAACTGAAGCCCATAAGGCCACAAATTATCCACAAGGCCTTCTGGGGCCTGGGACCGCATTACCTTCAACTCTCTCTTCCTAAATACCTTCCTTCTCGGGCTCTTCGCTCATCTGCCTCCAACTCCCTCAGGGTTAGCCGCTTCTCCAAGCAATGAGTTAGTGGTCGATCTCTCTCCTGGGGCTGGGGTCCCTCTGGAACAGCCTCCCTGCCTCCCTGAAACTTGAGGAGAACCATCTCCGGTTCCAGAAACACCTCAAAACCTTCCTCTTTGCTTCTGCTTTCTCTGCCTCTCTCCCCTGCTGAAATTCCCTGCCGATTCTGCATTGGTTATCTGGCCACCCTTTCTGATCTTGGGGCCAGGTCCCGCCTTTTGCTCACCTGCCCTGCCTCCCTGGCAACCCCCTGCACTTGGGGACTGGTCCTGTATCCCTTCAGTGCCCTTACCAGCACTTATGTCTGCTCTTACCTTGCACTTGCCACCATCAGGCCGTTTTATTTATCCTATTTATTCTTCTTTCCCATGTACTGCACTTTCCCCTTTCCCTTCCCCTGGCACTCTTCCCTTTCTCCCTACCCTTGTACTTGCGCGATCTGAATGACAACTGACCTAGTAGGATCGTTGTCTGTCTTCCACTGTTTTCCCTTCCCTTGCCTCGTCGCGCCTTGAAACACTTGTGTATAGGCGCGTTATAAATGCCATATCATATCATATATCATATCATAACCATTAACATTACCAAAGACTGGAATAAAGCACCCACGCTCATAAAACCCACAAGCTGAATCAACCAAAACTAAGAAACCCTACCATCAACCTAATTAGACTATTTGATGAAGAGATGGAACACCCAAGAATAATCCTACCTAGCAATGCAACCAGGATAGACTCCCCAGTAATGAAAACCCAACAAACACCACACTGACTGGGCACGTGAAAGAATAGACAACAACCCACAAGGGAAAATAGGCAAATTATAAAGTTTCTAACTCAACGTAATATCTATGGCTGAACACAAATAAGAAATAAACACACCTCCTAAGTGAGAGAGGCACAGGCATGCTTTTCTTCACAGTAACATGGCTATCAGACAACTACAAAATGATTGAGCATGAAGCCATACTGGACATTTTTAAACTAATGCACCTCAACAAAGAAAAACAAAAGAGGAGGCACAATCGCAATGGAGCACAAAGAACATATCTGTGCCATGCCACTCCCCTCACCCAACATAGAATCCCTCCCCACCAAAATCAAACTCAATGACTAAACCAACATAGTGTTCCTTCTGATCTACCGACTGCCATCCTACAACCCCAACTTCATGACAAAACTTACAGGCTCCATTGCAACCTATCATCCTAACATGATGATATGATCTTCAGATTTGAAAGCGAGAACAAAACCACAGAACTCCCTCTGCACCCTACTGAAAACCCCCCTCTTCAAGCAAATAGGAAACAGATCCACATACAAAGTCAGACAAGAACTCTGTGCATCCACCCCACCAACATCAAGGGATTGGAGTGATCACTACTTAATGCCATTCTACATCAAGCTTCAAACCCACATACCACTCAGAAACAAAATATCACATGCCACTTGGAAAAGAAACTGAAAGAGTCTTGATTTGGAATGCTAAACCTATCTACTGAAATCGACTCACCTCTGAGATGAACCGAATGACCCCAGACCGAGGCCCTAAACCAACTAGTACTAGAAAACCCTTTTAAAGCCACTGCAATAAAGTTGGCAGCAAGGTATTTCATTGAAGAGCTGAAAGTAACCACAACAAAAAAAACACAAATTGGAAAAAATATGGAGAAACATTACAAACAAACGAACAAAAGAACTTACAAAAAACAACTCAGTTTATACACATCGGCGGACTTAAAACAATAATAAATACTACCATACAATAGTCCAAAAAACCCACAAAAAGAACTCTTCAGAATCATCAAAGAGATAATTAACCCTTCCTCCTGCAACAAAGGTGCTATCCCAACACAAGGATTCTGTTCTGAGAATGCAAAGTGAGTATGGCGGCCTCCCTCGCCCCATCACAGCTGGTAGAAGACCCCTCTCTTCAATCCCCACTGGTTAGCCATATAGTGCCAACATTTTACTGTACAACCACTTCTGAGAGCTGAAACACTGGAAGTGTGCAGTAAGGAAGATTCTAGGAGTCACATTGGTCCCTGATGTTTTATGGAAAGACCTACTTCTGAGGTCTCAATTGAAATGAAGAAGCCTGTCATAATGAATATGCGATATCGTCGGAAACGGATTTGAATGGTACATTGTCTGCATGGATGTGCGTTTAAAGATTGTGCATCGCTTCACACTTCAGGAATCTCAGACCCAAGTTCTCCCTTTGACTGGTGTTTGTGGATATGGGGTGTTGAATGTACTATTATCCAGCTCCATGTTACATTTGACTTCTGGTACACCTGAGGAAGTTCCCACATCATAGTATTATGGACTGAAACATGTAGGTCGATGTGATCAGGGCATTATATGTATATATATGTTTTAGTTGTTCATGTAATTAAGTAAGATCGATAGGGCCTTCTATATTTGAGAATTGTTTTTTGGTATGATTAATTGGTATGTTGGATACATGTGTAGGGTCCATATGTAATATGTATGTCACTGTGATTGGGCTCGATTTGGAACATTGGTATATGTCTTTTAATTGATACCTACCATGAAATTAAATAGGATTTCTTAAAAAAGGCCATCTAAATGTACACCCAACTTGGTTATAAATTACAAAGCGTTCAGTTACACAGTTCAACGTGGTTCTGTGAGTGACGCAGTGTTCACTCATATACCTTCATAATTATCTTCACAAATACCATTAGTTGGACACCATACAGAGAGGTCAACCTGCTGCCTCAGGTCAAGTAAATTTCAACAATTTTAATATTATTCAAGAATAATCAGAAACAACTAAAGGAATTCCTGCATACCCTTAATGTGCAATAGGCGGTAACATCATCTGGTGGATGACTTTATTAGGAGGTGTTGGTATCTGGTGTTGCCAGAGGTCATCTGGGGAGGTGCTGATAAGAGGTGGAGTAGAGAACAGATATAAAAATCGAGTGGAGCATGCAGTTGGAAAGTGCCACGAGGTTCCCGGGGGCCATGTCAAACCAAGACAGGTGAGGAAGGTAGGTGGAGTTAAGAACTTGAGGCAATGAATATAGAATATAAACAGTCAAGCTAAAAGGTGTGAGATAGGTCGAGGAGGATTATATCCAGTTGAGGTCAGCAGATGGAAGGGTTATGCCTCCTCGCTCCAACCCACTTCATCTGCGAAGTTACAATATCTACTGCTGGTCAAGGAGACGAGCAGGAACACTTGGAGTTCGCCAGATGCAACAGCAAGAGTTCACAGACATCTTGGAAAAAACACATTGGTCAGGAAGTTGGAGGTATCAGTGCCTGGAGGCCCACAGATGTCTTGAGAGACTTTCTAGAAAATGCAAGGGTTCAGGAAAGCCTGGAAAAGTAACAAAACAACTGATAAGTGAGACGTTATAAAAAACAGTTTGAAAGACTCTTTTATTGTTTTTAACTTTGAACGTTGCAACACCTTTCTTCCTGTTTGGTCTGCATGAAGCCAATCCTCCGTAACACAAGCCTGTGTCGAGTCATGTGTGCATTCAGTAAGGCCTTCATGGCAGTAATTACTTTGTGGTACTTTACCACGAAGAAATTACTTCCAATTTTTTCATCAACTTTTCTTTTCAAATTGGGTGGGTTCTCCCCATTTCACCCTTCCACTTTGTTACTGCCCGCACCCCAAACCCTCCCCACCCACTTTTGATCCCTTACCACACAATTCCCTTAATAATTCCATGACAATTCGAAGTAATACTGTGCGGTAAAGTACCATGAGGTCATTACTGTCGACAAAAGAATGTGATACCGTTACAGTAGCAAATGAGCACCTCAAGATCCTTGAGGACCCCGGACTTTTAATGCCTGTTACAGACACATTTTAAACACACCAGCCTTCAAACTGCAAAAATAATGCAGCAATGATTTAGTGAGTGCCGGTGAAATAAATTATGACTGGAATCAGAAATACATTGTATAGATATGTCTTGCGAGGATGGCAACCCCCTTACAATTGCTGCACTGAAGAGTGACTGTCATTCGAAATGAGCGGCGGCTGACATAGGTCTTATTTTTCTGCATCTTTCGCTGCTGATGTTGAAAACTCAAAGGCACACGTCTCATCAAGGCCTGCCATGGGTTCTGCCATAATCGCTGCTGGAGAGTGAGACTGCTGCCTACACACAAGAACAGAGGATGAATGAGGTACCCGCAGGCCTGCCATGTGTTCTGCCATAATCGCTGCTGGAGGGTGAGACTGCTGCCTACACACAAGAACAGAGGATGAATGAGGTACCCCCAGGCCTGCCATGGGTTCTGCCATAATCGCTGCTGGAGGGAGAGACTGCTGCCTACACACAAGAACAGAGGATGAATGAGGTACCCGCAGGCCTGCCATGTGTTCTGCCATAATCGCTGCTGGAGGGTGAGACTGCTGCCTACACACAAGAACAGAGGATGAATTAGGTACCCGCAGGCCTGCCATGGGTTCTGCCATAATCGCTGCTGGAGGGTGAGACTGCTGCCTACACACAAGAACAGAGGATGAATGAGGTACCCGCAGGCCTGCCATGTGTTCTGCCATAATCGCTGCTGGAGAGTGAGACTGCTGCCTACACACAAGAACAAAGGATGAATGAGGTACCCGCAGGCCTGCCATGGGTTCTGCCATAATCGCTGCTGGAGAGTGAGACTGCTGCCTACACACAAGAACAGAGGATGAATGAGGTACCCGCAGGCCTGGCATGGGTTCTGCCATAATCGCTGCTGGAGAGTGAGACTGCTGCCTACACACAAGAACAGAGGATGAATGAGGTACCCGCAGGCCTGCCATGGGTTCTGCCATAATCGCTGCTGGAGACTGAGACTGCTGCCTACACACAAGAACAGAGGATGAATGAGGTACCCGCAGGCCTGCCATGGGTTCTGCCATAATCGCTGCTGGAGACTGAGACTGCTGCCTACACACAAGAACAGAGGATGAATGAGGTACCCGCAGGCCTGCCATGGGTTCTGCCATAATCGCTGCTGGAGGGTGAGACTGCTGCCTACACACAAGAACAGAGGATGAATGAGGTACCCGCAGGCCTGCCATGGGTTCTGCCATAATCGCTGCTGGAGGGTGAGACTGCTGCCTACACACAAGAACAGAGGATGAATGAGGTACCCGCAGGCCTGCCATGGGTTCTACCATAATCGCTGCTGGAGAGTGAGACTGCTGCCTACACACAAGAACAGAGGATGAATGAGGTACCCGCAGGCCTGCCATGGGTTCTGCCATAATCGCTGCTGGAGGGTGAGACTGCTGCCTACACACAAGAACAGAGGATGAATGAGGTACCCGCAGGCCTGCCATGGGTTCTGCCATAATCACTGCTGGAGGGTGAGACTGCTGCCTACACACAAGAACAGAGGATGAATGAGGTACCCGCAGGCCTGCCATGGGTTCTGCCATAATCGCTGCTGGAGGGTGAGACTGCTGCCTACACACAAGAACAGAGGATGAATGAGGTACCCGCAGGCCTGCCATGGGTTCTGCCATAATCGCTGCTGGAGAGTGAGACTGCTGCCTACACACAAGAACAGAGGATGAATGAGGTACCCGCAGGCCTGCCATGGGTTCTGCCATAATCGCTGCTGGAGACTGAGACTGCTGCCTACACACAAGAACAGAGGATGAATGAGGTACCCGCAGGCCTGCCATGGGTTCTGCCATAATCGCTGCTGGAGAGTGAGACTGCTGCCTACACACAAGAACAGAGGATGAATGAGGTACCCGCAGCAGGTCGGATTGTTTTGCTTCCAGAGGTAGAGCGAGGGGTTTTGTTTATTGAAGGCGTTAGGAATGGGGCAAGGCCACCTGAAGTCTATAGAGATCTTACGACTCTGTAAAGAAGAGCTCTTAGAATCTGCCAAATCTCCCATAAAACGACATAGCTAAGAAAGGACTGCAAACGCAAGCACTGCCAACGCCTACGTCTTGCTCCTTTTTAACCTTTGCACGCCTCTTATGTGATTATTAAAATGCAGGCACAAAGAGAAATACAACTAGTATTGAAAGTAAATGGACTAATGCGACCGTCTTGCAGCAAAGCACACTTTTCAGAAATAAAGGGGAACTTTTCAACATAGACGGAACACCGTCCCAGCGTGCACACATATGCATAAAGAACTGATGGTCGAAGTACAGCCAGGAACCATGGCTCATATTCAGTCCTGTAAACTCACTTCTCTGAGAGTGTGTACAGATATCCATCCGAGCTATGGGGGTCCTCATGAGGGTGGGTGTGGTCATAGACTGTGCCCACCATCGTCAGATCCCACAGTCCCATCTTTACAAGGATTCCAATGCAGGCCCCATTTTAACAGTGTTTCTGAGTGTGCAACCTGGCGTTAGTTTAGAAGGGAGTTAGGCCCCCCGAACCTGTTTTGGGGGCTCGAAGGAAGACCCAATCTCGCTGTTGGTGCTTACAGCATGCTTGCCACCTGTTTGCCCATGCCCATGCTTTGGCATATGCACCATTTGAATTTCTTCATTTGAGGAAATGACCACATTCTCAGAGAGTCAGGGAATAGGAATGTGCATATGAAACTTCCACTCTCAGTCTGTCTTCTTCTAAAGTTCTTGCTTAATTAGGCCCACTGTTCCCCAGTGGAGTCAAATACATCACCTCCATTTTATTCTTGCATTCAAATCCTGAGCGAGCCTGAATGAGTTTATGTGGCTCATAGATACACAGTTACCTCAAGATAAGATAATCTCCCAATATATATTTTCTTACGGGGATCAATTTCTCGAAATGGGAGAGCGGTAATAGACTGTCTATATCAAGATGAGAAAAATATGACCCCTCTCTACGCCGGTAAAGGTCAGGATTGGTGATATTTTGTACTATCACCTTATTAGTACATATCTTTTAAAAAAATTGTGCATTGCTTTTTATTCATATATGTATTTTTACATTCAATAAAATGTGTATTTCAGCCAAACATAAGAGTGGTCAATAGATATGTGGTTTAATGATATAAAGAGTGTGGTTTAAGTTGTACAGTAGTATGATCTAACCTATGTGTTGATCTAAAAAGATATGTACTAATACGGTAATATTACAAAACATCACCAATCCTGACCTTTACCGGCGTAGAGAGGGGTCATCTTTTTCTCATAGATACACATACTTTAATATTGCAGTGAGTTTTGTGAAAAGCAAAATGAGCACCGTGATCAGTGTGCATTATATATGAATTTAACCAAGCAACTGTTTTATAATGACATGTTTGCCAAATATTGAGATCCTGTGTCATTCCCTTTTATGTAAATCAGCCCCTTAGCCACATTGCTGCTATTTGAGCCCTTTCCCTTTCTCATGGGTGGTTTTCCAAAGGGAACACAATGGTTGTACAACGACTGTCAATCTTAAACGTCCATGAAAAATAAATTAATATGCTTAATTTAGGTTTTGCTCATGTGCTTTGCTCAGTAAGACAGGTGAAAAGTGCTTATTATGACTGCAATATAACTTGAACTGGTTATTATAAATGGATTTGGTCAAATTGTAAAAAGAGCCATTTAAAAATGTTGGCACAATTAAATAGTGTCCTTTAATTTGTTTGCTGATAATACAAACCATGCTGTCTTTCAAATGTCCTTCCTTCTTGGAAAGGGTCACCCTCAGGGAAAAAGAAAAAAAAAATCTGTTTTGCTGTGGGCAGCAAGGACATGTATAATTTTGTTTGCTGGCTGCTGATTGCACAAACACTAAACATTCATAATATAACAACTGACAATATTAAGGTTTCTTGAAAACTTTGCATCCCGGTCTTCCATTCTCTTATTAGGACTTTCAAACCCAAGCACCCCTCTCCCCCACAAAGCTTATGCTATCCCCATCACCTTGCCTCGTACATACAAGGAGCCCACAGTGAGATGGCAACATTCTTGCAGGACACACGTATGACAGTGTATGTCTCCAAATTCAATGTAGGTCTCCACGTCATGAAATCCCTCTGCTACTGCTGCTCTCAATCTTCTTCTGACCACAAAAACAAATCATGCCCTTCACCCCGTCTCAATCGAAACATCTGATTTTCTTCCTTCTGGGCTACTGCTGGCAGGAGCTGGCATGGCGTAATCAATACACACCTGACAACTTCACTCCACCCAAAGGGACACAGACAATGAGTGTGAAAAGAGACAAAGAGAAAGATAGGTCAGAAGGAGTCAGAGAGCAGCAAGAGAACAAGCGTGAGATGAGATCGCCATTGGATATGCCGGGGGCTGTTATTTGAATAAAATCACGGAGAAACAGTGACCACACGTTCAATATTACAGAAATTCATGACCTGACACTTTTTGCCAAATGGTGGCACCTGTAAGGAAAATAGCACTATATTTAATGTTTTTACACAGGGACCACATTTTAGCTACTATATGACCAGGCAGAACAGTCTTGCTCACATTAGACCTAATGTTCAAAGTGATGTTCATTTTGCATTGAGTGACATTAAGGAATTCCTAGATGCAATGGCCACCATGTACCTTTATACCTCATTATATCAATGCAGAGGGATGGTCTGGGTGAAGCTTATAACCGCAACATTACAGGCAACTTAATATTGGCTGTGAGTCATGGATGGAACTGGTGGCACGTTGTTCAAGCATTGTTTTTAGCATACAAGACTGCACTGAATTCCCTTACGGGATAACACTGTTTGAGCTAAGTGGGGAAGCCTTCCATGTAACATATGTATTATTTATTTATTATTACTGTCAATCTGGAAAAGTGAATACCCTTCATTTGAATGACACACATAACTTGATGGCCGAAGGCCAACCGTATTATGCACCGAATTATAGAAATACAGACTGCTATGCTTGACCAACAAGCGGCCATTTTAAACGTAGCAAGAATCGCCATTTTGATTGTTAACCATTGCTCATTGCTTTCTGTCTAAAACTGCTTTGCAGCTTGCAATTCTTGCGAATTCTGCTTACTCTGCTCAACTGTTAACATTGTTGTCTGAATATGAAAGGGCAAGGTCGCGGGACTGAGGAGTTCATTGAAACTCCTCATGAGTAGCCCAGAAAGGAATGCCCACGCTCCCTCTCTGTAGCCTTGAGGGAGAGCTACAGGGTATTTAATCATTTCACAGCTGTCAGCCAGTCTCGTACTATGGTAGAATATGTTAGAATAAAGCAGCTAAAGGCTTGCATTATGCTCTTCTTACTGCCCCCCTTCGCAAAACCCTTTAGAGCGTGTCGGCTCCCAGGACACAAATAGTACCTCATAGATAGCAAAGCTTGGAATGTGACTCTTCCCCCGTGTGCAGCTTGCTTCCAAGAACAGAACCACCGTGTTCTGTTCAACAACTAGAAGATGCCTCCGCACTTTCTAATTGCACATTGTTACTAGAATAGCCATCGAAAGTGTCATAATTGTCATACCCGCCGGAAATGTCCATCGTCATCCCGAGTTCAAAGAAACTAAATAAAGGGGGGTGTTAAACATGACATAGCTGATTGTATGATATGCATTTTGTATATATTTAACTGATGTAGGTAATTCGCTCTCTTGCATCCCTCGAGGTCTAGAAAACTCATGTTGCGGGGTGTGAGACCACAGTTGGCCAATTGGGACTATTTTTGCTTGCAATAAACCCTAGCATTGGGAATTTGAACCTCGTGTCTGGTGCATCCTTCGTGTATGGTTATTGCCTTGTTTCCATATCGCGAGGGACCCCTAGGGGCCCCTTTCAGGATGGCGCCCGCATAGGGACCCTCCCCCACTTGCCCCATCGTATACGTTGTAATAGAGTAAAGGCGGAAGAACGGCGAGGACGGGACGATCGAGCCGGGATCAAGAGGTGTACGGGGTGCCCTGTAGAAGTGAGGAGAGATTCCTTTGCAGATCTGCACACATCTGATCCCTGATCGACGTACCGGGCCAGAGGGCAAAGGAGGCGAGGGTCCCGAAACGAGGCAGAGGACATAGAAGCGCAGACACGACGTTGGGAGAGGTTGCGTCAGGACAGGCGACTTGTTTTATCAGGTGAGTCATTCTCCGATTCAAATGAAAACCTGATTTTTGGTAGAGTGTTGATTTTGCAAATTCAAATGTCCAGGTAAAGGTTAGTTAACCAAAGGGGAAGGTTAAAAACATGCCTGGAGTACTGTCCACTTTAGCGGGGCTTTTCCGCTGCGGTAGACAGTCCTTGGAATATGGCCAAAGTGCACCGCCTGGGGGAACGCCGGCTTATGACATGTATGCAAAATATGGTGAGGGTGCGATAATATTTTGTGAAATTTGGCATAGGTAAACTAGAAAGCAACAGGACCGTAAGTGGCCGATTAATGGTAGCTTTGAGATTGCGAGGATAGATAACCCAGAAAGGGTGTTGATAAGGAAAAAAGCACGACCCGCAGCTTTTGAGACTATCAAAGATTGGAGGAGGGAAGCAATGCTCCAACTTAGGAGTAGAGAGAAGCATGCGCGTAGGCACAAATCGAAGCTTGAGGTAGCAGAAGAAAAGGAGGAGGAGGAGTGGACGGCAAGTCTAAGACGGGAAGGGAGACGTGAGCAAATGAACATAGAAGGAATATACCCGCAGCAGGAACTACACATAGCAGATGAATTAATGGAACATTTGCTAACTAATACTTAATAATAATTACTTACCCTGGCCCGCCTCCCTGACTCCATTTCCGGCCTGCTACTTTTGCTAACGATTTTGTTCACACTAGGATACTTTCTCAGTTAATCCTAAGTGCATTGTAAACTATGTAATATATGTAATTAGTATGATTGTTATTTGCTGGTATTGTTTAAATTTTGTAATGTAATCTCCTTGCCTGTATGTTTTTCCTTGCAACCGTTGTACAAATTGAGCCCTGATGCCCCCGGGCCCGATGGTCTGCGCGTTATAAATAAACAAATACAAATATAAATACAAATAATACGGGTCGAGGCCCAAAACCAGAATCGTAACCAAACACGCCAGTAGTAACTGCGCAGGCCCAACCAGTAGCTCTCATATCCCCTCCCAAAGCCTAAGCACTTCCCCTCACGCAAGCATTAGCCACGCCCCAACCACAGCTCGAGCCCTCCCACAAGCGCAGACCGCAGATGCACAATTTCCCAGCACCCAGGAAGGCCCTTCACAGATGCCACCTGTGTTACTTGTCCCATCTGCACCTCCCGCAGATTCAGCACCATCCGACCCTCCTGAAGTCGAAATTGAGACCGGGGAGGTGAGAGGCGGGGCTGAAGGAACAGGACTTGGACTGGTAACTCACAGCGCGATCAGCAAAGAAAGAAAAATTGAATTACAGCAAGAGGCAGAAATGTACATAAAAGGAAATGATGGGACGGCAGCATTGGCCTCATTATATGGGTACCGAAGAAGCAACGAGAGACAGGTAGTGTTGGAATGCATGGGGGAAATTTTGGTGGGAGAATGGAAAAAGATACTTGGGAACCACCACAACGATTGTTAGATTTGAATAAGTTAGCATGCAGTGAGCAAAGAGATGAGGATGTAAGAAAACATGTGTACAAGCTCATTGAATTGAAAAATGAAATGGAAGATAGATATGCTGAAATGTTTGCTACACCTGAATATAGTCAGGAGTGTATTAAGAAAGGTAGGAAGGAGGCGTCAAGGTTGTATATGCAAAAATCGTGGCAGACAGTTTTTTCAGGTGGTGCAAAGCATTTGCCGGTACCGAGACAAATAGGTGATAAACAAAGATTGCAGGCATGGGTGGGGGAAACAATGCGATGGATGTCGAACAAAAGAACGTCAGTGAAGGAAGTAAGTGAGATATGTAATGGGTACCCATTGGAGATGAGAAAAGAAGCAATGCGAACGATAGTAGGAGTGTTACTGCAGCAGGTAATTGGATACAATAGAGGTAGAGGAAATGCACAAGGCAGGGGACATTTGAATAATATGCACTGGATGTCATTGGGATTAAATCAATGTGCGTACCGTAAGGAGGAAGGACACTGGCAAGCGCAATGCCCACACCTACAGAATAGAGGTGGGTTTGGCCAGAGAAGGCCTCATAGAGGACATCAGGGGTCAAATGGCCCAAGCAGAGCATGCAGCAGCAACAGGGATATACCAATGGAGGTAATCAAAACCAATCCTATGGTCAAAACCAAGCGCAACAGAACCAGGCATTGAACCAAAGTGTTCCGAACCAAAATCAGGGCGGGCAGGGCCAACAGAGAAATGATCAGAGTGGAGGTCACCGAGGGGGAAATGGGAATATTTTTGATACACAGCCAAACACGTATTATAGCAGCAGCGGAGACTATACATCGGACAATATGTTATTTTCGCAATAGGACAGCCCACGGCAGGGGTCGGAACCAGTGTCTATTCCCGTGAATCAGAGAGGACCCAATGTAGAAATGAGAGTCGGGAATAAGGAGCACCGTTTCCTTGTAGATACAGGGGCACAGAAGTGTTTGATAGACCACCACTTGTTTCCGGAGATCCCACTGTCGGGGCAAAAGAATGTTTCTGTAGGGTTCGCAGGTACACCAGTAATTAACCCCATGTCCGAAGCTGTCCCAATTACAATAGTACCATTTACGGAACAGTGTCCATTTCTTCTGACAGAAAATTGTGGGGAGAACTTGCTAGGATTAAATTTGTTGAGAAAATTGGGGGCAGTTATACATTGTACGGCAGATGGGATGTCCCTCACGATTTGGCCTCGCGATGCACCGGTGACGGAATTTATGTCAAAAGCGTTACCAGAAGAGCTAAGTAGAGCACCAACCTGTCTGTGGGCAATGCATGATAACTATGTAGGATGCTTGAAAATAGAACCAGCAAAAATAACTTTGAAAGAAGGTGTTACATTACCACGAATTCCCCAGTATAACATTTCTGTTGAAGGTGAGAACGGATTAAAGAGTATTGTTACTGACCTGGTGAGATTGGGGGTGGTTGAAGAAATTGCAGGTAGCACGTGCAACAGGCGGATTCTTCCAGTTTACAAGAAAGGAGGCAATGAAGTACCATATCGTTTCATAATTGATCTGCGCGCATTGAACAAAGTGGTAGACCCACAATTCCCTTTGGTCCCAGATGTCACAACAATACTGACAATGATACCGGCCACTGCAGAATACTTTAGTGTAGTTGATTTGAAGAACGCGTTCTTTAGCATTCCAGTGGATAAAAGCAGTAGATATCTGTTCGTGTTCACTCTAGGAGGTCGATCATTCACATTCACACGCATTCCACAAGGATACACAGAAAGCCCAAGTATTTACAGCAGAGCGCTAAAAGAGCAGCTAGACATATTAGAATTACCCGAAGGTTGCATACTCTTGCAGTACATAGATGACTTATTACTTGCTGCTGACACAAAAGAGATCTGCAAAGAAAGTACTATATTACTATTGACACACCTAGCGACCCATGGTCACAAGGCGAGTTTGAAGAAATTCCAGTATTATCAAAAGGAGGTGTCTTATTTGTGTTACCTACTTTCAAAAGAAGGGAGAAGATTCACACCAGAACGCATAGAAAGTATTTCTAGTATGCCTATTCCAAAAACTCAAAAAGGAGTGAGAGCTGTAATAGGCATGGCCTCTTATTGTCGGCAGTGGATCAGTAATGTTGCGTTGATTGTGAAGCCGATGATAAAATGAACTAAAAAGGATGCAGTGATGCCTTTACAGTAGGATGAGGAATGTCAGAAAGCGTTTGAACAATTGAAAGCTGCATTGTGTGCTGCGCCAGTATTAGGCACTCCTAACTATAAAAAGATCTTTAGACTATTTGTGAGCGAGAGTGAAGGATGTGCTTTGGCGGTTTTGACACAGGAACAAGGTGGAAGAAATAGGCCGTGCGGCTATTATTCTTCCGCGCTGGACCCTGTAGCGCGCACTACCACGATGTTTGCGATCTGTTGCAGCAGCGGCTGCGTCAGTGAAACAAACAGAAGCAATGGTATTGGGGCATACTTTAATTCTGATGGTGCCACATGCCATAGACGTTCTATTAAACAGAACACAGACGCAACACCTCACTTCTGCTAGACTAACAAGATATGAGCTCATCTTGTTTGCACCCCACATCCAAATTATGAGGAGTAGCGCATTGAATCCTGCAGAATTAATGCCACTGCCCATAGCAGAAATTGACGACAACAAATCACCACCCCATGATTGTTTAATGGTCACTGAAGAAGAAACAAAGGGACGAGTTGATTTGAGCGACATCCCACAGAAAGAGCCAGATGGGGAGTTGTTTTGTGACGGCTCTTGTTTTAAATTACATGATGGCACATCAACGGCCGCATATGCAATTACTACCCTAGAGAGTGTTGTAGAAAGCAGAAGAATCCCCTACAATTCGGCACAAGCCGCAGAAATAATAGCACTGACCCGAGCCTGTGAACTCTCTGAGAATTTGAACGTGAATATTTATACTGACAGCCAGTATGACTTTGACGTGGTTCATAACTTTGGCCGACTCTGGGCTGAGAGGGGTTTCTTGACATCACATGGGGCCAGGATTCAGCATGGGCCTTTGATTGTACGATTGTTGTCTGCACTCACGTTTCCAAAGCGCTTGGCTATAGTGAAATGCGAGGCGCATAAAAAAGTAACATGTAAAGTGGGAGAGGGAAACACATTTGCAGACAGGATTGCAAAACAAACAGCCACAGATTTGGGAAATAAAATGATGACAGTACAGACTGTGGAAGTACCTTGTATGACAGAGAATGGAGTTGCCACAGTCAAAGAAATGCAGGCTGAGGCCACGACCGAATAGATTCAGGGGTGGGCTGAGGGCTCTGCTGAGTTAGATTTGGAAGGATGTTGGGTGGACAAAGAGACCAAGAACTGGATGTTGCCAAATTGTTACGTAACCGCAATGGTTACAATGGCGCATAGCCCTACCTACATTTGCACAAAGAAAATGGAACAGCATTTATCCACAGTATGGAAAAATGAGCACATAAAAAATAATGCAGTAAGGCTAGTGCAGAATTGTATTACGCGCCTGCAACACAATGTAGGGAAGGGAACCGTGACTCCAGTAGGTAGTTTTGGCCCACCCTCCATGCCATTTGAGGTGATCCATTTTGATTTCATAGAAATGGAAAGGTGCCAGAACTACAAATATGTGTTAGTGGTGATTTGTGCATTTAGCAAGTGGGTGGAGGCATATCCTTTAAAAGACTGCACTGCCATGTCAACAGCAAAAGTAATGTTGAAAGAGTATTTCTCCCGGTTCGTGCTGCCCCATGTCCTGTGGTCAGATAACAGCCCACACTTTGTGGGCGCAGTAGTACTACAGATCTGTGCAGGTCTACAGATAGAGAAACGATTCCACACTTCCAGGCATCCCAGTTCTGCCGGGCTTGTTGAGAGACATAACGGTATCTTAAAGTCAAAGATAGCTAAAATGTGTGCTGGGAGCAAGTTGAGTTGGGTGGATGCATTACCCCTAGCGCTATTGTGTATGCGCACGTCTGTGCAGGCTAAAACTGGGCTCTCCCCCTATGAAATTATAATGGGGAGACCGGCAAATGTATGGTGCGCACCGCAGCCCAAAAGATTATGTGAGATTGAGCATCCTGTGTTAAGCACGTACTGTGGCCTTTTAATGCAGAAGTTACGTTTAATTCATCAGCAGGTGCAGGAGGCGTTACCAGTGCGATACACCGGGAAACTAAATAAAGGGGGGTGTTAAACATGACATAGCTGATTGTATGATATGCATTTTGTATATATGTAACTGATGTAGGTAATTCGCTCTCTTGCGTCCCTCGAGGTCTAGAATACTCATGTTGCGGGGTGTGAGACCACAGTTGGCCAATTGGGACTATTTTTGCTTGCAATAAACCCTAGCATTGGGAATTTGAACCTCGTGTCTGGTGCATCCTTCGTGTATGGTTATTGCCTTGTTTCCATATCGCGAGGGACCCCTAGGGGCCCCTTTCAAGATGGCGCCCGCATAGGGACCCTCCCCCACTTCCCCCATCGTATACGTTGTAACAGAGTAAAGGCGGAAGAACGGCGAGGACGGGACGATCGAGCCGGGATCAAGAGGTGTACGGGGTGCCCTGTAGAAGTGAGGAGAGATTCCTTTGCATATCTGCACACATCTGATCCCTGATCGACGTACCGGGCCAGAGGGCAAAGGAGGCGAGGGTCCCGAAACGAGGCAGAGGCCATAGAAGCGCAGACACGACGTTGGGAGAGGTTGCGTCAGGACAGGCGACTTGTTTTATCAGGTGAGTCATTCCCCGATTCAAATGAAAACCTGATTTTTGGTAGAGTGTTGATTTTGCAAATTCAAATGTCCAGGTAAAGGTTAGTTAACCAAAGGGGAAGGTTAAAAACATGCCTGGAGTACTGTCCACTTTAGCGGGGCTTTTCCGCTGCGGTAGACAGTCCTTGGAATATGGCCAAAGTGCACCGCCTGGGGGAACGCCGGCTTATGACATGTATGCAAAATATGGTGAGGGTGCGATAATATTTTGTGAAATTTGGCATAGGCAAACTAGAAAGCAACAGGACCGTAAGTGGCCGATTAATGGTAGCTTTGAGATTGCGAGGATAGATAACCTAGAAAGGGTGTTGATAAGGAAAAAAGCACGACCCGCAGCTTTTGAGACAATCAAAGATTGGAGGAGGGAAGCAATGCTCCAACTTAGGAGTAGAGAGAAGCAGGCGCGTAGGCACAAATCGAAACTTGAGGTAGCAGAAGAAAAGGAGGAGGAGGAGTGGACGGCAAGTCTAAGACGGGAAGGGAGACGTGAGCAAATGAACATAGAAGGAATATACCCGCAGCAGGAACTACACATAGCAGATGAATTAATGGAACATTTGCTAACTAATACTTAATAATAATTACTTACCCTGGCCCGCCTCCCTGACTCCATTTCCGGCCTGCTACTTTTGCTAACGATTTTGTTCACACTAGGATACTTCCTCAGTTAATCCTAAGTGCATTGTAAACTATGTAATATATGTAATTAGTATGATTGTTATTTGCTGGTATTGTTTAAATTTTGTAATGTAATCTCCTTGCCTGTATGTTTTTCCTTGCAACCGTTGTACAAATTGAGCCCTGATGCCCCCGGGCCCGATGGTCTGCGCGTTATAAATAAACAAATACAAATATAAATACAAATAATACGGGTCGAGGCCCAAAACCAGAATCGTAACCAAACACGCCAGTAGTAACTGCGCAGGCCCAACCAGTAGCTCTCATATCCCCTCCCAAAGCCTAAGCACTTCCCCTCACGCAAGCATTAGCCACGCCCCAACCACAGCTCGAGCCCTCCCACAAGCGCAGACCGCAGATGCACAATTTCCCAGCACCCAGGAAGGCCCTTCACAGATGCCACCTGTGTTACTTGTCCCATCTGCACCTCCCGCTCCAGAAACAGATTCAGCACCATCCGACCCTCCTGAAGTCGAAATTGAGACCGGGGAGGTGAGAGGCGGGGCTGAAGGAACAGGACTTGGACTGGTAACTCACAGCGCGATCAGCAAAGAAAGAAAAATTGAATTACAGCAAGAGGCAGAAATGTACATAAAAGGAAATGATGGGACGGCAGCATTGGCCTCATTATATGGGTACCGAAGAAGCAACGAGAGACAGGTAGTGTTGGAATGCATGGGGGAAATTTTGGTGGGAGAATGGAAAAAGATACTTGGGAACCACCACAACGATTGTTAGATTTGAATAAGTTAGCATGCAGTGAGCAAAGAGATGAGGATGTAAGAAAACATGTGTACAAGCTCATTGAATTGAAAAATGAAATGGAAGATAGATATGCTGAAATGTTTGCTACACCTGAATATAGTCAGGAGTGTATTAAGAAAGGTAGGAAGGAGGCGTCAAGGTTGTATATGCAAAAATCGTGGCCGACAGTTTTTTCAGGTGGTGCAAAGCATTTGCCGGTACCGAGACAAATAGGTGATAAACAAAGATTGCAGGCATGGGTGGGGGAAACAATGCGATGGATGTCGAACAAAAGAACGTCAGTGAAGGAAGTAAGTGAGATATGTAATGGGTACCCATTGGAGATGAGAAAAGAAGCAATGCGAACGATAGTAGGAGTGTTACTGCAGCAGGTAATTGGATACAATAGAGGTAGAGGAAATGCACAAGGCAGGGGAAATTTGAATAATATGCACTGGATGTCATTGGGATTAAATCAATGTGCGTACCGTAAGGAGGAAGGACACTGGCAAGCGCAATGCCCACACCTACAGAATAGAGGTGGGTTTGGCCAGAGAAGGCCTCATAGAGGACATCAGGGGTCAAATGGCCCAAGCAGAGCATGCAGCAGCAACAGGGATATACCAATGGAGGTAATCAAAACCAATCCTATGGTCAAAACCAAGCGCAACAGAACCAGGCATTGAACCAAAGTGTTCCGAACCAAAATCAGGGCGGGCAGGGCCAACAGAGAAATGATCAGAGTGGAGGTCACCGAGGGGGAAATGGGAATATTTTTGATACACAGCCAAACACGTATTATAGCAGCAGCGGAGACTATACATCGGACAATATGTTATTTTCGCAATAGGACAGCCCACGGCAGGGGTCGGAACCAGTGTCTATTCCCGTGAATCAGAGAGGACCCAATGTAGAAATGAGAGTCGGGAATAAGGAGCACCGTTTCCTTGTAGATACAGGGGCACAGAAGTGTTTGATAGACCACCACTTGGTTCCGGAGATCCCACTGTCGGGGCAAAAGAATGTTTCTGTAGGGTTCGCAGGTACACCAGTAATTAACCCCATGTCCGAAGCTGTCCCAATTACAATAGTACCATTTACGGAACAGTGTCCATTTCTTCTGACAGAAAATTGTGGGGAGAACTTGCTAGGATTAAATTTGTTGAGAAAATTGGGGGCAGTTATACATTGTACGGCAGATGGGATGTCCCTCACGATTTGGCCTCGCGATGCACCGGTGACGGAATTTATGTCAAAAGCGTTACCAGAAGAGCTAAGTAGAGCACCAACCTGTCTGTGGGCAATGCATGATAACTATGTAGGATGCTTGAAAATAGAACCAGCAAAAATAACTTTGAAAGAAGGTGTTACATTACCACGAATTCCCCAGTATAACATTTCTGTTGAAGGTGAGAACGGAATAAAGAGTATTGTTACTGACCTGGTGAGATTGGGGGTGGTTGAAGAAATTGCAGGTAGCACGTGCAACAGGCGGATTCTTCCAGTTTACAAGAAAGGAGGCAATGAAGTACCATATCGTTTCATAATTGATCTGCGCGCATTGAACAAAGTGGTAGACCCACAATTCCCTTTGGTCCCAGATGTCACAACAATACTGACAATGATACCGGCCACTGCAGAATACTTTAGTGTAGTTGATTTGAAGAACGCGTTCTTTAGCATTCCAGTGGATAAAAGCAGTAGATATCTGTTCGTGTTCACTCTAGGAGGTCGATCATTCACATTCACACGCATTCCACAAGGATACACAGAAAGCCCAAGTATTTACAGCAGAGCGCTAAAAGAGCAGCTAGACATGTTAGAATTACCCGAAGGTTGCATACTCTTGCAGTACATAGATGACTTATTACTTGCTGCTGACACAAAAGAGATCTGCAAAGAAAGTACTATATTACTATTGACACACCTAGCGACCCATGGTCACAAGGCGAGTTTGAAGAAATTCCAGTATTATCAAAAGGAGGTGTCTTATTTGTGTTACCTACTTTCAAAAGAAGGGAGAAGATTCACACCAGAACGCATAGAAAGTATTTCTAGTATGCCTATTCCAAAAACTCAAAAAGGAGTGAGAGCTGTAATAGGCATGGCCTCTTATTGTCGGCAGTGGATCAGTAATGTTGCGTTGATTGTGAAGCCGATGATAAAATGAACTAAAAAGGTTGCAGTGATGCCTTTACAGTAGGATGAGGAATGTCAGAAAGCGTTTGAACAATTGAAAGCTGCATTGTGTGCTGCGCCAGTATTAGGCACTCCTAACTATAAAAAGATCTTTAGACTATTTGTGAGCGAGAGTGAAGGATGTGCTTTGGCGGTTTTGACACAGGAACAAGGTGGAAGAAATAGGCCGTGCGGCTATTATTCTTCCGCGCTGGACCCTGTAGCGCGCACTACCACGATGTTTGCGATCTGTTGCAGCGGCGGCTGCGTCAGTGAAACAAACAGAAGCAATGGTATTGGGGCATACTTTAATTCTGATGGTGCCACATGCCATAGACGTTCTATTAAACAGAACACAGACGCAACACCTCACTTCTGCTAGACTAACAAGATATGAGCTCATCTTGTTTGCACCCCACATCCAAATTATGAGGAGTAGCGCATTGAATCCTGCAGAATTAATGCCACTGCCCATAGCAGAAATTGACGACAACAAATCACCACCCCATGATTGTTTAATGGTCACTGAAGAAGAAACAAAGGGAAGAGTTGATTTGAGCGACATCCCACAGAAAGAGCCAGATGGGGAGTTGTTTTGTGACGGCTCTTGTTTTAAATTACATGATGGCACATCAACGGCCGCATATGCAATTACTACCCTAGAGAGTGTTGTAGAAAGCAGAAGAATCCCCTACAATTCGGCACAAGCCGCAGAAATAATAGCACTGACCCGAGCCTGTGAACTCTCTGAGAATTTGAACGTGAATATTTATACTGACAGCCAGTACGACTTTGGCGTGGTTCATAACTTTGGCCGACTCTGGGCTGAGAGGGGTTTCTTGACATCACATGGGGCCAGGATTCAGCATGGGCCTTTGATTGTACGATTGTTGTCCGCACTCACGTTTCCAAAGCGCTTAGCTATAGTGAAATGCGAGGCGCATAAAAAAGTAACATGTAAAGTGGGAGAGGGAAACACATTTGCAGACAGGATTGCAAAACAAACAGCCACAGATTTGGGAAATAAAATGATGACAGTACAGACTGTGGAAGTACCTTGTATGACAGAGAATGGAGTTGCCACAGTCAAAGAAATGCAGGCTGAGTCCACGACCGAATAGATTCAGGGGTGGGCTGAGGACTCTGCTGAGTTAGATTTGGAAGGATGTTGGGTGGACAAAGAGTCCAAGAACTGGATGTTGCCAAATTGTTACGTAACCGCAATGGTTACAATGGCGCATAGCCCTACCCACATTTGCACAAAGAAAATGGAACAGCATTTATCCACAGTATGGAAAAATGAGCACATAAAAAATAATGCAGTAAGGCTAGTGCAGAATTGTATTACGCGCCTGCAACACAATGTAGGGAAGGGAACCGTGACTCCAGTAGGTAGTTTTGGCCCACCCTCCATGCCATTTGAGGTGATCCATTTTGATTTCATAGAAATGGAAAGGTGCCAGAACTACAAATATGTGTTAGTGGTGATTTGTGCATTTAGCAAGTGGGTGGAGGCATATCCTTTAAAAGACTGCACTGCCATGTCAACAGCAAAAGTAATGTTGAAAGAGTATTTCTCCCGGTTCGTGCTGCCCCATGTCCTGTGGTCAGATAACAGCCCACACTTTGTGGGTGCAGTAGTACTACAGATCTGTGCAGGTCTACAGATAGAGAAACGATTCCACACTTCCAGGCATCCCAGTTCTGCCGGGCTTGTTGAGAGACATAACGGTATCTTAAAGTCAAAGATAGCTAAAATGTGTGCTGGGAGCAAGTTGAGTTGGGTGGATGCATTACCCCTAGCGCTATTGTGTATGCGCACGTCTGTGCAGGCTAAAACTGGGCTCTCCCCCTATGAAATTATAATGGGGAGACCGGCAAATGTATGGTGCGCACCGCAGCCCAAAAGATTATGTGAGATCGAGCATCCTGTGTTAAGCACGTACTGTGGCCTTTTAATGCAGAAGTTACGTTTAATTCATCAGTAGGTGCAGGAGGCGTTACCAGTGTGATACACCGGACCGGGGCACTCGCTGGAGCCTGGAAGCTGGGTCCTGATTAAGAATTTTGAGCGGAAGACAGCATTAGCACCCAGGTGCCGCGGCCCCTACCAAGTACTTTTGGCGACGCAAACGGCCATTCGAGTGGACGGACGGAAGGCATGGATCCATGCGACACATGCCAAAAGATTCCCAGGACTGCTGACAACTTCTGACGACCAGAGAAAGGAAACGGTCTCGGAAACGAAAGAAACTGTTGCCAGTCCACTGCCACAGCATCAGCCTGAGCGAGAAGTGAAAGTTGAAACAACGCCCAAGCGAGAAGTGAAACTCGAAACAGAGCCTGAGGAGGCTGCCAACAAGGGTAAAGGGCGTAAAGTGCCCCAACGTTTCTCAGCAGAAACAACATCACTGCTGAGCGACACAAACTATGCATTGCAAACACGAGCAGAAACAACGCGTGTACCCCTTTGGCGCCCACCAGTTTCTGCAAACGCACCAAAGCCAAAGAAAGAAACTACATCATTGCCACGGCGCTCATCGCTACCCATCATTGTTCTGCAGGCTGACACTGAGCCTGATATTGGAAGTGCAACAGCACTATTCACGGATCATACAATACCAGGAGTGAAACGGTATAACTTGCGGCCTCGACAGGCAAAGTGATCCACAGATCTTTGGTGCTTTTCTTTTGCCTTTGGTTCCACTCACGGACGGAGTAGGAACCAGGGGCGTAGAGGAGAGAAGTGTGAGAGTTGTGCAAGTCGGACAATACAAGACTCACGGCTCCTCAGTGAGCTTATAAAAAAATTACATGTGTCAGGAGCCAGAGCAGGACAAGCTGGACACACATAAGTACTAAGGCTGATAGAGTACATGTGTCCTAAGCCAAAGCGGTACAAGCTGGATGCACATAGTACTCTATCAATAAAGAACTGTTCAGAAATCGTCTGAGCAGTGGGAGAAAGAACAACTAATCTTGCTCAGAATGGATAAGTGATCTAGGCTGTGAAAGGGCTGGCAGAATTGAACTGTGGCATTTTCGTTGAACTTTTCTGGCATCAAGAATGAGAGACATTTGCGACAAACTTTGTCAGCAAGAAGAAGGACGATGAAGAACAAATCAAGACTGGTTTCATCCTCCTCCTGCACCCCTGCTGAAAAGATGATAGTTTTACAGACTGTAAATTTAGGAAAAAAGCATGGTAAAAGGAATAAGGTACTGATTTGGACATTGGTCCTGTGTTTCTTAAGTATGGTAGTACCAACAATAACAGCTATTACACTATGGTTCATGGAGTCCGCGCACCCATTAGAAACACTTTTGCCAAAAGCAGCTACTGAAAGCCTGGTTCATTTAATCACTGGTACTTTGTCCCCAATGGAAGAAAGACATAAAGAAGGCGTTTTTAAAGAAAAAAGATTGCTGGGTTTGTGCCCATTTACCACAGCACGGTGGGAAAGGGATAGGCTGGTATGTACAACCGTTACCATTTGTTTATTCATGTGAAGTATCCTTGAGTGCAATGTTCTTTGGGAAATGGAACAAGAGTAATACGGGTCAGCTAGATGAGACCAATATGAATGAATTTGAGGAAGTAATCATGAGACCTGTGGGTTGTTCCATATTCCACAAAGCTTGCGTGTTTTCACCAGATCCCATGAGGAAGAATACATGAAAGACAACAAGACTAGATAGATTACATAGGCAGAATAGACCGACCCCGCCAGCAGAAGAAACATCAGTAATGACATTTCGATGAGGGATGAATGGAATAAAGATGCTGTGCCCCCTGCCTATACAGTGGATCACAGCCCCGAAACTGCTTCCCTATGTTTACAGAAAAAAGGTTCCTATAAAGTAGGAACGTTTAGCAGCTGCCTGAACACAGTGGTTTTAAAGCACGAAATAGAACCCGTGTACGTCGGGGACCCTCTTTACTTTATATGTGGGGAAAACGCATATCCATCGTTACCTAGGAACTGGGGAGGTACATGCTACCTAGGTCTACTGTTTCCAGGAGTGTTCCTCTTGGAGACAGCAGAAGTAGCCAGAAGTAGCCAGACGAACAAAAGGTAGAACTCAAAGGAGTAGCGAGGATGGAATGATAGCAATAGATATAGCCAAATCATTTATACCATTCTTGGCCCAAATAGAACATTCCTATAATATAAAAAAACTGTTTAGAATATTAAAAAATACAATAGGTTCAACAACGGATATTTTATTGAATATGACGTTAGAAGAGAAAGGGATAAGACTAATGACACTACAAAACCGGATAGCTCTCGATATAATATTAGTTGATCGTGGGGGAGTTTGCAAACTCGTAAAAACTTCATGCTGTGTGTATATAGATGATTACCCCCCTACGATATTTAAAGCAATCCGGAAATTACATGTCCTAAATTCCACACTCTCTACTGAAGAAGGGGGTTAGGGGATAGGATCCTGGTTGTAGGGACTATTGCGGTCCTGGGGATGGAAGTTAATTTCGATACTAATGGTGGTACTTGGTATATTCATAACACGTTGATGTTGCATACAATGCCTACCAATAGTTTGCACTGAGACAACTGAGGGATGTACTAAGGGATGTATGCACATGGTGTCGAGAGGAAAACAAACGCATGGCTGAAATAACAAAGACACTGATGAAACAAAAACAGTAAAACAATTCATGGCTATAGACATTAATGATGAAGATGATGCTCATAATAGCATGAGAGGTTCAGACATAGAAACCCCAGACTTATCCTCATTGGAGGAGGATACAATGAATGAATAAGACGTTTGGCATACGGTCAAAAGGAGGGTTTGTCAATCTGGAAAAGTGAATACCCTTCATTTGAATGACAGACGTAACTTTATGGCCGAAGGCCAACCATCTTATGCACCGAATTATAGAAATACAGACTGCTCTGCTTGACCAACAAGCGGCCAAAATAAACGTAGCAAGAATCGCCATTTTGCTTGTTAACCATTGCTTATTGCCTTCTGTCTGAAACTGCTTTGCAGCTTGCAATTCTTGCGAATTCTGCTTACTCTGCTCAACTGTTAACATTGTTGTCTGAATATGAAAGGGCAAGGTCGCGGGACTGAGGAGTTTGTTGAAACTCCTCATGAGTAGCCCAGAAAGGAATGCCCACGCTCCCTCTCTGTAGCCTTGAGGGAGAGCTACAGGGCATTTAATCATTTCACAGCTGCCAGCCAGTCTCGTACTGTGGTAGAATATGTTTGAATAAAGCAGCTAAAGACTTGTATTATGCTCTTCTTACGGCCCCCCTTCGCAAAACCCTTTAGAGTGTGTGGGCTCCCAGGACACAAATAGTACCTCATAGATAGCAAAGCTTGGAATGTGACTCTTCCCCCGTGTGCAGCTTGCTTCCAAGAACAGAACCACCGTGTTCTGTTCAACAACTAGAAGATGCCTCCGCACTTTCTAATTGCACTTTGTTACTAGAATAGACATCGAAAGTGTCAAAATTGTCATATCCGTCGGAAATGTCCATCATCATCCCGAGTTCAAAGAAACTTAATAAAGGGGGGTGTTAAACATGACATAGCTGATTGTATGATATGCATTTTGTATATATGTAACTGATGTAGGTAATGCGCTCTCTTGCGTCGCTTGAGGTCTAGAAAACTCACGTCGTGGGGCGTGAGACCACAGTTGGCCAATTGGGACTATTTTTGCTTGCAATAAACCCTAGCATTGGGAATTTGAACCTCGTGTCTGGCGCATCCTTTTGTGTATGGTTATTGCCTTGTTTCCATATCGCAAGGGACCCCTAGGGGCCCCTTTCGTTACATTTATGAAGCGTGCAGAAACCCGTAGGCACAGGGCCGCTCTTACAACCTATTCCTTGCGGAATAGATGGTTATATGGTGGTGGAAGCATATAAACAGCGAAGGAGATACATTACAGTGGGATCAGGCCTAGGCAAACAAGCATGTTTTGAGGGCTCTCAGGAAATATTAAATTATTATAAACCATTGAAGCTAAATCAAGCACTAAAAAAACTATTTAACATCCTTAGAGAATTAGAATATCCTATAGCACCACCTGACACATGTACCAAAGACACCTTGTGGTGTACCAATACACAAAAAGCAATGCTTGAAAAAATATCACTTCTACAACAAAAATCGAAATAAAAAAACGCAATCTCACCCGTTTGACACATATCTACACAAGCCTCAAGCATCCTCTACCAAACCATGTAACCTATTCAACGTCTCCCCTATAACCACCAAGGATGTAGAGGGCATAATAACAAACCTTAAACCATCAAGATGCCAGGGGGACATCTGCCCGGCAACAATTATCAAAGCGGCAGTGAGGGATCTTGTGCCATTAATTACAACATTAATAAACGCATCCTTTAAAACTAGTACTGTCCCCACAAATCTGAAATATACTTGGGTCCTCCCTATACTAAAAAAACATAGCCATGATCGTAACATCCCAACAAATTTAGACCGACAACCACAGTACCGTTCCTCTTAAAAATTCTAGACAGGGCGGATTACCTTCAATTACAGGAACATCTTGAAAGTAATAACTTTATTGGTCTAAGACAATCAGGCTTTAAACCTAGAGTGTAGGGGATATGTAGGTACCTTTTGGAACTCCAGAGGGGATTGGGGCTGGGGGAGCGTTGGCATTGTCAGAGAATTCTCTCATGATTCTTCCCTCTAGAACGGAGGCAATCCACGCTGTGGCTTCGGAAGAGAAATTGGCTGAGGTGATGAGGTGATGGCAGAAGATTTTGTGTTCGACCAGGTCAAATGCAGCTGATAGCTCAAGGAGGAGGAGAAAGGCAGGCTTTCCCAAGTCTCTGAACTCACCCATATGATATTTTAGGTGCTATAGACAACCAGGCACACTATAATAGTGTGCCTAGTTGGCTAAGGGATATTGGGTGCAAGTGCAACTCTGGTCTATTAAGTACAAAGTCCATGATGAACTGTGTTGTGGATTGGCAGGCCACTCAGAAACACTATGCTGAATGTAAAAGGAATGCATGCATAGTGACAGTGTAGGTTATCATGTGAAATTGAATAGCAGGCTTCATGTGGTCATGGGGCTATGTCAGTTTTCTGCTCTATGGACAATGGTTTGGACGATGGGTTGGGGTTGAGTGTGCGCCTCATGTAAAAAGATTCACCACTGCCTGACAAGGTTGGATAAGTTGAGATGCATGGGGCTGAGTGTCTTGAGGCTGATGGTCTCAAGGCAGGTGATGTTCTGTGCAGTTCATTTCCCAACCGGTATGAGCAAGATTGTACTCAATCCTGGTCAATTCCCCTGGGATTATATGATCTATAATGCATCATACAAGTATTTGTCCATGCATTCCAGTCTCCTATACCTGGGAGACTGGAATATCTGTCTGGATAGTGGCATACATTCTGTAAAGAATTAATTTACCTATTGGGAAACCATGGGCTATCAATATTGACAACTGCTCCATCACATGTCAAAGGGCACTGTTTGGACCTGGTGTTCCACCAGGGTGAGGTGTGTAGTATTTAGCGTGACTGTCCATATCCTCTGATCCAACCACAATGCCCAAATGTTTGACCTAGCTATGGGAGGAAAGTGGACGGAGGGGTGACTGCCAGACCACCTGCCCTTACTCGTAAAGTTATTGATCTCGCTAAGATACCAGGCGAGGAAGCACAGATGAGGTTGGCAAGTGTGGACAATATGTGCTGAGCAAGGAATATTTTAACATGGGCAATATAACCTTGGAAGAGATTTGCTCCAAATATGCCCCCTTGAGACCCAAGGGCACTAGGGTCTCCAAGCCTTGGTTTACTCATACTCTGGTCCCACCATTGAATGCAGGTGCAGCAAACGAACAAGTTATGGTGAAAAGGTAAGCTAGCAGATGACTCCACTAGGGCTAAAACAGCATTGAAGACCTATAAACTAGCCATCTTTGAGGCTAAAAAGGACATTCTCCATGGTGAGATTGAGCGGGCTGGGAACCAGCCAAGGGAAGGGTTCTCAGTGGTTTCTAATTTCTGCAAGACAAATTGCATAGCATCATCTCTTGGTCCCTCACAGACACAGGCCAATGATTTCAATCTCTTTTTCAAAGAAAAGATTGGAGCAATACAGAAGAGCATTGGGGTATCTGTGGGGGACATAGGGCCCCTGGATCCGCAGGCAGATGTTGTAGCACCTGTGGGCCGTGAGACCGAGGGGAACTTTGAGTTCCGACTGATGACAGAGGAACTGGATTACTCCCTCTTATCGAACCTCAAGCCAACCAACAATCTTGCATTTGTGTTGCCTGCCTGCACTGCCAGACGGTTAGCCCAAAATATTGCACCCTTTATGACCACCTTTGTGAACAAATCTCTGACACAGGGTCGGGTCTGTGACACATTAAAAAACGCAACAGTGACACCACTGCTAGAAAAAACTAATTTGGATCAGCTGATTTTCGGCCTACCGTGACAAGCCAACGTGTTGGAGAAAGTGGTAATTTCCCAATTTAAAAGCTTTGTGCAAAAGGAGGAATTGCTGGACGAATTCCACTCAGGATTCCGTCCAAAGCACAGGGCGAGACAGCTTTGCTGGCAGTACACAGCGCTTGTTAGAGGTCTCGGATGGTGGTGGGAAAACACTCTTTTTGATGCTGGACCTTGTTATCTCAAGACATGCAAGCAGGAAGGCATTGATTTTTTTAACTACCCCATGATCTCCCCATGGGGTTTTTATTAAAGGCATCCTATAGTCCCTGATCTCTCAGTTCCTGGTCGGATTTGATGCGCATGAAAATTCGAATTGGCCACAAGGCACCTAAAATAAGGCAGATTGTCATCAATTGTGTTCCGATGTACTCTCTGTGAGTAGAACCTAAATCTGTGTATCACAACATATGTTTTCTCCTTTTTTTCAAGGCCGGCAACGGCAACTTCATAAACACCTGTTACCGCTTCTCCTGCTACATGCAGTGGATTAATCAATAGCCTGAACTTTTGTGGGTCCAGACACATTTTTAGAACTCCTAATTGTTTATGGCATGGAAATCATTACCGTCTCGTGCCTCCAAGCAAACTAAAAACAATTCTCATAATAAAACCAATGATAACTCTGGGGCATCTGGCATAGTCAAAACATTTAAAGAAAGTTTGGTGGCTTGAATTATACATCACAGGTTAGGACAACGTTCCTACTGCCACCTGAAGTTGAGTTGGGATCAGTGACGTAGAACAACATCTGGGGGCCATCTGTGAGAGACGCTGAAAAAAAAAAATAAAAAATAAAAAAATATATATATATATATATATATATACACACACATACATGCACACACACACACACACACATTTAAAGAAAATACATTTATATCCTTGAATACATTGGACCAGGGAACAAGACCTTCAGCTGCCTGCAGCAGCCAGGAAAGCTTGTTCCCATCATCTGCAGAGGATCTTGAGGCCTCCATGTCATGGGGTGGAGGTGAGCCCTTTTACTTCAAAAATAACTGGTTTCTTTTTGAAGTCACCCTGCCTTCATAAAGAAATTATTTCCTTAACAGATATAATGTCTTTATGAAGGCAGAGTGACCTAAAAAAGAAACTGTTTAATTCTTTTGTAAAAAAAATGTGTTTTCTTTTTTTTAAGTCCGAGGCTCCCCCTCCCAGGACATGTACTGGGGGCCTCCGCTACACCAGTGGTTGGGATCCAGCGTGGATGTACATATTGCCTACTTTAGTTGAGCACTGAAGCATTTCAGCCTGTTAGGTATGAATGAAAATCACTGGAGGTCAGAATAATAGGGTCAATAGAGTGCAATTGATCACTCTCCATAATGCATGCTGAAAGCAATGATGTTACTTTAACACACGCGTCCCTACCACTTTAGACCACTGGCCTTCATTTGTAGATCCACTTCCAGTAGGTATTCACCATCTACCTCTGCCACACACAGAATACATCTCCAATGGTCCATCTTTTTCACACACAGCTTCTTCCCACCGGCTAATGCTGGCCAGAGCCCATTTTGGCACAAGTAATGCTTTTGATCATCATCTGACAGTCAGCATCCACTAACACATGCCCAGATTGACAACATCATTGGTCAATGGTCATACAACATCCCACAAATCAATGACTAGCTCCAAAACTGGACCATCCTATCTTCAGCAAAAGCCTTCAGTTTGCAAACTTTATTTAAGGATCAGTACGTATTTTTATGTATGCATGTGTTCTTGGTGATTAGTCCTCATTCCCGGGTCACTAGGCTAGCTATGTTCCGCTGCTAACAGATCAGCCTACTAACGAGGCAAAGCTGAAATTTGCACAAGATATTCACATTACCTCATGACCATGACCACTACCATCCTATGCCCAATTTGGTAATCATCCTCAAAGATCTCTATTCCACACTCTGCAATGATAAAACGACTCGTGAATCCTGTAGATAAGAAGCCCTGTTGTATGTATATTGTGTACGTGATTTGTGACATTGCATGTGAGCGCCCTGAGCTCTCTGCATGCATACCATCATGCTGGTGTTTATCAGCCAGTGACAGACATAGTGTATGCGACCACTGTACTTCTGTTCTGATCCCTATGGCACTAACTGTATTATCCGTATATTGTGTAAGCCTTACATAGTTAGTCCCACACATCTAGTGACTAATAACGTCTATGGCCCCTGACTTCCTACTACGTTTGTAACACTGTTTTACTTACTGAACATGATTGGGCAGCCACAATCAGTTTTAGCCAGAGTAGTCATGACAATAGTAAACTAAAGTATATCGCAATACAAAATATGTGTACCCACATTTGCAATAGCATGCGCACTACTGATAGGAGTTCATTCACCATCTCCACATAATTATCAACATAATCACTATACCAAAAAGGTGACAATAGATTCACATCACCCTAAACTATCCACAATTTGCTCCCACAGCTCATTCTCTCAGTTAGGCCCAGGCCTAGCACACTTACACTGCCCTAGACATCACCCTCTACTATGCCACACACCATTCCGACCTACGACTCCAGCATTCAGTATAACAGCACCAACCACCCAAATAACACTCACATCAAAACCCATACTAGGTACAGCCCGCCGCCTCCGCTTCACCTCCAGAAACCACACCTCAACCCCTCTCACCAAACCCATACTAGGAACGCCAAGACAAATTAGGCTATCCTCCCGCACCGCCAAGAATACCACATCCCACAACACCTCTAGAAGTACTCTCTGCCACCAACAGATTAATCCCCAATTTACTAACATGCCCAATGCTCAGATACAGGCCAATCCCAAACCCAGCACTAAACTCCAGACCATCCACGACCACCCCCCTCATCCCGCTCTACCACAGAGTTATCTTTCGGTTGCTCACCACCTGTTTCCAAACTGCAAAAAGGTGCCCTACTCAATGTTAGATCATTAGGCACTCACACCATGGACAACCACAACCTTATCATGAAACACAAATTAGATTTCATCGCCATAACTGAAACCTGGCTCCACTCAGGTTCAGGCCCATTGCTCACCTTAGCTATACCCCCTGAATACTCAATACTCAGATCAGATCGACAGGAAACTATTGGTGGTGGTGTTGCCATCATCTTCAAAACATCTCTCAAGTTTACAGAATGTACAATAGAAACATTACCAGGCTATGAACTCTTATCCTTCAAACTTACTACAGACGCTAAAATTACTTTCAACCTCCTAATAGTGTATAGATCACCTAGTAATATCAACAACCCAGACACTGAACTACCTCTGCTCATCGCCCCACTCATCAAACCCAACACAAAATGTATCCTCCTAGGAGACATCAATTTGGAATATAACAACCAGTGCGACCACAGAGCTACAGCCTTCCATAACGCATTTATAAAAATGCAATTAAATCAAATTGTCAATGCCCCCAACCCACTCAAAAGGACGTATCTTTGATTGGATCCTAACCTTCAATACCACAGCCCTCCTAGAAGACATCTCAGAACTATCCTGGACAGATCATTCCCTCATCAGATTTGAAATCATCACAACAAGGGACCCAACTAACCACCCACCACCCCTACAGTACCAACTCTGATGGGAAATTCCAGGAAACTTACCCCAGAAAACGTAACACCACTGCTAAATAAACTATTAAACACTCAACCACCCTCCCTGCATAACGCAGACGATATTTCATCACATTACCACACCTGTCTCAAGCTAGCCATCGGCAAAATAGCGCCACTTAGATCCAAATGCCCCAAACACAAGTCTAGCAACTCCTGGTTTAATGATGGTCTCTTTGAACTAAGAAGGAAAATAAGAGCCTTAGAACATCTATTTAGAAAAAAAAAACTCTAGTGAAAGTAAAAAAACTATTACAACTAATCTCCAAATACTATAAAATGGAGGTATAGACTCAGAAAGCCAATTCCCTTAATACATGTATTGCTAATGCCTCCTCGGACAGCAAATAACTATTCGCCATCTTCAAGGAAATGGAAACACCCATCCATCCTCCTAGTACAGCGGTAGTAAATAAAGATTGGTGCTTCACCATCCAAGACACACTAGATGCCAAAATGAGCACGCTGCAAAACAAAATTGAATCACAAAGAAAAATATTAGGTACCTCCACCAAGACAATCCCACTGGCATCTAGCATCCCCACCAACAATATACCTGAATTCCACTTCGCTCCAGAAACCACAGAACAAGTTCAAAAAAACGTAGCGTCACTCAAACCCTCGAACTACACAGGAGATAACTTCCCAGCTAAATTAGTTAAGGACTGCACCCCCACTTTAGCTCCCATTATAACCAACTTTGTAAATGCCTCATTTAACGGCAACTCCATCCCTTCTAATATCAAAGAAGCGTGGGTTACCCCTCTCCTTAAAAAGCCCGCCCGAGACCCCACTATTCCCACCAACTATAGAACTATCACCACAGTCCCTTTCCTCATTAAAATCATAGACAAAATTGCATATACCCAAGTCCAAGCCCATCTTGAAAACAACCATCTACTAGGAGAGATACAGTCAGGCTTCCGCTCTGGATATAGTACTGAAACAGCTCTGCTGGATCTAAAAAAACAAATGGACATGGTCAGGGACTCAGGAAAATTATGTATCCTGTTACTCCTCGACCTGTCCGCGGTGTTTGATTTAGTAGCTCACAGCAAACTGTGCCAAACACTAGCTAAAAATGTCCTCTTCTCCAAGGAAGCCACTATGTGGTTCAAATCTTTCCTTTCAGATTGCACCTCCAGAGCAGCCATAGGCGACACAGCAGCTTATCCTATTCCAGTAACTTTATAATGCATATACCAAAGTACTTTTTGCAGCCCTAGACGCAATGACAGTAATTTACACAAATTTTGCCAACGACACACAAATACTTATCCCTATTTCAGGCAACTTAGAACAAGACACCATTAGTGTGAACAAAATCTATACATTCATCCAGAACTGGATGGCAGCTAACAGCCTCTGTCTAAACGGAGAAAAAAAACTGAGATCCTCATAGTAGGTTCCCCTACCCGACTAGCCAATGTTCACCCACAATATAAAAATATTGTCATCAGCAACACTACCATCCCCATTTCAAACCAAGTGAAAACCCTAGGGGTTTACCTAGATTTAAGTATCCCTATGAACAAACATATCAGCGCCCTTGCATCTTCCACAGTCTATACCACCAGACATTTCTTGCTGAGTCGCCCATTCCTTACACAACAAAATTAAATTACATTAGCAAGAGCCCTTATCCTTACCAAAATAGACTACTGCAGCATACTTCTATTAGGTACTTCCAAAAAAAGCATCAATAAAATGCAACTACTGCAGAACAAAGCTCTAAGATCGGCTCTAGGCATAAAGAAATGGAGCACATTTCGCACCTCAGGTGAGAGGCACACTGGCTCCCTATCCACACTCACACACAAATGTGTTACAGGGCATGTCCCTATATAACTCAACAAATGCATTAACCACAAAGATACAACCAGGACCCTGAGATCCACAGCTAACATGCATATACCACGTTTCAATAACACGAGAACTGGTAGCTCCAGTTTCCTGTAGAAGCCCCCAGAATTTGGAACTCAATGCCAGCCAAGATCACCAACGAGCCATCCCTGATCAATTTCAAGAAACTCCTCAAAACATGGCTCTTTAATAAATACTAACCTCTTTCCTCCTCTGCTACGTAAATATTCTGTATCTAAGACACACTTCTTGTAAATGCAACAACTAAGTCTAAGTATACGTATAACATGTTCTGTAACTACTAAGTTTAAGTATTCATGCAAATACGCAGTGGTACCCTCGGGTTTGATCATACAACAAATGCAATAAAGAAAATGAGTAAATACATGTGCCACAATTTTTAACAAGCACGTGCAGAGGTATGGTTTTAGATAAACTTTATTTAAGGAGTGGAGGTCATATGTCCAAACAGGATTGCAGCACTGAGCAGAGTGTCCCAGTGCCAATATTCTACACACATAAGTGACACAAAATGTTCCAGGTGTGAGCATATACAATTACAAGAGCCTCAACCACTGAACAGCACAAATCCTGCTATGTTGTCGGTGCACAGCCTCAGTTACTCTGAAACCTGGCCAACACTAATAAACTTGAGGGATACCTTTGACCAAAACATCTCCTTCTCCCAACGCTTCCCTGCAGTGGTTAGTAATTGACTCGTCACCTTTGGCCATTTGAGCAAAGTTCATCACATCTTTTCTGGGCCTGCCTAAGATGGAGATTACATGCCTTCAAGTGATTCAAAAAAGGGCTGCCCAACTGATTTTAGGCCCCAGTAAGAATGGCCAGGTTTCCTGAGAACTGAAATATTTACATTGGCTGATTGTTCAATCCAGAACTGATTTTAAGATAATTTGCTTTACCAGAAAAGATGTTTGGAGCCTCGGTCCACAATACTTGTCCAACAATCTGATAAAAAGCCCCTCTACTTTAGCCCTCTGCTACAAGTCAACCAATCTTCTGACTAAAGGCTCTTGTGTACAGGTGCGTTATAAATGACTTATTACATTGTTATCATATTTCACAAAAGGTCTACATTCTGGAAGAGATATCTTTCTGTCACTGTACTGGCCCTTTAAAACTCACTTCCCTTGGATCGCTGTTTGGGGGAAAACAAAATCACATCAAGCTCAGAAACTCCCTTTTAATTCTCTTTCTGAAGAAGGTTTTTCCTCCTGATGAATTGTAGTCTTCCTCGCCTGAGTGCAAGGATGAGCAGTGACAAAATTGCGCACTCAGACCTCACATCTGTACAAACCAAAACCCAAAACAAACAAAAAGGTAAAACAGGGACAATGAAGAGATATACATACTTCACCTTTTTGTGGTAACACCGCCCAGGGGAAAGCTATAGTCGTAAAAGGGGTATGGTGGTGAACCAGTAGTGACCCCAACAACACAGTTTCATAGTGCAAAATAAAGGGAATGTCGAATCAAGGTTGTATACAAATATAAATACTTTAGTAAAACACACCTTCTGCAAGTAGAATGGAAGTATGTTGGTTCTGTGAGTGCTCTGCAAAGCAGGGAGCACTTCCCAGCACCGACAGCGTAAACTTTTGTAAGTGTAAGTTACATTAAATTGTGTAGTAATTAATGCATAGTCTAACATTTTGGACTGTGAATCGCTGACCATGCTTACAGTCAAAATACAAAATTGTTTGATCATTTGCTGCATGTGAAAGCCATAGACATGCAAAAAGTGAATGGGGAATTGAAAGGGTGTTTACATATCCAAATTCCGTTTCCAAGTAAAGAATACTAATATAAATTCATCCTCCACTCTCTTGGCATTGTACAGTACAGGAAGGGTCCTACACATGTTCTGCGCATGTTTTCTCAGGTTTACAAAGGGAAATGGGATGTGTGCTCATCCTTGTATTACAAAATCAAAATAAACATGTTCCTATAATAGATTGGTGATCCAATATCCTTTGCATTCTAAATTGATAGCAATGCTTCCCTAAATGAAACTTGGAGAACTAGATACAGCCCAGTATGTGTCCATTCAATATGCATGCACATGCTAGAATCCCACAATGTCACACTTTCTCAGGGTGTGCAAACTGATGATAATATATGTCATTTTCTATGTCAACTTTCTCTGTAACCAGTACTGGTTTTGGTTGCTACTGAAGAAAACACATTGTTCTAAAGGTGCTGGTCTATATGCGGCAATGTCATATAATTGAGGATGCTGCTTAATGGTGGCCTTATATTATTTAAGATTAGAAATGTTAGTATCATAATTATTTGTTACAATGGATTTCCAAAATCAGCTTTGGTGGGAGAATTTTGGGAGGTCTCCCTATTATGGTGAACACAGAAGACACCAAGAGATTAGCCAAACCCAATCAAAGTCAGGTAACAATCCCGCAACGCTTAATCTCAGTAAGTGTGTGCGAGTGGTCTAGGTGAGTCTTCAAAGACAAACACCAGTAATTCCAGTTAGAGAGTAAGTACATAAAATTATATTATTTATTAGTCCTTTAGTTTACACACTAAGCAGATACAAATCAAAGCAACATATCCTCACACAAAACCAGATAAAACATATACACACACCTCCACCCTTAGAAGAAATAGAATTGCATATGAATCAATTACTAGGGCAATACAGGTGAGTAGCCATATGCATAGACATGGACAGTACTCATTAGAATTAACACAAACAGCTTCCCTTTTTCTTATAAGGTGATACCCTAAGATGGTTTGGTGCCTTGTGTCCAAAAGCCACCAGTTCCAAAGCATATACTTCTTCTTGTAAATATATATAGGTATTTCTTTAGTGCAAGTGGTTATGATTAATCAAGAATGGTTCAAAGTTAGATGCAACTTTAATTAAAGTTCCGGTGAGTACTCAACTTATTCCAAAACACTTGGATAGGCCTAGTGAAGGATCTTTAATGCAGGTTCCACCACCAAAGACCAGGTCAGAGTGAGTTAGGATCAGGACATTTCACCCTAGTTTCCATATGGGATGGAGTGGGTTGAAGAAACAGGCATGTATACTTAGCCCCCTGGCTGAGAGTTTTCTTGATAACGCAGTTGGAGATTCCAGACTTGATTCCAGGCTCTTTCTTCTATATTCGTACTGTGAGGGTTGTCTAGACGTCTAGACAGATGAGATACTTTGTTTCACTGGAATTAAGTTTCAGTCAGTCTCAGTACTTAGGACTCAATTCCAGACAGCTTCAGGTTGAAAACCCAAAGAAATATAAACAAAGACTTCTGTGGGAGATACGGCTCACCAACATGAAGAAGACAAGATCCAACACAGGTCACGATGCTCAGATGATGACATGTGCTTTTACAGAAGTGGACACATGAGCACCCGCAGCACAGCTTCCCTTCCAGTGAGATGACTGAAAATGATGCAGAAGCTGGTGACTTGTGGCACAAGCTGAAGATCTACCAAGTTCCAAGGCTCTGCTCAGTATGACGACAGCTGCAGCTAGGTAACCCAAGAAAGAGCTGGTCAGCCTAGCTGTTGGTCCAATGACCCTTCCAAAAGCACTGCAGGACCAGATCCTTGAGCAGGGGTTGAGACTGAGGAGCAGGGCTTCACCAGGATAACACTGGAGCAGAAGCTGTTCAGCTGCACGGGTAGTCCTCAGATCGTCAGGGGGCTGCTGATCTTGGTAGATGTCTTGGTTCCGACGATGATCTGCATAAGAGTCACAGATGTTCTCCTTCTATCCAAAACATAGACTGGGAGCATGTCCAAGTACACCAAAGGTAAAGATTTGCACCATTCAAACAGCCTGTGAATATAGCCACTGTACACCACATCTTCTCAGCAACAAGCTTTTCACACCAGAGATGGGACGCTATAAAAGGCATTTTCTGACCTGAGATTATAGGAACAAATTGATAGAACAATATTGCCAAAGAACAATCGAAAAACCTTGTGGAATGGCCAGTTTAGGGTGCTAGCCACCTATAGTAGCCATTTTCAGCAAAAGTGCACACGTAATATACCACAAAACTGTGAAAATAACACAGCTGCCACCAGCTTGTTTTAGGCACATTGTAAAAGTGAACAAAAAGTAATTACATATAAGGACATTAAGTATCCTAACTGCACTTCACTGTACGTTTGTGTGTGGATTGTAAAAATACAAACATTCATACAGAGGGACTTCTCAGTTCTGACAGTCTTAGGGACCAGTCAGCTTCCCAATAAGAATGAGAAAAACATGCAATGGAAGTAAAGCCAAAGTCCTTACTTACCCCCAAAAGGTCAGGACAAGGATCAGAACAAGTGCAATGAAAGGGTGTTCCATAGAAATCTATGGAGGGAAAGGTTCAACAAGAAAAGCCGCCTCTTAACTAGATTGTCACAGGCATGCCAATTATAATTGTGAAAACAAATCATAGTTTATGTACCTGATTGTGGTCACTTCCGATAAATAAAATAAGGGGACTTTTGGTTGTATTTCTATTTTGATACATTTGAGTTTCTATGATACACACAGTTTGTCTTCTATGCCAGAATTGTGGAGTGGGTGTGCATACGAGGGAAAGTTAAATTAGATGTTGACATATAGAAAAAAAAAGAATAACATATCAGCTAATATCCACTCCAAGTTTGTTTTTACAAAATGTCAGACAGACTGTGATGGTAAACTGAGGTAAGGGAGTTCATGTTTGTAATTGAGCCTGAGGAAATTGGGTTTTCAAAATATTCAATTTCTGGCTGTTCAGTGTTTTCAACCAGATTGTGATGTTTTGTGACACGACCAAGAATCACCATGATAAGAAAGAATGTCTGATAGAGTAGATATGGTCAGTTGATTGGACCTGAAAAAAATAAGTACTCTGCCGTACAAAATCACTTCAGCAAAGATGGTTTAGTTTGATTCCAGAGCAGGACATTATTGTGGGAGGTTTCAGAGGTTTGAGACCAATTAGATTTGTTTTGGTCCAAAGGCCTGCCTCATTCAAAGGACAATACCTAGTGTCTAGCTTAAGTGTGGTGATGATCAAACATAAATATTTATGAGGTATCTGTGGATTGTGATAAATTCTAGTTTTGGATTTGCAACATGTCACTTCCTTTGTAGAGTTAAGTTTATAGTGAAGGTTTTCCTAATCAAGTCCTTCGGCCAGGTGGTAATCATTGTGCTTTCTTGCTTTCTGGCTACGCTCTCAAGGGCAGTTGTTAAACACTGGGTGATGAACTGGTCTCACAATGAAATGGTCACTGTCTGATTGGAAAGAGATTGCTTTTCTCATATTCTGATTGTGTTATGATGCAGGAGATTCAGGATGGTATGACTTGTGCTGTGACAATATATAGAAGTCACTGAGGAGAAGATGGTTGACAACTGACCAAAGTTTTTAGATATGTGTGCCTTGAAGGCACTAAAAGTCGAAAGCTGTTGTTCACCCATGTCTTCACTGCCTTAAACAGAGGGCAATTGAGGTTATGCTTATGAGCAAGTATGATATGATATGATGTGGCAGGTGTCTCGGGAGGATAGCTTAGCTGCAGAATGCTTGCCTTGGAAGCAAGACGACACAGAGCCACACAGGTTCGATCCCCGGGTCCGCGCTTAGAAACCTCTGGGTTTTAAGCATGTTATAAATAACCTATCATACATCATATCATATCATATCATATGATTTATAACGTGCCTGTACACAAATGTTTCTAGGTACAACAAGAAAAGGAGGGGGAAACAAAGGGAGGACAAAATAACGATTTTACTAGGTCATTCAGATCGTACAAGTGCGGGTAAGAGGGAAGGGGAGAAGTGGCAGGGGGGAGGGGAACGGGATAGTGCAGTTAACTCACAAGTGCAGCCAGTGCGTGGCTCATAAGTGCAGAGAGAAGGTACTGCAGGGTTGCAGATACAGACCTTTAAGTGCTGGGGAGCCCGGAGGCAGGGCAAGGGCAACTGAACATGCCCCCAACTCTCTGCTTGGAGAAGTGGCTAACCCTCAGAGAGTTGGAGGTGGATGAGTGGAGAGCTCAAGAAGGAAGATGTTTTGGAAGAGAAAGTTGGAGATAGAGCAGTCCCAGGCCCCACAAGGCCTTGTGGATGATGCAGAGGGTCTTGAAGTTGATTCTTGCAGCGACAGGGAGCCTGTGAAGAGATTTCAGAGCTGGAGAGATACGAGCCCTGGCCTTGAAGCCAAGGACAATACTTGCCGTCCTATTCTGAATAAGTTGTAAAGGTCAAAGAGCAGAGGTAGGTAGATTTATAAAGAGGCTGTTGCAATAGTCCAGCCTAGAAAAGACCAGAGCTCTGGAGACAGTGAGCTTCTGGGGGAAATAGAGAAAAGGAAAAATACATCTGAGGAGGTGCATCTGATAGTTTGGCTTCTTAGAGATGTCAGAGATTTGAGGAGAGCCGGAGAGGGTGACGACAAAGATGACACCAAGGTTCTTAGCCTTACAGAGTGGGCGGCCAGAGAGAGAGGAAAGGAGGGATTGGGTGTCCCAATGAGGAGGATCTCTGTCTTACTGGCATTAGAGCAGATCTCATTCCTGAATTTTGGCCCAACAGTCTGGTATGAGAGAAGCCGAGGTGGCTGAGGGGAGCCTGAAAGAGAGCTGTGTGTCAACCGATAACATTGAAAATTGGAGCAGAAAGGAGGTGGGAAAGAGGTGCCAAGTAGTGGTTGAAGAGCCAGAGAGAAAGTTTAGACCCCTGGGGAACATCACAAGTAGACAGAGAGATATAGAAGAAAGACCCCAGTTGAACCTGAGAGGGTCGGTTGGTGAGAAAGGAGTTCAAGCAGGCACGTATGTTGTTGTAGTTTGGCAGTTGAGACTGAGTTTAGAGTTGAGGTTAAAGGAAGTGAAGTTGTCTGCTTGGTCTTGTGGTTAAGAAATGGCTGACTTTATATCTACGTTTTTGCTTTAGTAATGGGGACGGAATAGGAGGAGTTGTGCAGGCAATGCAAACATCAGAAAGAATAGAAAGATGTACTATTTAGCTGTCTCTTTTGTGTTCTTTATTAACTGCGTTATGGTTATTTTGAAAGGTTTGGAAGCACATACCGGGCATTGCACAGTGTTCTGTAATGTTCTTCTTTTTTCTAGGTGGTCTATGTCATTGTGACCACAACTAGAATTGGTGTAGAGGTAGAATCAGAAGTTCCTTTCAGATCCACTTTAGGCAAACTATAGAATACAGTACTTAGATTAAGATTTTGGACTACGTTTATAACGTACCCTAGTTAGTACACAGACGTTCACTGATCAAGAGGGAGATTAACCCGTATAGCAGCATTTTTAAGTAATTAAAAGAAGCGTTCAAATTATGCAATTCATAAATATTGTAGATTCCCTCTGCTTCAACATGTTTAAAATACTTACATCTTAACCCAATGTACACATTTGTATTTCATTTGAAACAATATCTATTTCGGAATAGTTTTTTCCACCCAGCACTTTCCTGATTTTGAATTTGCCATTAGATCAGATAAGATGCTATGACAAGAACAAGACAGCATATGCTATAAAATATAAGGTTTAAACAAGTAAGAAACATGTTGAGAACCGACAGGGAAGACAAGCTTTCCACAAAAACGAAAATGCAGTCTGGACATACAGAGAGCTCCTCTTTAATTTTGAATGAAGGAAAATTATATGTTTATGACAGCTGCCCAGAAGTTGAAGCGTCGTCTGGTAGTGGGTGATGTGTTAGCGTGTATGAATATATATTCAAGAACAGGTATTTTTTAAACCCAAGAGCATTCCATCTATGACCACTTGCTGTCTTTGTTTTGTGTTGCCATGGGTCACTGCAGCTGCTTTTGTATCAGTTACTGCATCTATGTTTGTGTATCCTGTGTCTGGGAATTCGTCCTATACCTTTGCTCCTGTCCCTTTCTGCTGGACTTCCCTGCTTTGTCAGGCTGTAGAAACGTGCCTCTGTTCTCTCAGACCCTACTTCCCTGTGAGTATTCAAGCTCTTGCAAGACCGAGCATTAGATGTCAGAACGAATGCAAGACTGAATCTAAGCACTCTCAATTAGCCCGCAGAAGACAGGACCCAGTGCATAGGCTATCACCTGAAAGGTTAAGTTAAATAACAGAATAATGCCAGGTGAACAAGTCATGGACAGGCACGTCTAGTGTGCGTTCAATACTAAGAGCATGTTTTTAGGGATTGGGATCCCAAAGTACATTGGGGGCAAGTGAAATCCTCCCTTATGGTGTGTGAGAGCCCATTCATCAGAGGCCAGTCTGCAGCGAGCATTGTCCCCTGTGTATTCCTCCAGTGTCATTATCACTCTATCACATTATGAATTGGCTGCAGATCCATTAGATGGCCCACTGGAAATGGGAGGCCAGAGCAAACACGCCAGCTTTGTATGTGACAAATTAACCCCTCGGTACTGCAATACTCAAGTAGAGTGATGGCTGAGTGCTAATGCATTTTGCATTAGTGTTGTGGGCTGGGGAATTCAAACTTCTGTGATGGATGGCCTGCATGCCGGAATGTGCTGTAAGCAGACTCTCTGCACAGGCATAGTGCAAAGTGGCCTGTTTGAAATGGATCACAGTCATTTGAAATGATCCGGTTCATATAATGAATGCCTAACAAATATGCATAACAGGTATGGTGGGGGGAGAGGGGGTCATGGGATGTTAGTGTTGATGCTGTCACCCCAATACAATTCACCATACAAATGCATTTCCACCACGTCTGATTTTAATGCCTGCAGAAATGCTTTGTACTTTTAGATAACCTAACAAGTTTTGTCACGTTGTACAAGTTGGCACATTAAATAGAAACCCATGTAAATGCCTCCAACCCCTGGCATAACGGGGGCACCGCAGCTCCCGCGGTGCGCCGCTAGCACATGTCCTTAGAGGGGGACCCACTTGAAGAAAAAAAAAAAGTTTTCCATTTTTTTTTAATGTTTATTTTGATTTTACTCTGCATTCATAAAGAAATAATTTCTGTAACAGAAATTATCTCATCATGAAGGCAGAGTGACTACAAAAATAAACTTTATTTTTGATGTCCAAGGGCTTCTCCCACCCACCACCCCGTGACATGGAATACCCCAGGCTGGAGGCCTCCATGTCATGGGGTGGGAGGGCTATGACTTCAAAAAGAAATAGCTTATTTAAGTCACACTGCCTTCATAAAGTCATTATTTCCATTGTGGTTCGGTCCTTAATGGAAATAATTTATTTATGAAGTCCGAGTGACTTCAAAAAGAAACAATTTGTTTTTTGAAGTATTAGGGCTCCCCTCAACCCCATGATGTGTGTGAGTAAGTGTATTTTGAAAGGGTGTACACTTAAATGTGGAGGTGGCTGCCTGTGTGAGTTTATGATGAAAGGGTGCACAAAAATGTATGGGTGGCTGGGTGTGCGTGTGTACCTGTACAGCGAAAGGGTACACAATTAAAGGTATGGGTGGCTAACTAGATGTGTCTGCATGGCAAAAGGGTGCACACTTAAATGTATAGGGGGCTGCCTGTGGGAGTGTATGGTGAAAGGGTACACACTTAAATGTATGGGTGGGTGCCTGGGTGTGTGTGCCTCTGTGATGAAGGGGTGCACACTTAAAAAATGTGCAGGTGTTTGCTTGGGTGTGCCTGTGTGGTGAAAGGGTATACACTTAAATGTATGGATGGCAGCATGGGTGTGCCTGTATTATGAAAGAGTGCGCACTTAAATGTATTGGTGGCTGGGTGTGCGTGTGTGTATATGGTGAATGGTGTGTGTGCTTGTGTTCAGGGGCGCAACAAAACCTACATTTTGGAGGGGCTAATCCTTAAAATGTTGGGAGAGGTGCTAACGTCACGGGCGGTGGGGGAGGCGAAAACTTATTGTGTAGGGCCATCTAACTCATTTTAATGAGACTACTCTACTGCAGCTTCAATGTTACAAGTGAATAAACTCTTTCCTTTAAGTCTGAAAGCACCCACTTATGGACTGCTGTGAGAATGAGAGGTTGCCTGTTCCCTCTCTACCTTTCCAATCACACCCCTGTCATGCAAGTATCAAACCCACATCATAACTTAAATTGCCTAAAACATTTGGCATTTGAATGCAGGTACTAACAGTGAAATGCTTTATGTTAGTAATTGCTGGGCCCTTGTTAACAGCGAAACCCAGGTGCTGTTTAACATCTGCGTCCTGTTCTGTCCGTCAGTTGCTCTGAAGGTCAGCCAGGTTGAGTCAGCATAGACCAAAATTTCAGGGGGGTAGTGCTGAAGCCCACTACTTTCAAGGTTTAATGCCTTGATTTCTTATTGGTAATTGCATTACTCCTAGCCCTATTCCTTGTCCCTGTACTTGTGTATGAGGCAGTACTTGTGTATGAGGCACTGTGCCTCATTCACAAGTACTGGGATGAGGTAGAGGTACATGGAGGGGAAAACAGGACAGTAATCCTCTGAGTGAGTGCAGCCAGGGACACGCGGCTCTGGATAATGAAAGGAGAACAAGGGACTGTAGGGTTACCATTACAGTCCCTAGGTGCGTGGTAGCGCCGGAGGCAGTGCTAGGGTGACTGATCAAGAAAGAGCCTGGACTCAGTGAGACTCTGAGGGCAACGAGTGCGTACAGCAGACAGGTAGGTCAGGTAGGCTAGCAGGGGAGGGAGCGAGAGAAAGCAGAGGAGAAGAGGAACATTTTGAGCTGCTTCCGGAACTTCAGGTGGTCCGTTCAAGTTTGAGAGGGGCAGGGAGGCCATTTCAGAGGGAGGCTCCTGCAGAGGAGAGAGGTCTACCCCCACTCTCTGACTGGAGAAACGTCTAACCCTTAGAGAGTTGGAGATAACTGGGGGAAGGTCTTGATATGGAAGGTATTTTGGAAGAGAGCTTCGGATTTAGTGTGCGCCCCAACACAAGAAAGCTTTGTGGACAATGTAAAGGGTCTTGAAAATGATTCTTGCAGCCACCAGGAGCCAGTGGAGAGATTTCAGGGCTGGAGAGATATGATCCCTGGGCTTGAGGCCAAGGATAAGTCTCACAGTCCTGTTCTGGATTAGTTGCAGAGGACGGAGAATAGAAGAAGGCAGACAGAGGTTGTTGCAGGAGTCCAGCCTAGAGAGAAACAGGGTTCTGGAGACAGTGAGCTTCTGGGTGAAAAGTGAGAAAGGAAAGAGTCCCATTGAAGAGGAGCAGCTGGTAGTGGGACTTCTTGGCAACGTCTGAGATGTGAGAAGAGAAATAGAGTGGTGTCGACGATGACACCAAGGTTTTTTGCCTCGCAGGAAGCCAAAGGAAGAGGGCCCATGTTGGGCGGCCAGGGTGAGAGAGGACAAGCATGGGCAGGGGTTCCAATGAAAGGATCTCCATCTTTCTGGCATTAAGACAGAGATCATTGGAGGCTCACCAATCCTGAATTGTGGATAAACAGTCAGGAATGAGCGAGAGAGGATAGGAGCCTGGAGGAAAGCTGAGTGTCATCTGCATAACACTGAAAGTTAGAGGAGAAGGTAGAGATAGGTGGGCCGAAGGGGCCAAATAGAGGTTGATAAACAAGGGTGAGAAGATAGAGCCCTGGGGAATGCCAAAGGTAGAGAGAGAGATGTCATAGAGAAAAGGACCAAGTTGGACCCGGGAGGAACAGTCCAAGAGGAAGGAGGTCAGCCACTCCAGGGCATGATCGGTGCTGCCTGGGTTCTCACGTAGTCAATTGATCAGGATGGCGTGGTTGATTGTGTCGAAAGTAGAGGAAATATCAAGGAGTATTAGGGCAGAAGGAATGCTGGAATCAAGGTTAGAGAGCAGATCTTCATGGGTGTTCTGGAGAGCAGTGTCCATGCCTCTGGTAGCTCTGAAGCCATAGTAACAAATTGGGTACTTTCCATTATTTTTGTCCACGGGGATCAGTTTTCAATTGTGAAGCGTGTGATGCGAAGAACGAAGGCGTTTGGAAAACTGATTACCCCTCTCTGTGCCCAAAAGTCTGCAATTGGTGACACCTTAATAAAACCTTTAGTAGACACCAAATAGTAAAAAAAGTAAAAAGAAAACAATTAGATGTTTAACAACTCTTTCCACCATAAGAGAAATATTTGAAAAAATACATAGTTTATTGGTTTTTGTTTACCTTAAAAAATAACTTATTTTCTAAAAAAAATGCAAACATAAATCTACAAACTAATTCATACAGATGAAACACAGTGGGGATAGCGGGTGACACATATAATGTTATTCCACAGTGAAATGATAGTCCAACAAAGTTTTGACAAAGGACCTAATACATAGAATGCCTGTTCTCTATTCCAACAGAAATGTTTTGTCTATATCTATTCCTAACCTAACCTAAAAAACTGTGATTCCCAACTATTAGTCACCTCAATCTAAAATGAACTCAGGCAGAATGCGAATGGTCTCTGAAAAGAAACAAATAGACTAGTTAGTTGTGGTCTCTTCGATAGTCGACATGTTTCGGTCGTGGTATTAATGGAGCACTATCTCTAGTGCTCTTTATCCAAACATTTTGCATGGCCTTCTTCAAGATGAAAAAACGTTTCTTTTGTATGGAGAGTCAATCTCATTTACCACGTTATTTTCAAGACAATTATTTCAATAAGAACCAATGGGTGCGAGAAGGACGGTAATTTGATGTTTGGTTTAAAGGTGACCTCTTCTTCCTTTTCTTCTTTTAACCCTAGTACATCCGAATTATTTATCCAATGTCACAGGGTTTATGATTTGCTTGCAGACCTTCACAAGAGTTATCCGAATGGAATGAGTGTGAGTGGAAAGGTGTGTTTGTACAGTGCCACTTCACCAAAACTAACACACATTCTGTGCGCAATTAAACTATCTGGTAATTGAACACTCCCAATATTATCCACTGACACAGCCAGTGACTTGAATCATTGCCCCAGGTGTAGAGCCAGTTAGCTTCCCCCCTTACTCGGGCTTAACATGGTGATCAGTGCCTTCTGGCTGTGTGCAAATCCGACATTGTCAGCATGGTAAAATGTGCATCTGTCAAAAACAGAACAGTATTTTAAAGCTGCATTTCTCTGTTCTAGTGGCAACTCTGGTCTTGGCTTCCATATTGGATATTAGCTTTAGTAAAAGGTTTGCCATAAAAACGTGCTTGTTATTCAAACGTTGATAACCGAAGTGTCTTTAATACCGGCCAACTTTCTTTCCTTCTGAGTACGGTGCATGCAGAGTTCATTGCTGGTTGATATGGTATCTTATTGCACAGTTGCCTTTAAGATTGGAGATTCATTGTAATGTATCTGACGCAAAGTGCATGTTTCACTACTCAGTTTGAACAAAGCTTTCTCGTACAAAGTACAGAGAACACCCCGAGACATACTGCATGCTTTGTATAGAGTATGCAAGGATGGCAGACACATGATGAAGTGTGTGATACAAGATGACCTGCCTGCTTTATGGCAGGGGTCTGCAACCTGTGGCTCTTTCTGTGTACTGCACTATGACTCCCATGATCCCTCTACATTGACTTTGCTGACTTGAGTTGATGGAAATTATAGTCCAAAACACCTGAAGAGCTGAAGGTTGCAGACTGTCACTATTTGATCACATTTAATGGAACTTCTATTGAGAGGGAGATCAAAGATGGACTTCCCTCTGTGAAAGGAGGAACCGGGGTCAAAGTCTAATGTATGAGGGCAAACATTATATAATGCTGTAACATAGTGTGTGGTGTTAGCTAACTGACGTATCATGAGATCAGACTAATAAGCCCCACGTACAGGTGAAAGTAACTGTGATGCAGGAATGCATCTGTACAGCTGTCTATGATACATCATTTCCATTTGGTGACTAAAGTTGCAAAGGTGATAAGGAACGTAACAAAAAATACTCATTGAGACTAGGTGCCAAATTTAATCACCATCACCAAGAATTTGTGTGTGCCCTCTGGATAGCAGCTGTTTCGGCAGTTTGCCTAGTCTCAATGAATATTTTTTGTTATGTTTGTTTGAGCGGTTTTTGGTTCTACTCTATCGAGACTCGACAATCATACTCTTTGAGAATAATATGTTTGATATAGTTGTGCAGTTGTTTTATTGTGATTTGTGTCATGTCAAAGGCATCTCTGTAAAAGAGTTTACCAAAAAGCCAAATATGAACTCATTTCTATCAATTGCTCCAGGGAACACATATGACAGACAAGTCTCTAAACTGCAGACATGTTTTAAAAGCTAGATTCACCACTTAACTAAAGTTTGTGATCCTGGGTAAATCATATGTCCTCCCAGAACATTTTATGCCCGCTGGCCCGAGCTGAGTTGCTGATTTGAAGAGGGCATCAAAGTAGGTCAGGTTCTGATCCACCAGGATGCCAACTTTGTTGGAGGTGAATTTGAAAGCCCTCTGCCTCGCCCTGGGGATGCCGGTTGATGGAGGGGAGGATGGGCCATACATTGCAAACCCAAAGGCAGGTGTGGGACAGGCGGGTGCTGATGTGCTGTGGAGCGGTGGTGGTGAAGGAACAAAAAGGTGGAAGACTCTTGTTGGCAGTGGAGATGGTTTTAGAGCCTGCCAGGTGATCCACAGGAAAACAGGCAATGGGGGGACAGCAGGCACTCCAAGACAGTGCTGGTGGGCAGCATACCCTCACAAAGAGTCGGCAGCAGCAGATGTGGTAGGGGGTTGTGGGCAATATAGGGCTGGATGAGGCAAAATGAATGGCAAAGAGACAGAAAGAAAAGGATCTGTGGAATCCGACGCATGAGGCAGTGTGGAGAATCAGAGGAAAGGGCCGCAGCACGTAACTTAAGTGCTACATGCTGCATGTTCCATGCCTATGTGGCACATGTCAGTTACAGGGATATTTAAGGTTGCAAAGCACATCACAGGTTGTGTGCAAGAAGTTACAAAGACAGAGGATCAACTGTTGCTGATACACATTAGGGGGTGCTTCACAAGCCTTTGCCTTCACATAACACGTACCAAATCCTTCCTTTTGGGGGTTCCTCTACGCATATGTGTTTGGTTTAGTTATATTGTGAGCCTTTCTGAATATTGCATATTGAATTTTTGGGGTTTAGTGTGCCCATACGGTATCGTGTATGCTTTTCTAAATTTTCTGAGACCATTACGTTATGCGTATGCTCTTTTTTATTTTGGAGGCACTCTATGCATCACATACTACATTTTGTGGGTTTGGGGTGCTTTGGAGCCTTGCAGGACCCCTCATCAACTTTGTAGCTCACTTAGCCTATATTTTTTGTGTGGGGTGAAAAAAATAATGTGGGGTTTATTTATTTATTTATTTTATTTTTATTTGCCTCGGGCATCGTAGCGCTTGTTACAGTAGGCATGTTGGTTACATTGTTTAGATACATACAACGTTACAGACATGAAAGTTTACAAGTTCCTTACAAGGGTTACAGTGGAACAGTGTGTTGGTGGTCAGGTGTTAATTAAAAGTACTTAATTGAACAGTTTAGTTTAAAGCTTTTTTCTGAAAACAGTACATGATTTTCCATTTCTCAGAGCTGTGGGGAGGGCGCTCCTATCATTCTGCCAGCACCATGAGTGTTAAAGCTCCAAAAGGGAGAGGATGGGGATAGGAACACGGTGAGCCTCAGCCCACAGGTGACCAGGCACCTGGACATAGACATGGCGGGAAGCCTGCTGGTGGCCCAGCACCATCAAGTGCCACTATGGCCAAGAGGGGAGGGAAGAGACCCCACCCTATGATCAGGCATAGGCGAAGGATAAGTGGCCGTCGAGGAAGACGTTCTTCACAGATGAGGAACTCAAAATTCTCTTGACATGTGTGATGGGACACCGTGTCAAGCTCAATCCCTTGGCCGGAGCACCCAGATTCCTACCCAGCGAATGGGGATGTGGCAGGAGGTCACGTACCTCATTAACATTAGAGAGGCACACTGCTAAAGAGGTCCACAAGCAGATGGGCAATCTCATTGGAAGGACTCAGCTGAAGCTGAGTGGGAACCTGGCCTCTGCACAGGCCACTGGAGGGGGGCCACCGGAGGAGGGGCTGACTCAATTGAAGAGGCTGCAAGTGGGTTTATCAGTAGTGAGCAGGTGCAAAACGTGGGAGGCATGGATGCCTATGTGGACACATCTGTTGAGTGGCATTTGTGTGTATTTTATGTGCAGACAATCATGAATGGCATGCTCGTATATGTGCTGTAGTATAGTTGGTTGCAGTTGGCATCCATCCATGGCAAATGCATGTTTGCTATTGTGTACACTTCAGTCACATGACTTGCATTCAGGGAAGTGGTTGTGTGGTTTCTATGCGTGCCCAGGGACCACTGTTTTGCAGGCGTTATGTTCCAACAACCTCACTTGAATATCACAAGTGGTGTCTCTAGACCAACCATTGGAATACATTGCTGATAGAGGGTCATCATTCCAAGCTGGACAGTCTGGTAAACTCCTATTGTGTTGTCTCAAGATAACTCTATGAGAGAGGGTAATGAGATGAATAGCACCAATGAGTGTTCCTCTTGATTTACATTTACATTGAATCAATGTGCATTTGGGAATTGAGACAATGATTAGAGTGCTCCATATTTGATTCACAAGTCCGTGCTGAAAAGGTTGCGTGTGTGAACCAGTAAATGCAGCCCAATCACATGGATTGGTGCTCGCATCACTGTTTACAAACTTGCCCTATATTGAAATATTTGTAACCATGAAACATACATACTTATTCAGAAATCTTAATTAATTGTATTATGGCATGGGGTAAATGGGCTCTGTTGCTTCTTGTTTCAGGAGAAGTGGATGTAGATGGGTGCGGTGTCAGTCTGAGCATGCCCAATCACCAATACAATCACAACTTTAGTGAATAATGTCTGTAGACAGGAACAGATGCCCTACAAGAGACAACCAACAGGAGGAATAAATTGACAGAATTATTGCTCTACTTCCGAACTTTAGCCTGACCATTAATGAGCTGATGAAGCGCTTTGAATAAAACCGGCTTCTGATACGTTGTATAGTGTACACATTTCCTCAGCCACTGCCTCCTCACCATTGTGCATGCCTCAGGGGATACTCCTGTGCAAAAGAGCAGGACCATGCTTTACCTGACAGAGCTGACATTAACATCTCTTATTAGTGCTGGCCTGCATACAGTGAATACCATGGTGTGGCGGTGTAGTAAGGGTGTTTATCCCAGTGGAGGTTCAATTTGAGGGAACTTTTGTGAATAATTCATGTGTTTAAATGTGGGAACAGTGTGCATGCTCATTCTAGCTGCATATGTCAACATTTCCACAGCACATGTGTATGGACATGTGACTCAGAGCCAGCTCAATGGATGATGAAGTGGTGCGGTCACATAGAGCCTCATCAAATATAGTGCGCAGTCCGTTCACAATATGTCACTTTACATTGTGTGAGCTGGCAGCACCCTTCACATGACACTGTCATGTAAAGCGTCAGTCAATGACCTTTAGTCACTCACTAATAGACAGACATTGACTGACACTTTACATGACACTGTCTTGTTATTTACACAATATACATTGGTTCTGCTTCAGGATATATCACACCTGCAACACCACGCATCACTAACTTCCTCCAATGGAACTGCCTGCCCCCTATCCTAATCCTCCTAATCCTCCCATTATTCCAAATCAGAGCCTCTAAATGTGAGTAGCTATCCACCTTCATCCATGCCCTCTACCACATGCATTCGCACTAGGTATTCAGTGCATTTCGTCCCTCCCCTCTGCTGCAAAAATAATCCTCTGGCCCTTCTTCCAGGTAATTTCCTGCTCCCACTGCTCCCATATTGCCCATGCCTGTCTGGAAATAAACCGCAAATTGAGACAACTGCTGGGCGACATAGTAACCCTACATCTGAGGTAGCCGAATCACCCTTGCTCTCAGCAAAGCGTTCAACTGGTCCACCTTCAAATGCAGTTGTCAACTCCCCCACACAAAGGATTTGATATCCTGTTGTGGGATATATTAACCCACTCAGCAGTCCTCCTATCCCTAACCAAGCTGCACTTCAGCAGAAACAGCAAAATCGCTGTGCTGGCTCATGTGAGCACCACTGCCTCACATCAAAATTAGGTTTTGCAGCTACAAAAAGATGGCTGCACCATCTTGCCAACCACATATTGGGCAGGATATAACATGTGGGCACACTGATAAATCCTGCCAGGTGTTCTTAAATGTACAAAATAAGGGGAGTGAAAAAGCAACGCTGCTTTGCTGTAAGCGCAAAGTTCCCATTTAAAAAAAGGGAAATATTTACATTTAAAAATGATGCCGGTCTGATGCTTTTTTCTGCTGTTCCTCATCCCACTACTTTTATTAATGAGACCCTGCCATGTCCATCCACATTCGCATTGTGCTCCAGCAGACAAGAGCAGTATCCTTGAATGACAGGCTGTTGTTTAGGTCTAAAGAAACCAAAAGAAGCTTTACTTCAGCTACAGTTGAACGGGTTGCAGCAGGCATGCAGTTAGTGGGCGAAAAGCCGGTCAGGTCTCAGGATGCTTCCCAAATGCTCTATAAAAAAGGTGGCTGACAGAACTCTGGACACACTCTTTCCTGAATTTCCGGTGCCTGCGTTCATGATCTTCTACATTCATCTTGCCAGATTCCTAATCCCACTGCAAGCCAAAACATAGCTGATTCCATATTCTACAACAAGACCAAAGCATTGCAGATCCTACTACAGCAAGGCCTCAATCCTGAAATCCCACTAAAAATTCCAATAACCAAAGTGAAAAGCTGTGATATTCTTTTGGGAAGCATCCTGAGACCTGACCGGCTTTTCGCCCACTAACTGCATGGATGCTGCAACCCTGCCATCCAACTCTCCTGACTATCCAGTGACCAGACAGGCCCAACTGTTGTTCTGCTAGGAAAGTCTGCCGCTACCTGTTGACCCGAGTCTTGGAGTCCAGAACCCAGTTGACTGTGCCTAATCCCAAATTTAAGAGCAGACTGTGAGTATCCCCCATCCCAGAACACATAGTCTACCCCATCTTGACTTTTGTCTTTTTGCCACTCTCTAAGCAACCATATACATACCTTTATAACTTGTCTAGGCTGTTCTAATTCTTTGTGCACCCTGTTCTTGTTTCCTGGTGTTAGCGAAAAAGAAAATTCATTTACCTTATCTTGTAAATCCTTATTAATATCTGGAATAATTTAAAGTAATTCCCACATAGATCTGAACACAGTGGAAAAAGGTTGACGTTGTGAATCAATCTTTGAAGGTACTGTGGCTTTCTTTAACAATATAGTCTAAATAATTTAGTTTAAGTAAAATTTGCCTTTCATTTTTATAACCGATTTTCTCTTTCTCACTGCTCTATTTTCGTAAAAACAAACCTCATTTTACCTTCCAAATCTCTCTCAATTCACCAGCTATAGACCTTTCACAGGGTTATTCATGGAATTAATGTGCGCTGAAAACGGGGGCGCAAGTGTGAAAATCGCAGCGCACACGTGCGAGAGCTGCGCACGCAGCCGTTTGTCGATTCATGGAAGGTACTGCACGTGGCTTACCTGAGATCTGCACTGAATCCTCTTGTGGCGCACACGTCATTGCAACATCCCGAAGCCTGTGCGTGAGATGGCCAGTGAAGGCACGCACAGGGCAGTGCACACACCTAAAAAGGGGGCAGAACATGTAGAATGGGGAACAACACATTCAAATGTGGGTGTTACGGGGGAAGTACCGGCGCTAAATCCTTGCAATGCCCACACGCGCTCTAACAACACATATTCATGGAATCGAACAGGGGAAACCCACGCGCCACAACAGACGTGCTAATCCAAAAACACGTATGCCGGGTGAAAGCAGGCGTAAGTGGCCCCGCGCAGCATAAAAGTGTGCACAAACAACAAACAAGCTCATACGCTATGATGAATATACCGTTCCTCGTAGCAGTAGTCATGGGACACTGCAGGAGGAGGAGGATAGCCAGGCCCCACATTTTTTTACCCAGGACTAGCCTTTTTGGGATGCCTGATGAGCAGGTCTATGACAGGTACAGGTTTCCACCCCATATCATCCTAGAACTGGTTGCTGAGGTGGATGGTGACCTCACATCACCCACCCTGTGCTCCCAAGCACTGAGCCCCTTGGAAAAGGTGCTCAATGTACTGCATTTCTTGGCTACTGGGTAATTTCAGCAGACAAGTGCCATAGTTGGGGGCATCTCAGAGACCACGCAGTAACGCTGCCGACACCAGGTGTTGGCGATCATGACTGGACGCCCCTCAGTCAGCAGGCACATATACATGCCCAGAATACCCGGAGAAAGGCAGGCCGTAGTCATGGACTTTTACAGGGTGGCATACTTCCCCAAAATGCTAGGTGCCATTGATTGCACCCATGTGGCTCTACGTCCTCCTAGGGCCACTGAGCACATCTATCGCAACCGCAAGCACTGGCATTCATGTGATGCCAAGGGAATGTTGAAGAAAAAAAAACCTCCATGGGCTCATGGCCTGCATGGCTACCTGATAGTGGGAGAACTGCTGTCGCTGTTGTCACCCTCTGGTGCTACATTAGAAAGGTGTGCGTGGTATGGGCGGCAGGCCATGCAAAGTCTTGGCATGCTCCTTCATGGCAGCAAGCATGCGGGTCTGAAAGTTTGGTTCTGCAGGATGATGGTCTGGAGATCCCCATGCAGCACCTCACGTGTAGCACAGACTTCTGCCTGCAAGGCCTCATGTGATGCCCCTATCTCCTCACGAGTTACCTGGAGCTCAGCTGAGATTGTGCGCATTAGCTGCTCCAGCTGCTGTCTGACTTTGTACTCTGGGACACCTCAAGTGCACCCAGAGTAGCTCTCATGAGCTGTTTTCTACCCTCAGGGCATCCCTGTGGGCCTGTGCCTCTGCAGAAATGGCTGCGTGCAGAGCCTCCAGTTCAGCCCCTCGGTCCCTGTTGGCGGCCAACATGTCCTCCCTGTGTAAGTGGCATGTGGACTCCGTTGCTTGCTGCTGGAGCTCCACCTGCCTTTCTCGGGGAGAATGGAAGTGGCTACCCCATCCAAGTCCTGAGCGATCATCTCACATGATGCCCCCTGTTGATCTGCAATTGCATAAATGGAGTTCACCCACACAGTATTTCCCAGTGGCACACGGCCACCGCGTTGCTGGACACGACACCTGTTGACCCCAAGGTGATGTGCACCTTGCAGTGCTGGCACGGCCTGATGCTGCAGGACTGCATTCCTCCTTTGATCTGCTGCCCCAGGAACAGGATCAAATATTGGGGAGTGTGACCCTGCATCCATAACTGACACAGGCAGACATTCCAACACTGAATGGGCCATTGAGGGGTATTCCCCCAGTGCAGGTGCATTGGACAGAACAGCATCCCTGCCAGAAACACTCACCTGCGACAGGACATTTGTCTCAATGTCTGATTCAGCACCTGAGCCATAGAGATCATCGGAGGTGTACCCAGAGACACCTGTGGACAGGGTGGTCTGTGGGACCAATGGATTTTCGTGCACCACCACCCCACGTCCTCCAGTGGTGCTTGGTTGGGGCACTAAGTACTTCTTCCCCTGCACCATTTCCTCCTCCTCCACAGCATCTAGCGCCTCATCACCTTCACAAAATGAAAAGAAAAGTAATGAAGACACACATGAACAGCATAGCCGACACAGATATGCATCACAATGTGCACATCCAATACATTAATCAGACATGTCACACATGACACAAACTCAGCCATGCATGCAGTGGCAATGAAGTGGAATGGGACCCTGAAAGCAGACACTGATGACTCCAAAATTGAAAAGCAACACATGTAATGCATGGTGCATAGCACCTGCATCACACATTAGCCTGTGAGTGGCATGGACCATCCACAAACATGACACATGCCAGCACACTGATGACACTTAACATAGCCATGCCAGAACTGACAAGGACACCCAGATGGGAGTTAAACACTACTGTCCCCCATCCATGTCAAAGGCATATCTTCAAACAGAACATGCAAAAGAGTGGGACAAAACACACATGTCACATACTGCAACAATGCGAGTGTGTTCAAATACAGTGATGGGAGGCACATGGATACATTTATGGTAGGTCACTTGCACATGACACAAGTCAATTGTCATGTTGACCATTCAAACAGGGCTCAGAAGTGATCGGGTGCAGTGCATGTGTAGGTGCACAGCAGTCAATCAGCCTGTTTGAAGAAATAATGTGCGTAAAAAGTGAACATATTTGGGGCTTTGTGGGGGAAAATCCTGTCTGAAATATTGTGATTTTGGGGCAGAATGGCACACACATCTGCGTTTATCATGTAAATGATTCCATCAATCAGGCAGAATAAAGAGAAAAACTATATTAACAATGTTGTGGCATGATGGCAGTTTAAGGGCAAGTGCACTCATCATGTGCAAAGGGTTTGCAGCGCTCAGTAGGGATATAGTGAACCCCAAACCCAAGGGCGGAGGATGGGTTGGATGCACTACATGGGTCATGTATAGCAGTCATGACTACACAGCCTGACCTGGCACTAGATCAGAATACATCACCCAAGCAACATGCACATGGTCTGGACACACACACATGGGTACTCACCGGACATTGTCTCAAGATCTGGTAGATCTCCCACGCCTTGGATCTGATCCTCTGTGATGAACCCTCCAGCGATTGCCTCATGTTCTGTGAGTTCATCCTCCTCTGGTGGTGACCCACTGCCAGTCACCAGGGTAGAGGCGTAATTGGAAGCCAGCTTGTTTTTTGCTCAGCATTTGAGGTCATTCCAGCACTTTGAGCAATCATCAGCTGTGCACTTCACAAATCCAAGGGAACTAATCTGGTCCGTGATGCACTGCCAGTGGGCCTTGCGCTGAGCAGTCGTAGTCTTCCACCCTGCCGTCACCAGCATGTCGCGGCCATGTGCCGACACGTAGCCCACAAGTGCGTCTAGTTCCACATCATTGAAACTCTGCTTCCTTGATGTGCCAGAGGGGCGAGCCGTGTGGGGTCCCAGCTTGTTCCGCAAGAGCACGCTTCTTCCTCTTGAGAGGTGGTGCAGACCCTGATTGGCTTACGCCACTCTGGTCTGTAGGGGCTGAAGCAAAAGTGGACTGGCCACTAGAAGCAGGCAATGGCACGATGACCAAAGGTCTCACTGCATGCATTGGCTGCTGGTTGCTGTTGCCAGGACCAAGCGGCACAACTGCCTTGGTATGAGGGTCCGGGACCAACACTGTCCTGGCTGGGTGACTCAGAGCTGGGGTGGAGTGAGCTGCAGCTGCCCCTGCAGCCTCCTCACCCTGGCTACTCGGGGCAGCAGATGACATTGCTGCCCCAGATCGACGTGGCCTAGTGACATCACCTTTCACCGGCACACGTGGCTTGGACTTCGTGACACGGAAGTCAGCCTGTGAGTCATCCTGTGCCAGTTCGGTGACCAATCTGGGTCGGGTTAGCAGGGCCTGAGCAGGGATGGTGTCAGCTGCATATCCCTGACCCACTTGGGGGGCATAGGTGTCCCTGTATGGTCCTGGACACACTGCCCTCTTGGGCCACCCTGCCCATGTTGCCCACCACTGCCACTTTGGCCACCCATGCTCATCCTGGCCACGTCCCCTACCACAGCCACCTCTTGGAGGTTGGCCATCTTTGCCTCCCTTACTACTTGGTTGCCTCCCAACCATGGGACTGATGTTCTTGTGTGAATGGGAGGTGTAGAAAACAATTGTCCTGGGCAATTGGGGTGAAGGCGCAGGGTACTAGATGGAATACATACCCCTGTGCACTTGCAAGGCTGTCTGTGACCCCTGGGGGAAAATAACGGGACACGCAATGCGACACGCAATGCGAATGCACCCCAAAGACAAAGACAAAAACAAATGTGCACGCTAACCCTCGGTAGCCCACGTGCGGAATAAACCCAGAAACACAAAAAATGCCTACGCGTGGTACATGCAGGCTACAATGACCTCTGAATGGGTACGCGACACACGGGGGCAACCACAGTCGAAAAATAAGTGCTCAACTCATTGTCTGCCTGGAACATGAACGTAAAAAAGACGCGCATGTGCGCATTGGTGACACTCCTGCCAAAAGAAGAATTTAGCTTGCCTCAGTATACAAGGAGCATGCATTGCAACCGTTGTGAAGTAATCGCGTGTGAACCGACAAGAAGTACAAGAATCACCCGCTCGCTCTCCACAAAAAACACGTACAAGAAAATGGTGTCCTACCCAGACCTTTTATCCCTGTGCACAGCAACGCCTACACGTGCCACGTCACTTACGTGCTTACGCGCTAAGGGCCTTTCCTCGATTTTCACGCAAATGTACTGATTTTTCACGTGCGGATTCACTCTGCATCAAACTGTCCACGCGACAACACACGGACGACCATGCTCCTGCCCAGAAGGCCATTTTCCTGCCCCCCCAGAGCCCCGCAAAGCCTCCCATGAGCCATCTGCTGCTGCCTGCCTGCCTACTGGCCACGTGTCCTGCTATTTGATGCCTGCGCATTAGCCATCTGCAGGGGTCCAGTTGCTGCGACCAACCCTGCTGGAACAGAAGACTCCTGACTGGTGTTCCATCGCTCCACAGCTCAGACCCAGGACCCAGTTGTCCACCCACACCTGCCTCGGGGGTTGCCATGTTGGGGCAAATACCATCTGAGACCACTGGCAACCCCCAGGCAGAGAGGCAGAGGGCTGTCAGCTTCTCAGCTGGAGAAATTGGCATCCTGGTGGAGCAAGTCCTGGAGCATTATGATGCCCTCTTCAGACGACCGTGCACCAACAAGGAAGGATGGAGGAGGATCTGGTTGGACATTGTGGTTGGTGGCAACCCACGACTTGAAGCACGTCCAGAAGTGCTGGGAGGACTTCAAGTCCAGGACCCTCAGGAAGGCCCGGCACCTCTTGGACGCAGTGGATGCAGTGGGGTCCATCTTACCATCGACCAGATGAGGGTCCTGGAATGTATTCGCCCAGTGCTTCACCACCAGGTCCTCGAGAGGCAGACCCGTCTGGAGTTGAGCGGTAAGTGTGCATGTGTACTCATTGGACGCAGTGCATGTTGAGGTGTGCCAGGAGTGTGCAGCTTGTACATATGTCTGACATGGCCCATGTATGGATGTGTATGTGCAGGGACATGACAGTGCTGCATGTGAGGCCAATCATGTGACATGCACATCAATGGTGTATGTGTTCCAAAATATGACGCACAACTGCATGTGAAGATGTACACATGTTTGCATGCCTGTGTATGTACTCAGCCAAGTTTGGGGTGTGACACATGGATGCTGGTCTCACCTTCATGTACATGCACGGTGTACATGTGCGTGTGGGCTTTTGACATGCACTGTCTGTGTGACTGTGAGACGCCATGTACACATGTGACACAGACATGTAGGTACCCGATTGGCATATGTGACATAGTTGCTGATGATTGCACTGTGACAGGTGGTGGAGATGTACAGATGCATGTCTGTTTGGTGGCCTGTGTGCATGTGTTCCGTACTCCCCATTTTGCTTGTGACGTCATGCCAACCTTTGGATGTTCATGCAGTTGTGTGTGTATGGATGCTAATGCCTGCTGCACAATTCCTATTAATTTGTGCATGTGTGTGGGTTCAAATTATATGATTGTTGGGGAGTGTGATGCCATCTTTGAAGTTTCACACTGCCACTCATGTGTAACTGGCATGTGTGTATCCAACCATTGTACAGTGCCCTGATGCCTGTCTTCTATCTCTCCCTGCCTGCAGCGTCGACTGATGAAGAGGGCGGAGACGGTGCTGTGGAGCACAGCGGCAGGGATGCCACCGCCAGCCGAAGACACAAGGCCCAGCTCCCCTCTGAGGTAATCATATTTTTTGGGAGTGAGGAGTCTGGTGCCGCGTCCATGCCACAGCTGCCAGACTCGTTTTCAGGGAGGGGATGCCTAAACAACAACTGGACTTCCTCTCCCAGTGGACATGGCAATCCATGACCAGATTGAGCCTGTCCTAGCTGTTGTGGCATTGCGCCAAAGTGGTATTCAGGATGACATGCAGGATTCTCGTGAGGACAATGCATGTCATTTAGAAAACCTGTTGGGCACATCGCACAACCAGGACAGGTTGTCGGCACTGGGTTTTACTGTGTGCTGGATCTTCTTGCGACCCCCTCCTCAACTGAACCCCCATGCGCCAGTGCTCCTCTGTGCTATCTTCCCACCCAAGTATCACCTGGGCCCCCTGTGGAGCTGCCCCTGTGCCAGTGGCCAGGCTGGTAGAGGACACATCCCTGCCACAGTCGGGAGTCAGAGGTCTAGCAGGGGTGGCCACTGTAAAGACTGGAGGGGTGTGCCTGCACTTCTGCTCTCTATATGGTAGAGGCACAGATGACTCCAGCCAAGATTCTCTATTATTGTTACGTGGTCGAGCAATCAAGGCCTAGCTTTTCAGGAGGTGATGCAGGCTGGTTCTTAAATACAGTGTAGTCCCCAAGCACCCACAAAGGAATGTCCACACACTGTATTAGTTAAAACAGTCTTTATATAATTAATATTCAAGGTTATGCACAATATCACAATAACTCACTTTGTACTCGGTTATCTATAATGGCAAAAAAACAGTTCTACGTGGTACCACTATTACTATTAGATCTCATTAAAGTGCATCAACTGTACGGTTAAATGTCACACAAATCAGTTTGTAAAAGAAACCAACAATAGATATAAGAGGAAAGCAGTTGGTTAGAACAATAGGCAGAATACTGGTCATGTTTACCAAGACACATTTCTGTGTGGAGATCCCCCCCACCTGAGCAACCTGGAAAATAAAGATATATCACAAGCCCAGTCCATATATTGTTCACAAGAGTCTTCCCAATAGTTCAGCAACCCCAAAGTACCTGGTGTTGTAGAGTTCCTCATCGGGAAATCAACGGCCCTTCTTGAGAGCACTCCCTTTAAGGCAGGAGCCACGGGTCGTCAAACATCCGGCAATGAACAGGGTGAACTACGGCGGTGAAGTGCAGCTTTGTTCCTAGCGGTGCTCGTCGGCGACAGAGCGTAGACGTCCTGCAAGGATGAGGCGTGCAGGGCAAATCGATGTCGATAGTTCAGGACCGCAAAGAGTTTGAAGAACTGTGGCCAAGCAAGGACATCAAGTTGTTAGCGTCTCTGTGGCCTTCTCTGGCGGGGCAAGGCGGGCGGCAGTGTGGACGAGCATGTCAGTGAATTGAAAGTTCTTAGGCAACGGGAGCACGGCAGCTCCGGTCGGCGACAGCGGTCGGCGACGGTGGTGGACAACAGTCCGGGTGCTTCTCTTTGGGATTCCGCAGCAGTCCCCATCTCCGGTCGGCAGCCTGTCGTAGGTCTGTCTACCAGGGAGCAAAGATCAGCTGGTGCACGATGATCCCTCGTTGCTCGGGAAGAGGGCGCCTTACCAGGTCCTCTCTGGGTCAGCCCTTGGAGACACAGCAGGTTTCAGATTGATGAAGAAGGGCAACATCAATTCTTCTCTTCCAGCAGGGCTTCAAGGTCAAGCTTCAGTTTCACTCCAGTTACTCTTCGTAGTTTGGACTTCGGCTTCTGAACACTTTCCAGTGGTGAGAGGTCCCCAGATATACTATTCTGTCTCTCATCCACACTGCTGGGTCACACTCAGCAGCCAATCATACAGAAGGGCAGTCATGCAGATAGTCAGCCAATCAGGCATACAGTGCATTCAGGCCATAATCCTCCCTCTCAGACACTCACAACAAGGAATGTCTATTGAGATAAGTACCCAGCCGTTCAACACTACACACTGCATTTATACCAGTTTTGGGCAGGGATGTCTCAGTCATTGTGTCATACACCAGAAACCAGACATCCACAACAAGGAGTGCATATTGGTCACACACTCCATTCACCCAGGTCCCACCCACAGGGTGTACCCACAACATACAGTCACTGACAAGGCTCCAGCCAGTCTGTCCTGGACTTCACAACAACACCATATATGGAATTTCCACCCAACAGCCAGTCGGGAGAAGGGACAGAGTCAGGGCTTGCCAGGACTTTGGGAAAACAAGGTAACAGGCGATAGAAAGCAAGAAGCGCCAGTGCCCATCTTGTTTCCTATCAGGAATCAACTGATTCCAATGGCAGGGCCTGGATATCCCAAAATGGAGGATACTCCGAGCACCTGTCAAATTCAGCATGGAGCTGCCACCAGCCCACACTCTGCTTTGTGGGCCACACACAGGTGCCCAAAAACATACACTAGGGGCACAAGGTTGCACCCCCACCCATGGGTGCCTTAAGGGTATCCCATGGGTCTGTACACCAAACCAAAAACAGAAAGAGCTGCACTGCCTTGAGTCCGATATGGACTCCTGGGCAGAAAAACAATACAGAACACAAATGAAAAAGGACTACAGGACAAGGACAGGGAGGCCCTGTTCCTCCAATGCATTTCCAGCATCACAGTCACCCCACCAACTGTACCCCAGCAAATGGAGGATGTGCAGGCATCAACAAGCAGGGCACATGCACGGCGGCACCAGAGGATTCCATCAGCCTGTATGCCATTGTGGTGCCATAGGCATTTGCATGGGAAGCTGCAGCATGCTCAGCGTGGGAGCCATCATGGCTCGGATCAACATTCCGGGGGGAGGCATCGGCCAACAGGCAGGAGGACCCAGGATTGGGAGTGTCTTCCATGTGGCAGCGGTTGGGCCAGCAAATAGATGCAGAGCAATGGCGGGTGGAGAGGGTACGGTTAACAATGGTCAGGGCGGAGAACTCTATTCACCGGGCTTTGAGGCGAGTCCAGTGCCTTGAGACAACTCGCAGGGAGTTGGAGGATGCCATGGCTGCATCCCTGTGGGACCTCGAGGCCAGGGAACAGGCCCACCTCCAGAACATCGACATGGAGTTCGATGATGCCCTGGCCTGGGACATCAAAAAGTGAGCCGTCGGACTAGCCCGCCGCCTTTGTATATAGTTATTTAAGATTAGTATAATTTTGTTTTTTGTGATTTGGAGTACACAGACTTTGCTCCCATTTTTGTATATAGTTGTGTTTTAAATAGGGTTTTCTGTAGGTTTCATTTTGTTTTGGGATCATGGACCCTTCAGAATTTCATTGTAAATAGTTCAGGACATGTGCATACTTTCTTTTTTTTTTGATCCCATGGAGGAATGACTTTTTATGCTTTTCAAATTTTGTTATAATTTGTATGGACTTTGGCGATGGACCACTTTTCATTGTTCATGGATTTTACTTTCTTTTTCATATTGCATTCATTATTTCATCATTTGCATGTGCGGTTTTCATTTTGTCATTTGGCTTTCTTTTTAATACATTTCATAAATCTTCATTATTGGTGTGGTCTACTCTGATTGATTTCGTGCATGTCTCTATGAGCATTGGCAAAGTCATGTGTTGCCACTGTGTGGCTCTGTAGGACATGTATTCATGGGCATGCTGGTTCTTTTCAAACTCTCATGGCATGGGTAATTTACTAGGGAGTGGGTGCAGTGGATCGTTGGGTGATCGGAATGTGGGGTGGTGGGGGTGGGTTTTGGGTTGGCATTAGGGCCATGGGTCTATATTGTTGTGACATGGTGTTTGGGGGGACATGTGTTGGGGCCTGCTGGCAGGTGCCCATCAATGGGGGTGGGTTGGAGGGACATGTGTCGGGGCCTGCTGGCAGGTGCCCATCACTGGTGGGGGGGACATGAGTCCAGGCCTGCTGGCAGGTGCCCGTCAATGGAGGTGGGGTGGAAGGACATGTGTCAGGGCCTGCTGGCAGGTGCCTGTCACTGGTGGTGGGGACATGAGTCAGGGCCTGCTGGCAGGTTCCCGTCAATGGGGGTGGGGTAGAGGGACATGTGTCAGGGCCTGCAGTCAGGTGCCCTTCACTGGTGGGGGGGACATGAGTCGGGGCCTGCTGGCAGGTGCCCATCACTGGTGGGGGGACATGAGTCAGGGCCTGCTGAAAGGTGCCCGTCAATGGGGTTGGGGTGGAGGGATATGTGTCGGGGGCTGCTGGCAGGTGCCGTCACTGGTGGGGGGGACATGAGTCGGAGCCTGCTGGAAGGTGCCCATCAATGGGGGTGGGGTAGAGGGACATGTTTTGGGGCCTGGTGGCAGGTGTCCGTCACTGGTGGGGGGGACATTTGTCAGGGCCTGCTGGCAGGTGCCCATCACTGGTGGGCGGGACTTGTGTTGGGGCTCACAAGTGCATGGTGCCATGCGGCCTGCCTGCAGGGCATGGTCAGGGTTTGCCGGGGTCCCCTCTGTGGTGTGGGGTGCCTGCGGGGCATGGTCAGGGATGATGGTCTGCCTGCGGGGCATGACCAGCGGAGCAAGGGGGGCCTGTGGTTTGGGCTGCCTTTGGGGCATGGGGAGGGGGGAGGGCAAACCCAGAAGGGGCTGCACTGCCAATTCGCATGTAAAGCTCACTCGCGTACCCTGGAATACACGTACCCCGCTACTTCTAGTGAAATCACATGTAAAGCTCACTCGCGTACCCAGGAATACACGTACCGCACTCCCGCCAGCGAAATTGCGTGTAAAGCTCACTCGCGTACCCCGGAATACACGTACCCCGTGCCCACCAGCGAAATCGCGTGTAAAGCTCACTTGCGTACCCCAGAATAAACATACCCTGCTCCTGCCAGCGAAATCGCGTGTAATGCTCACTCGCATTCCCCGGAATACACATACCCCAATCCCGCCAGCGAAATCGCGTGTAAAGCTCACTTGCGTACCCCAGAATATAAGTACCACGCTCGCACCAGCGAAATCGCGTGGACAGCACACTTGCGTACCCCGGAGTACACGTACCCCGCTCCCGCCAGCGAAATCGCGTGTAAAGGTCACTCAGGTACCCCAAAATACATGTAGCCTGCTCCCGCCAGCGAAATGAAGTGTAAAGCTCACTCGCCTTCCCCGAAATACACGTACCCTGCTCCCACCAGTGAAATTGCGCGTAAAGCTCACTCGCATACCCCACAATACACGTACCCTGCTCCCTCCAGCAAAATTGCGTGGACAGCTCACTCGCGTACCCCGGAATACACGTACCCCGCTCCCGCCAGCAAAATCGCGTGTAAAGCTCACTCATGTACCCCGAAATACATTTACCCCGCTTGCGCAATTGAAATCGCATGGACAGCTCACTCATGTACCCCCAGATTCACGCACCAGTGTGGTGTGGAGCCACATTCACCCCCTGCAGGCAACCCACACCACACGCCCCCCACTACACCCCTGACCATGACCCGCAGGCAGCCCATCACCCCTGACCATGCCCTGCAGGCAGCCCACACCACGGGGGACCACCATACACCCCTGGGTATGCCCCGCAGGCAGCCCATCCACCCTGACCATGAACCGCAGGCAGCCCATCACCCCTGGCCATCCCTGCAGGCAGCCCACACCACGGGGGAGTACAATACACCCTTGGGCATGCCAGCAAGCAGCCCATCCACCCTGGCCACGCCCTGCTGGCAGCCCACACCATGCGGGACCATCATACACCCCTGGGCATGCCCCGCAGGCAGCCCATCCACTCTGACAATGACCCACAGACAGCCCGTCACCCTGACCATGCCCTGCAGGCAACCCACACCATGGGGTCCACCATACACACCTGGACATGCCCTGCAGACAGCCCATCCACCCTGACCAAGCCCTGCAGGCAGCCCACACCATGGGAGACCACCATACATCCCCGGGCATGCCCCGCAGGCACCCCATCCACCCTGACCATGACCCGCAGGCAGCCCATCCACCCTGACCATGCCCTGCAGGCAGCCCACACCACGGGGAACCACCATACACCCCTGGGCATGCCACACAGGCAGCCCATCACCCCTGACCATGACGGTAGGCAGCCCACACCACGGGGAACCACCATACACCCCTGGGCATGCCACACAGGCAGCCCATCACCCCTGACCATGACGGTAGGCAGCCCACACCACAGGGGGGACTTTTTCCATGCAAATTGCCTGGCGCAGCCGGGGTAAGCGTATTCAAGGGGGTGCTGGAGTTGATTTTCACACGTTTTGGCTGCTGCGAGCGCGGTACGCATATTCAAAGGGGTGTGCGGACAGATGTTCACACGTTTTGTCTGCCGCGAGTGGGGTATGCGTAGTTTTTCAGCGATTGCAGTGTAGGGGACCTGTAAACTGGTGCAGGGTTAGCGCGGCCCTTTGCGCCGTATTGGGGATTTCTATGGCTTTTCCTTGCGCAAGGGGTGTTCTTGGGGGCGTAACTGGTGCTGCGGGATCTTTGCTGTGCCACGGCTGCAAATGGCTTGGGAAATCCATGAATACGCGGTGTGCCAGAATGCTGTTTCTGTGCTGAATTCTATGAATTACCCCCTCAGTGTTTTTCACCCATTTTTTGAAAAAAACCTTTTGACATTTAAGACTGCAAACTAGAAAAAAATGCAACTTTTCCATGTGTGAAATCGGCTGCACTGGGTTCTCAATTTCAAGCTGTTTTGTGAACAGTATGCCATTGTGATACCTTACCTCAAGGTTGATAGTGATCTAACATAAGGTAATCTCCAGATTTTGATTCTGTTTGCTGCCTCTTATTCCTGACTACCTGCTGCTTCTTTCTATCCACTCAGAATTCGATTATTTGTGGGTTGAGGGAAACATTGCAGGGGACACCTTAACTTGGGTACTATGTATCCTAATTCAAAAAGTGTTCCTATTCATTTGTGCTTTGGATATGTTCTACTAGAAGGTTTACCAAGTTCATTGCTTCCATTCCCATTGCAATTATCACCCCATTGGTGATTGCTGCCCAACAATAAAATTGGTGTGATTTTTATGAATTCATAAAATAAATAAATATTGTATTCACACCAACCGGCATGTTTCATGGTCCATTGTGACCTGGGGTTTTTGAAAAATGGGGTGTGAGACGGGGCGCGTACTGGCTCAATTTGTATTTGTTGAAATGAAAGAAAAAGCATTCCTATTGTCCACCACAGCCCAGGCTAAGGCCAAGTGTCCTGGTCCAGTGTGTGACGCCCGATTGGAATCCATAGCAAATTGGGTGCTCGAGTCGGGGATTGAATTTTTTTATTCACTTGTGACAGCCTAACACAGCAGACTAACTTTCAAGGTAGGAATACTTTGGGTGGCTGGAACACTGTGTTAAACTGTAGAAGCACCTCCCCAAAATGAAAATCCTAAGTACCAAGGCCTGTTTGTAAAATGAAAGCTAAATCAACCCTAAAAATAGACAAAAAGCAGTAGAATACAGATTACCCTTCTATAAATAAATTAATAAAGAAAGAACACTTTCCAAAACGGCCAGAGTAGAGATCAACATAGTTAGGGAGCACCTTCTGCACAAATTATTTGTCAGAGGGCAATGGCCAGAACATGATGAAAAAGTCTGGCTAGAAGAAATAACGCAACAGATCACCGCCATAGACATGGATTTATGGCAGGACCGTGGCCTATTACACCAAGCTTTGAGCGAGTTATACATGACTCCAAAAATTAAAGAGAAGCAGGTTAATATTGTCAGAATTGTGGCCTATATGTATCTGCATATGGGAGTGATGCGGGAAAAGCATGAGGAAAATACAACTCTTGCACAAAATCAATCCAAACTTTTAGCTCATATAGAGACTGAACTAAATTAGCGGAAGAAAAATTGCAAAAGAGCCAAGATTTTGAGGCAGAATCTGGAAATTACATTCAAAAGCTAAAATAGGACTTTGTTCTCCAATAGCAGAATAATGTAGACCAAGAGACCCAATTAGATGCATTGAAAGAGGAGTGTAGGGGAAAGATTGACTCTCTGCAAGAGAGTCAACAGAAGTTAAATCAACAAATAAACTATAATAGAGCCTGTGCAGAGCAAATAGTTACACTACAAGATCATATAAAAAAATTGGAAGGGGAAAATAATAAATTAATTATGAGACCTCCACTCCCAAGAAGAATTTGATGAAGAGCGCCAGAAAGTAGGCGCCATAACAGAACAAAGGGATGACCTGGCTTAACAAAGGGGCATTCTGTATCAGGAGAAAGAGGCCCTCCACCAGGAAATATGTAATTTAAAAAACAATCTGGAGATAAGGGATTCAGACCTTCAGGGACTGACTGGACTAAAAGAAGAATATGATAAATTAATGGGACATAGGAGACAAATGGAACTCGGGTTAGAGCAGGCCATAGAGGCTCTAAATGTGCAGAAAAGGGAGGCTCACCTCCTACAACAAAAATTGGCTCAGGGTGCTCAAACTATACAGGCAGCACAAAGAGCTAATGAGGCCCTCTGTGAGGAAAATGATGGACTCCACAAATAAGTGGCAGCTCAAGAGCGGGTCTTAGAGGCCAGTAAAACCCTGATGGCCAAGCAAAAGGCTCAGCTCTTTCCCTATTATCAAGAGATAGGGTTTGAGAAGGAAGATCTAGCAAGGTTGGAGAAAGAGTATTCTAGATCTAATACCAACTGGAGGGACCCCGAACAGCTGGAGACGGACATGGCAAACCCTGATCATAGTATGATGAACCCTGTACTAAGGGACTCAAACCGATTTAATACATTGAACACTGCTGACTTCCTGTCTACTGGTTCATATGGACCAGAAACCATGAGGCCGGTGAATTAAATAGGTTTAGTATGATGGATCAGACAGGTCAGTGCCCCCCAGAAATTGATGTACGGGCATCCCAGTATAGACAACAAAACACTAAGCCTGATGTCTCTGACAAGGAAGTCTCCTATGAAGGGAAAGTCGGGGAATTAGATCTACAGAAATACTAGCTTCCAAGGGGCCAGTTGGTTCATTTTGTATAAAATAACAAATGAAATGAGGCCCAAAAAGAGCATTTTGAAGATCTCCATGCGGTCAGGGCAGTGGGGGGATCCACCGCCAACCTTGGAAGTAGGGAAGAGTCAGCACACTACTCTGCTGTGCGCCACAGGGGGGTAGAAACTAGGCCCCACCATTCTGCAAGCCCCTCCCAAGCTCAAAGAATCAAGGAGCGCCTGGAGGATCAGTAGGGGTCCTCCAACAGAGTCAAAAGAAGGAAAATAAACTAAAGAGAGTTATGGCAAAAGACCCCCATTAGGCAGATTAAGGCCATGAGGAATTATAAACCCATACCACAAAAATGCAAACTATTCTGTCGGGGAACATTTGGAACTCTATGAGCAGATGATGGACACTTTTCACCTTAAAGACAACCAGAACTGCATAGAATATTCTAAATGGATTTTCTCTCCAGAGTACTCCAGCTTCTTTGCTGCACTGGAGGACAAGAGGTCCACCTACAGGGCCGCCATCTTGAAACACTTTTCCGCCCACAAAAACCCACAGGAGGCTTGCAAAGCACCCTACAATTTGCAGTGTGCGGAAGATCAGGCCCCACAAGAATTTGTGTAGGAGCTAAAACGCGCCTTTTCACAAACCACTAGGAGGGTGCACACGGATAGTTTATCACTTTATTCTTTTATGCACTCACAAAGTATATCATGACCCAGCTGGTGAGGGATTTCCATGATAAAAGATCTCTGGACTGGGTAATAGAGCAGATGACCCGCATTTATGAAGTCCAAAAACCTACAGAAAATAAAAACCAGTCCAAAAACCCCCAACCAGCCAAAACCCCTGCTGCTGATAAGATAGCGGAGGTGAAGGTTGCCCCCATTTTAGACCTACAAATGGGGGAGCCTAAAAATGCACCAATGCCAAACCAGAAAAACCAGAGGCCAAGAAGGCCTTCAGGCCAATCCCAAACAGGTGGCAATCAGGGATGTAATCCCACTAATGGGACCCCTAATTCTCCTGAGTATATAAGTCCCAAATACAATGGAAACCGGCCTATCTTGGGGTATGTATGGACTCCTCCAGCCAGACCAAAGGGAGTGGTCTGGCCACGTATTTGTATTTGTATTTATTTATTTATAAAGCGCAGCCAGGCCCAGGGGCATACGGGCGCATAAGTTAGATCTGGTTACAGTTGCAATTGAAAGCAGTCAATAAGGGTTACGTTACGTTGCAGTTACAGGTGGGTACAAACTTAGTCATGCAAATGCATATATACATAGTCTAGTATAAGTACATTAATTACAAAAGTGTGCCAGTGACAGTCGATCATGCTGGGATCAGGCGGTTAGGCTGTCATAGAGTCCATGTTGTGAAGCCAACACTTTGTGTTATGTTTAAATAGGTTAAATGAAGGTTCTGCTCGCAAAAGCGCAGGTATTGTGTTCCATAATTTAGAGGCTTGTACAGGGAAGCTAGCACCACCCGAGTTATGAAGTTTAAATCTCGGTATGGACATAGTGTTAGCTTGTGCTGCTCTAAGTGGTCTTGAAGAAGTGTGAGGTGTAAGTTGGTTGGTGAGGTAGGCTGGTGCAAGGTTGGCCCTGGCTTTATGTGTAAGGGCCAGAGTTTTAAGGGATATTCTGCGCTTGACTGGAAGCCAACGTAGTTTGCGTCTGGTCTCCGAGATGTGCATCTTTTTGGGGATGTTGAGGGCAGCTCTGATGGCATTATTTTGAATTACTTGCAGTTTGTTGATATTTTTGTAGCTAGTGCCTAAGTAAAGGGCATTACAATAGTCTATCTTGGATAGGACTAATGCTCTAGCAAGAGTAATGCAATTGGGTGAGGAGATGAACGACCTACATGCAGTGATCAGCTTGCAGGTGTAAGCGGCTGATGATGCTACTGCATTAGTTTGTTTGGAGATGGATAAGGTGGCATCGATGTAAACCCCAAGGGTTTTGGTGTTATTTGACACAGGGATGAGATTGCCATCTATGGTGAAGGATTTAAATGCGGGATTAAGATTTTTGAGTTTGGCGTTAGTGCCAAGGATGATCAACTCGGTTTTTTCGTCATTGAGACAGAGTCCATGATGTGCCATCCATGCTTGAATTACTGAGTAGATTTCATTAAGGGTTTTGCTGTCTGTTTCATAGTTCCCCGAGATAGGAATGAGTATCTGGGTGTCGTCCGCGTAATTGGTATATGTGACACCCAGATAGTCAAGGATATCAAAGAGGGGCTTTGTGAATATATTATAGAGTGTCGGGACACGCAAGAGCCTTGCGGGACTCCGCAGGGTACTGGTGAAGGTTCAGCAGAATCAGTAGGAGAGAAGACCCTCATGGTTCTGTTCTCCAAGAAGGAACTGATCCAGGCTGTAGCTGCGTCTGAGAAGTGTGCTGCAGTTTTCAAGTGGTGACAGAGTGTTTGATGGTTGACCAGGTCAAAAGCTGCTGACAGATCAAGCAATAAGAGGAGTGCAAGTTTACCATTGTCTTTCAGGATTTGGATCTGGGTAGTGAGATCTATTAATGCAGTTTCCGTACCGTGTCTCGGTCGGAAACCTGACTGCCTAAGTCCTAGGAGATTGTTTGATTCTAAGTAGGCCTGTATTTGTAAATAGGCTGCTCTATCCAATATTTTTAATAAGAAAGGTACAGTTGTTATCGGTCTATAGTTAGACGGGTTGGCTGGATCAAGAGTGGGTTTTTTAAGGAGTGGGATGACCCACGCATCTTTTAGGTTATCAGGCACTACTCCAGTTTTGAAGGAGGCATTGATGAGGTTGGTTATGAATGGTGCCAGGTCGTGCGAAGCAGCTTTGATGATCGGGGCAGGGCAGGCATCACCTTGGCAATTTGAAGGCTTAAGCTTCCTGATGATGTTTTCTACTTCCAAGATTGAGAGGGGTGAGACGCTGAAAGGTTTACAAGTTGACTTAAAGGTAGGTGATTTGTTAGGTAATTGTTTGTAGTCCAGGTCAGCAAGTAGCAGGGATTTTTTTGCGTTGATTTTAGATTGTAGGCGAGCTATTTTATCTAATAAGGCCTTCTGAATATTACTACACCATAGTGCATCTGTAACACATTTGTCTATGGGGGCAATGGGGGATTCTAGTTCTTTCAACATCTTAAAGAGTTCCTTTGTGTTGGATTCCGCTTGTGTAATCCTTTTGTTATATGTGTCCTTTTTAGCAATAAAGTTGGCTTCTTTGTAACTAGAGGAGGCTAGGGTTAGCGTTCTCTTAGCTTTGCGTAATTCTCTTAGCTGCGGCGTGAACCAAGTGTTAAGGTGACGCTGTGGTTTGGGTTTCCGCAATTTTAGGGGGGCAATGGTGTTCAGTGCTGTGGGGTCAGCCTCTGAGTCGATATTGTTCAGGATGGGGAGTAGTATGGGTAAGAGTTTGTCAGGTGTAATATCTTTCTTATTTCTCGTGCTGGTGGCTGTGGCGATGATAGGCGCCAGGTGAGGTGTATTGGCTTTGATAGAGAAGGTTATTATGTGATGATCCGACCAAATGCATGGGTCATTGGATAGAAGGTCAATAGAGCAATTGAGGTGAGTGATCCAGTCCAGTGTTCTACCTTTGATATGAGTGGGCTCGTGAATAATGTGCGTGTGACCCAAGTCCGATAAGGTGTTAGGTAGGTCATGGGCGTTAATGTTCTTAGGGTCGTTAAAACCAAGATTAAATTCCCCAAGTAAGATCGTTTGAGAGTTGTTCCCCTAGGAAACTTCTCTCCTAACTTCCTTCAGGAGGGCAGTAATCCCCCAAATCCCGGGTTAAGTTTCTTTCCCCAGTACCTTCAAAACCCCAACCTGCAGGGCAGCCCTCCTTACTTTCCCTGGGTTCAGGAGCCCAGACAACCCAATCCAGGAGAGAGGAGGCCAAGGGGGGAGGGCCAAAGGGGGAGGGCTACCGAAATCCACCATATCCAGGGTACTACGGGAGAAGGGATAGTTACCCTTCCCGTAAACAACTGAGGTATGAGCATAGACCCCGTACCAGCCGGAAAGGGTGTCTCAACTTGAGCGCCAGGTCCAGAACCTCACCCAGGATCTGGGTCACATGTTGAGGGTTCAACAAAACCCTCAGATGAACATGGAGCCTCAGAACCCCACAAACTAGGGGTCTGGCACCCCAGAACAATGATGTGGAGAGAACCCAGACAATTCACCGGTTCCAGAGGAGGAGGCACGGGGGAAAGGGGTGTAAAGCCCTAGAGGAAGCTTCCTTCCTCACCCGTGAAAGGCCCCTGGACACCCCGGAACAAAAATCTCTCGCCCCTGACAATCTGCAACCCATGGAACAGAGGATGGGTAGGAGAAATAAAGACCTCAAAAAGGCACATTTTGTGGAGGAAGTTAGTGTCCTCCAATTTGAAGGGGAAACAAACCTTAGAGAATTCTGAGAAAACAAACTTCTCCTTCAGGGATGGGGGAATTCCTCCCAAAGAAAAATTGGTCTGAGAGTTCCGAATGAAGACTGGATGGGTGTGTGCACTGATGCAGAGTCACCCATCCCTGAACCCCAGAATTGTCATCCCGAGAAGAAAATAGTAATGGAGGGATCATCGCCACAAATTGGTTGTAGTGACTGCCACCCGGTAAGCGGGGGCAGCACAGAGCTAAGGGAAACAGGGGATTCCAAAATCTCCACTATTTCAGTATGTCAAATTTTTATTACAGATCCCCAGAATCTGACACAGAAAATTGTCCAAAATGCCACCTGTCAGAGTCCAAAATAAAGAAAATGAACACCCAGGTTGCCCAAAATGCACATTAGCTTTGCCCACTTAAGGAGAAGGAGGGTAGATTTTATGGCCTGGTCCAAGTACAAGGGCAATGTACATTTTCAGCACTGGTGGACAGTGGATCCAAAGCCACTCTTCTGTCAAAAAGGGCCTTTGATCAGCTAAATTCAGGAAGAGGCGAGAGATACCAGATTCCTCTCAACCCTCTTCCTGGACAACTCCAAAACTTCAACGGGAATGAAATTTCTGTTGAAGGGAGAGCAGATTTGGAAATAAAAATTGGGCGACACAAAGTGAAACACCCGGTCATAGTCATGACTCCAGAGGGCACACACACCCTTTCTACTAGGGAATGTCTCCTGCGCAGGTTGTCCCGCCTAATAGACAGTGTGAACAAGGTCCACTGGACTCAGACTAACAGGCCAATAAAATAAAAACAGAGCGTCAACCATGTTAGTTTAAATGGCACATGACATAGGGTTGAACACAAATCTGATCATATTGAGTTTCATTTCCAGAACAATCAAATACCTGACCTGACCGTAATTGCTGTAGGACAACAAACTGGTGATGGGAACTCCTCTCCATTCCTGAAAATCAACCTTCCAGTTTTAAGTGGCATTCCACACTGGAAGGAAATACATTTGAAATGTTATACTGATTCACAATCTGAAATCTCAATCCTACAGTCAAAAGTGATGAGAAACCAGCTCAAGGTTTGGCTGATATTCAGAAAATGAGAGAACAGTTGTTCATCCCTATTCAGTTAAAGGAGGGGAAGGAGTCTGTTCTTGCCCGAGTGTGCATGAACAACGGGAAGAGCTTCATCAGCGAAGCCACGTTCAGGCAGCTCCCAAAACATCCAGCCATTCCCACATTTAAATTGATCAAGAAGTGGAAAATGGGCATGGAAACTCCCAATTCCAAACATCTCCTGCCTATCAGGTGTATGCTCAAAGTTTCTATAGGTAACAAAAGCATACTTTTTGGGTTGTGCGAAATGTCCCTGCTGCATTCTATCTAGGCAGTTACATTCTCAATCGGTTTGCCATTCATTTGGATCTGATAAATTACAAAGCCTGGTCTCGACTAGGGGTAAATCCCATGGACTTTGATGATTCAGAAAAAGCATTTTGGCAGACAAATTGCTGCCGTATGCAGTTGAAGTTCAAAGTGGAGAGGAGGTCACCATCCCAGGACGGGCACAACTATTCCCACTTGATTTAAAAATTAAAAGAGGAAAGACACTAGAAAATCCTGATGCATATGTTCACCTCAATGCCCATCTCCAACAGCAGGGGTTGGGGTTAAACCCAACCCCATTAGTCAATGTAGAACAGAACACCATTCCAATATTGATGGATAACAGCGACCCTAGGACTATCACTCTGGGCGCTGGCACCATTATTTGAATGGCGGTTGATGGCTGACTTTTTTCCATGGATCTAGGAAATGAACTGATAGGACCAATCCCCAAGGACTGTTTTGACAACGACAGTGACAATGATATATCGAGGGCTGCACACATCTCTTTACTGCGCCACAATTGTATTTCAAAAACTTGGACTCTTGGTCATAGTGAGAGTAGGTTTATTAATAGCCCTTTTTTGATAACACGTGTTTCGGCACACTCCTAGTGCCTTCCTCAGATCAGGGCAATATCTATTTACTGATTATTTATAACATAATATTTAGAGATTTGACAAATACAAAAAACAAAAAATCAAAAAATCAATTTAACAAACGTTACATTTACGACGGAGCACAAATCATATTGAGTTCATATGTTTCGCGAATTCCCCAAAGTAGAAAATAAATAATAAATAAAACATCCATTTAGACACATAAACAACGTAAATTACATACATGAACCCATTTGTAAACAAAAATGTTAAGCACATACCAATCAGGAATCGAAAAATCATTTGGAGGAGTGTGGAGGTGGGAGTAAAGGGTAGTTGAAAATATAAAAAAGAAAAAGAGATAGAAATATTGTAAGTCACTAATTAAGATCACGAGGTTGCATTGATTAATATATCGGGGAAATCCCAAATGGGTAAATCTAGCTTACCCATCGACTGTTCTGTCCGCTACAAATAACGTATTTGGTGGCTGAGTCCCATCAGACTCTAAACGTTTTCTAGAAAAACCAAGGTGAGACATCAGAGTCAAACCACTGTATTCATACATTGCCGTTTTGTTGCATCCTGACATTACCGTTAGTTTGCCTCCAAGCGTTTAAACAGACTCCCATTTCGCTACGTTAAAAATGTTCTATAGTTCTAAGCGTTTCTGCCCAGCAGTAAGATCTGAACAATCCTCATGTTAGTTTCCATTAACCTGCATTCTATCATTGTGTGCCATAGAAATTATACGAATGAGGATCCGGACTGCAGTTTCAAACGCGGACCCTTTGTTAATTGGTGCGTTGTTATGTGGGCTTAACCGCCCACATAACAAGTTCTGTTTTACTGCATCACGCGTCGGGTTTCTAAAATGGCAGAGGTCTTTCCCTGTCATTTATATATAAAGTGTTGCTATGGTGCTGGTACTCCGTCCTACCTCTGTTTCCATGCTAGAAAAACTGTCAGCCATATTTTAATGGTGAGGGCTAAATTGTCTACAGCGAGTTCGTGCGTGTTCTAAGGCTGTTTTGAATTTAAAAGGAGCCAGTCCTTCTGCTGCAGTATGAGTTCCATTAATTGTAGTCTTACTCTGGGCTAATTACATGTGATCCTAATCTGAAGTCCCATCCTGTGGAGTGTTAGTTGCTACAGGTGCATGCTGGGAGATGTAGTCTCTGTGAAATTGAGAGGTCAGCGCCTTGATTATCTATAGCGAATTCCTGCGTGTTCTTGAGGCCGTTTCGAATTTAACAGAAGACAGTCCTTCTGCTGAAATATGAGCTCCATTAATTGTAGTCTTAATCTGGACTAAATGCATGTGAACCTAGTCCGAGGTCCCATCCTGAGGAGTGTTAACTCCTACAGGTGCAGTCTGGGAAAAGTAGTCCCTGTGGGATTGTGAGGGCAGGGCAATCCTAAAATCTCGTTCATGGGGAGGCAAAAGTGGTGCTACCTTGAATTTAAATTTACCATATGTTGGGGTACATCATACTAATCTGGATTTTAAAAAAATAATTCAACTACATTGTGGCCTGCTTCACAGGCGCTTCATTCTAATCTATATAATAACAGTTGTCATTTACAGAATTCATAGAAAATATGACATTCTCTTGTCTGTGTTAAGGCCGTCTTCTACACTTCTGAAGAAATTTATAAGTTTAGCCTCCCCCTGACGTAGCAACAGTTCCTGGTCGCCACCTCTGCAACCCAATGTCACTTTTTTTAGGCCGATGAATTTGATGTCTTGTTTATTGTCCATCTGGTGGACGCGCTGCCAGTGTTCTGCTAGAGGCAGATTCTTGTCTTGACTTCCAATCACTGCCAGGTGTTCCCTAATCCTGAAACGGAGTTCACGAATCGTACTGCCAATATAGATTTTTTTGCAAATGCAGATAATAGCGTATATGACATGCTTGCTTTTGCAGTTTATCTGTTCTCGTATCTTAATTCGAAGACCATTATCTGTCTTGAAATTATTTGTCATGGGTGTGGCATATTTGCACATTGTGCATGTGCCACATTTCCTGAACCCTGGGCTGGATTCTTTTAGCCAGGTCCCTGCTGTCTCCTCCTTTTCTTCTGGTAGTAATGACGGGCTGAGGCTCTGTTTCAAAGTTTTAGCTCTTCTGTAGATCAATGATGGGTGGTCGTGTATAAATGACCCAATATGGGGGTCCAATTTAAGTAAGTGCCAGTATTTTCTAAGAGATCTCTTAATCACATAGTTGTTTGCACAGTATGTGGTGATAAATTGCACCTTGTCTGGCGGATTCGGTTTCACCTGTTGTGTTAGTGTCTGTTTCCTCGGGATTTTTCGTGCCTTGTTGTAGGCAGTTTCAATGCTCTTCCTTGGATAGCCCCTGGCTTGAAATCTCCTGGACAATGTTTCACATTCCTCATTAAAGTGAGATAGTTCATTGCAGTTCCTCTTAGCCCTAATGTACTCCCCTTTAGGGATATTCCTAATCACCGGTACGTGGTGACAACTCGTTGCATATAATGTGGAGTTGACTTCAGTCTCTTTCTGGTATGTTCTAGTTTTAAGATGTTCTCCCGAAACATAAACATTCAGATCCAGGAAATTGATCTCTGTTTTGCTGCTGATTCCTGTGAACTCAATACCTAACTGGTTGCTATTAATTTGAAGTCTGAATGCTTCCAATTGCTGTGGTGTGCCATTCCATACTAGCAAAACGTCATCAATGTAACGGGTCCATTTGATGACGTGTCTGTTGTAAGCCTCTGTGGTATAGATTAATAGGTCCTCAAACATGCCCATTACCAGGTTCGCTAGTGATGGTGCAGATTTGACCCCCATGGCTACCCCCCGTTTTTGTTTGTATATGGTGTTGTTAAAGGTAAAAATACTATTGTCTAGGGTGGCCATGAGCATTTCTTTTAACATACAAACGAATGGGAAATGTGATGCCGATTCGTCCTTGAAAATGTAGTCAATAGTATCAAGTGCCAAATCATGTCCAATGGACGTATATAGGGCCTTAACATCCCACGTAGCAAGGTGGTATGTAGGCTGCCATCGGATATTTTCAATGATATGTATTGTAGAGGTAGTGTCTTTCAGGTAGGCTTTAACCAGTTTCACTTTGGGTCTTAGTATGTAGTCTATGTATTCCGATAGTGGTTCTGTGGCCCAACCTATTCCACTCAGAATTGGCCTTCCTTCCGGGATAGTGGAAAAGTCTTTATGCACCTTAGGAAGGAAATAGATAGTCGGTAATGTTGGTTTGGGGATGAACAAAAATCTTTTTTCGTCATCTGTGATGAGGCCCTGCCGGTGCCATCCTTCAATTGAGACCTTCAGGTCTTGAACTATTCTGTTCTTCGGGTTATTCGTCAGAGTTTGGTAGCAATTAGGTGTATCGAGATGATTTTGTGCCATTTTAATATAGTCCATGCGGTTCAAGACAACTATATTTCCACCTTTATCAGCTTCTTTGATGACCAAGTGACGATCGGTTTTGAGTTTCCGAAGTGCATTTTTCTCTTGTAGTGTAAGGTTCTCCCGTTCTGTTTGTCTGCGGTTATGCCTCAATTTGTCTTGGATATTAAACAAGTCTTTTGTGACTGATTTGTAGAAGGCATCTATCATATTGTCCGGAGGTAATTGTGGCAAAAATTTAGATGTAGGTTTAAGTTCTTTGTTGATTAGACCAATGGGTGTAATTGATAGTTCATGCATGGTTTGATGAATAGGAGAGTTATCTGATTCTTGTAAGGATCTTAGTAGATGAATATTGCCCAATTCCTCTATCGTAAATTCGCTTCTTTCTGCTGGGTCTGAAGTTCGTTTCCCTTTCTCTACTTGAGTGGCAAAGAATTTCTTAAGTTTTAATTTTCTCACAAATTTGAACAAATCTATATGTACTTGCATAGGTTCCATATAGGCAGTTGGTGCAAATGATAGTCCTTTGTTAAGGAGAGAAATTTCATCCTGAGATAGATCTGTATCTGATAGGTTAATCACAAGGGTGTTTATTGGTTCTGTTTGGCTGCTGCCCTGGCTCCTGCTCTTGTCAATCTTCGATAGTCTTCTAAGGCATCTAGGTTGCCTGTGTCTACCCGACCCCCTCCTTCCTCTCCTCCGAGTATAGGTTGTTTCCTGTTTGAAGGATTCGTTAACTGAAAACGGACTTGTTTGGGTATTTGGGTCCTATTGCCCTTTTTGTATCTCCTTATCTGGTTGAGGAAGCCTTTCCCTGCTCTGACGTCATCTTCCGATACGAGTAGTTCCCCTTCCGATATTTCTTCCGCATCAGAGCTTGATGGTGACGTATTAGGTGTGCTTTCCTTGGATGATGAAGTAATCAACTTATTGTATTTCTCCTGAAAAGTATATATCCTGTCCTCCTTGTAATCTCGCTCATCCCTGAAAAACTTCCGTAACTTCCGTAATTTAATCTCGTCTTGGTATTCTTTTAATATCTCATACATCTTCAAGTAGTTTTTTGCTTTAGTTTCCTCCAATGCTTTGGCGTCTGCAATTTCCGTTTTTATTATATCTATTTGTTCCATGGTTCTCTTCTGTTCCCGAGTAGCATGTTCAACCAACATCTCCAGCATTCTCGTGGAGCAGGATTCCAAATTCTTTTCCCAATCTTCCGCAAGGTCCTTGTCATCATCTTTATTAAAGTCTGGGAAGATCAGGATTCTTAGACCTCGAGGAATTTGTTTCTTGCTTAGATAATTCTTCAATGAGATGATTTCCCAATATTTGTCTATCTCTTTTCGGGAGACCCGTTCCAGTTTTATACAGTGACAATGACTTACCACCAGACACGATCTTCACCCTGCAAGAGGGACATTTCCTGCTGTACTCTTCCTGCCGGGAGGAAGAGGTGACTTGTGACATCAGGCAGGATGAGTTGATATTCCAGGTCGACAATGACTGTGTCTCCTACCTGAAACCCTCTGTCCAGGTCAATACTCTAACCAGAGACCTCACCACCCAACTGGAGGATGCCGATGAGATAGCAAAACCAGAAGTTTTTCCAGGGTTCAGGCAAATGGTTGACGAGCGGTTCAACCTAGCTGATGTCTGTGAGACTCCGGAGCAAAAGCAAAAATGGAAACAGGTGTGCTTAGATTTTCAAGATCTCTTTGCGGTGGACTCGTACGACTGTGGTTGCACCGCAATCCATAGTACAACAATTCCCACAGACCCTGGAATGATTCCAGTGTAATGTAATGCAAAAAAAATGTAATGATTGTGAGAAGGCACTCCTGGCAACGGTTTGGGCATTGAAGAATTACCGGCCGTTCATCCAGGGGGAACACTTCATAGTGGAGACTCCTCACCAGCCTTTGCAATACCTCCAAAGTGACAGAATCCAGGCCGGAAATGTGAGTAATTCCAGGATTACTTCCTGAATTCTGTCAATGCAAGTCTTTCCTGTGGAGGTCAGATATGCCAAAGCAAGACAAGTCTGGCTGACTTGCATGATTGTGCCAGAGAAAACTGTCTCAAGGACGAAAGTCTTGAAACCCAGGACAACATGGAGGCGTACCTGAATTCCCTGCACAAAGTCTATGAAGAAGACAAGTGCCAGGGAATGCCCACAGTTTATGTGGACGGGTGTTCAAACCATGTTGACAACAACAGGGAAAAGGAACTGATGGCTGGCGTTAGGAATGCCTGCGTGAATGATGCCCCGGAACCCTCCGCTGGGTACAAAATCAGTCCCTGTAGTAGTCAGGTGGCGGTGTTTATGGCAGTTCATCGGGCCATCCTCACTACCATCCAACACCAACTCCACAAACTGGTCATAATCACTGATTCAGATTGTCCGGAATGGGTTCGTGGAGCACCTGGTCAATTGGAAAACCAGAGGTCTGCTATGTGCTAATAACAAGCCTCTCAAATGTGGCAAGCTAATCCAAAATATTGATGATCTGGTCACCTCTAATGGGATGACCATCTATTGGAAGAAGATCAAGGGGTCATTCCAGAATAGAGGTGCCAAACAAAACTGGAAACAAACTAACAGACCAGTTGGCCGAAAGATCGAGTCCCTGCTGTGGGAAATACAGGTCATTGTTATCACTAGGTCCCAAACAAATGCTCACAATTAACTCTCAAATGCTCAATGGAGTAAGGAGACCCCAGATGCTGATTTAATCACGGTACGAAAAGGGGATCCAATTATTGGGAAATTTTATCAGCACATTGAGGCATACCGCCGTCCTCTAGTGGGGGAGTTGAGAGGTATAATAAAACAATCTAAAAAAGTGTGTGGCAGATTCTGGGCCAAATTGGGACATCCGATTACCGCTTGTTCTGATGGCCAACAGATCTACACCTTCTTCTGCGACCAAGATGTCTCCATTTGAGCCGATGACTGGCTGAAGGATGGTGCTACCTCAGCATCTGCTCTCTAGAACACAAGAGCAGACACCGATAAACGCTTCCACAACACATGAGTATGTTGAGAATCTAAGAAAATGCCTTCAACATGCTTTTTCGTACGTCTGCGGAATCTGAAAAAATATGCAGAGGGGACGAATACTCAATATGAGTTAAAAAATAACCAAAAAAGAATACCAAATAGGAGACGGGTCTACTTGTACAATTTCCAAAGAAAGGAGACCAAGGAGTGGAAATTTCTCCACAGCTGGCACAGACCTTTTGAAATTGTAGACAACATTTCACCTGTCACCTACAAAATTTGCATCCCCAAAGGAGAGTTGTCAGAATATAATGGGTGCATGTTAATCAGTTAAAAAGTGGCCACCCTAGGCACACTTTGCAGAAAATGGAGGAGACATCTGGAGAATGAGAACCAGATAGAGAAGAACCAGAAGGGGTCAGATAGGTTTAGAGGTATAATTATTTAACAGGGAGTATTTTTCTTCATTGTTAGGACGAAAGGAATTCCCCCAAATTCTATCCAAATCCATAGTTATTTGTGTCTTGTGAGTGATCAATTACCTTCATTGTCTAAATACTGTCATTGCTGAATGTATGTGTGTCCCACTGCTGTCAACCTTCCTGGAGGGCAGACAGTGGGAAAATGTAGTAACGGTTCTGATTTATTTGATAGATTTGTATTGGTTCCTCCCATTCATCACCAAGGAGGACCTCCCCAGGTACCAGGAAAGGAAAGAGCCAAGGAAAATCTGGGGGTGTCGCTCTACACTACAACGAGAGACAATGGGAGGATCGTGAAGTACCGCTCCCTGATGATGGAAGGACTCCACCTGATGAGCCCAGTTTTGCCCACCTGATGAACCCCATTTTTCCCTACCGATGAATCCCACTTTGCCATACTCTCCCTCGACAAGGAATCTCAGAAGAATCGGGGGGGGGTGGGAATTTGTGGGATATATTAACCCACTCAGCAGTCCTCCTATCCCTAACCAAGCTGCACTCAGCAGAAACAGCAAAATGGCTGCGCTGACTCATGTGAGCACCACTGTCTCACATCAACACTGTGTTGTTTTGCAGCTACAAAAAGATGGCTGCGCCATCTTGCTAATCACATATTGGGCGGAATGGAACAAGAGGGCACACTGAGAAAGCCTGCCAGGTGTTCTTACATGTACAAAAGAAAGGGAGTGAAAAAGCAGCGCTTTGTCTGAAAAAGGGAAATATTTACATTTAAAAATGATGTCGCTCAGATGCTCTTTTCCTCTGTTCCTCATCACACTATTTTTATTAATGATGCCCTGCCATGCCCATCCACATTCACATTGTGCTCCAGCAGACAAGAGCAGTATCCCTTGATGACAGGCTGTTGTTCAGGTCTGAAGAAATCAAAGGAAGCTTTACTTCAGCTACACAGGAAACGCTTTACTTTTGGGCTACAAAATAGCAAAGATCATTGCATCAAAGAGGCCCTGGCTCTTGGGGCCTATGTCAATTTCAGTGCATCTGTATTTTAAACAAATTGCTGCATACAAGAAACTCTCTCTGGCTATAAAACAATGTGGGAATTCAGAGGGGAGAGAAAAAACACATTTGCAAGAAAAATGTCAGCAGTCACCACAAGTTTAAATGTACTTTTCTTTTGCAAATAAAGAAAATACGTATTTAAAAGTGTATGTTGGATAATGCCCTGCCCTTATCTAGCAATGTGAAGGGGGTTTGTGCTGTGAAAAATATATGGGAGATCTTATTCAACAGGGTGTATTCTGATTTATAACAAAAATAAATAAAAATAAGGAATTCAATTGCATTTGCTACATGGGGGAAACCAGTCCCAAACAGGTTTCCACTTGGGAGTTGCCAGCAACAGAAGGCTGCTCACAGTAGATGCTAGAACACAAAAGTGCTAATTGCTAACTGGCAGACTTTTGTCTGGGATGAGGCCTCTTAATATGGAAGTTCTGGGACACCAACCTGTGAAGTGGAAGCAGCTATAAACATTCAATCAAACTGGGAAACTCCCTCCACCCACTGGGCTGAATTGACAGTTGGTGGTAGCTGAAGAGAAAAAAATGGTTCCAGTGAAGGACAAAGGATGCCCATTTGTTTCAAAAGACTATTTTATTAAGAAACATTGAAGACGGTTATTTTTGCAACATAAATTCGCAGGAATGTAAAAAGGTAACAGTTTTAATGTAATTTTGTGGGTTTTAATTTAAGACGTTGTAGCCTTCACTGCCACCTTGGGAACATAAATGGCATTGAATTGGGTATTCCAAGGAAAGTATAAATAATGCCAATGTGTAATTTAATACTGACATGCCTAATGATAATCCATACATATGTATACAGTTACAGAATTTTAAGCTGAATATTTCACACTAAAAATGACTAAAAATGACTAAGGTGAGAAGGGTGAAACAATGTCTCATAAACTGGAGATTTGGGCAGGCATGTTCTGCATAAAATATGTAACCTGCTTATGTAATTTGCTAAAAGGCCTCTACTGTACAATTGTGCCATTTATGGCAAAACTGGATTTTAGCTAAAGTAACTGTGGGAGGTTCTGGAGATTGTACAACTCACATCATCGATCTGACATCATGCCCTTGAAACCCAACCAGCTGAGAAGAAGGCAGTAACTATCACCCCTGACCAATCCAGTTGTTAAGAGGCATGCTGAGCTAAGCCTGCCCTATCATATTTCACCATGCTCTATAAAAACGGGTGGCTGACAGAACTTTGGACACACACTTTCCTGAATATCCGATTCCTCTGTTCCTGACCATCTACATTCATCTTGCCAGATTCCAGATCCCACTGCAAAGCTAAATCATAGCTGATTCCAGATTCTACACCAAGGCCAAAGCATTTGTGACCCTACCCTAGCAAGGCCTCAATCCTGAAATCCCACTAAAAATCCCAATAACCAAAGAGAAAAGCTGTGGTATTGTTTTGGGAAGTATCCTGAGACTTGACCGGCTATTTTCCCACTACCACCCTGCCATCCAGCTGTTCTGATCATCCAGTGACCAGACAGGCCCAACTGTTGTGAGTATCCCCCATCCCATAACACATAGTGTACCCCATCTTGACGTTTGTCTTTGTGCCACTCTCGAAGCAACCATATCCATAACTTGATAACTTGTCCAGGTTGTTCTATTGCTCTGTGCACCCTGTTCTTGTTTCCTAGTGTTAGCAAAAAAGAAATGTATTCACCTTATCTTGTAAATCCTTAGTAATGTTTGGAATAATTTAAAGTAATTTCCACATAGATCTGAACACAGAGGAATAGGTTGACGTTGCAGATCAATCTTTGAAAGTACTGTGGCTTTCTTTAACAATATAGTCTAAATAATGTAGTTTAAGTAAAATTTGCCTTTCATTTTTAAAACCGTTTTTCTCTTTTTAACTGCTCTATTTTCCTAAAAACAAACCTCATTCTACCTTCCAAATTACTCTCAATACACAAGCTATATCTCTCCTTTCACTTCTTTATTGTCCCTGTGTAGTGCATCTATCACCCTGCTCAAAAACTGCTTTCTGATTTAGTGTTTTTCACCCGCTTTTTGAAAAAAAAGTTTTGACATTTAAAAGTACTAAGTAGAAAAAAATGCAACTTTTCCATGTATGAATTCGGCTGCACTGGGTTTTCAATTTCAATCTGTTTTGTGAGCTGTATGCTTTTGTGATACATTACCACATGGTTGATAGTGATCTAACATTCCTAATACTGTGATAAAACCTATGTATATCATTATTTAAATACACATATGATTGATTATTTGTCAACATCCTAATGTCATTTTAGGCCTTTTCAAAGGGTTTAAAATCTGTTTTTGCCTTTTATTCCTGACAACCTGCTGCTTCTTTTTATCCACTCAGAATTCGATTATTTATGGGCTGAGGGAACATTTCAGGGGGAAACCTTCACTTGGGTGCTATCTATCCTAATTCAAAAAGTGCTCCTATTCAGTTGTTCTTTGGATATGTTCTATTAGAAGGTTTACCAAGTGCATTGCTTCCATTTCCATTGTAAATATCACCCCATTGGTGATTGCGGCCCAATATTAAAATGTGTGTGATTTTTGTGAATTCTAAAAATAAATAAAATTGTATTCATACCAACCGGCCTGGTTCATGGTCCATTGTGCCGCGGGGTATTTGTAAAAGGGGGTGTGAGATGGGTCAGGTACTGGCTCAATTTGAATTAAATGAAATTAAAGAAAAAGCATTCCAATTGAGCGCCACATCCCAGGCTAAAACCAAGTGTCCTGGTCCAGTGCCCGATTGGAATCCTTAACACTGCATTCATTTTTTCATCACCGGTGGCACACACAGGGGTAGCATACCAAATACATAGTTGAACCGGACTGCAAACACAATCTTCACTATTTGAGTTTGTCCTCATATGGACCGGTTCAACGGCATCCACATTTCAAACTCTGCATGCGCAGTGTCCCTGGACAGGCTACATTGTGCCTTATCTTCTTAACCAGGCCTTTGTTTAAATATACCCATAGGTACTTAAGATGCTCTGTCATTCATCACAGCTGGGTCTCCCCCAAGCAGCTACTATGTGTACTACTGTTCAGTGGCATGGCTTCACATTTTTCCCAATTGATTTTGTAACCCGAGAAGGAGGAGAAAACCCTGATCACCAGAATTAGCTCCTTCACCAAGGCGCCCGGCTACACCAATGTCAGCTTAACATCATCAACATACAGGTGTGCCTTCTGTACTCCCAAAAGCGTTTTTATACCCTTGATATTATGGTTGAGGCATATAGCCATCGACAGCGGCAAAAGTGTCAAGATAAATAATAGGGAGGAGAGCAGACACCCTTGCCTAATTCCCATCTTTATATGAAATATTTCGAATTCAGAACTATTCCCTTTTACTCTGTCGCTGGGGTCTTTGTATAGCGGCCGAACCATCGTAGAGAATCCTTGCCATAGTCCGAAGTTCTCCATCACTCTGAACAGGTATCCCCACTCTACCCTGTCAAGCAATTTCTCAACATCAAGTGATAGCGCTATGTCCTCTATTTCAACTTGCGTCTCATGAATCAATGTTGTGATGACTGTTCTCAGCCTCGCCACTCTTACTCTGTTGAAGATTTCGATGTCTGCATTGATTAGTGAGATCAGCGGGTAGTTACTGCAGAAGGTGAGATTCCAGCCTGACTTTGGAATAGCAGATATTAGTGCCTCATTAAATTCCACCAAGCGCTCCACCAGTACTACTTCTTCATTAAGATCCTGTGCCAACCTGGACTCCAGCTTGATCCCACCCACCTTGTAGAATTCTATTGGTAACCTGTCTGACCCTGGCATCCCACCTCTGTTCATACTGACAACACCCTCTCAGACCTCCTCAGCTCATATCGGACCACCCAGTACTGACCTGTCTTTGTGGGCGAGACACAGGATGGGCAAAGATTCAAGTAATCTTGGTTCCACCGCCAGGTCCTCGACAGGCTCTGGCGTGTACAGGGTCTCGTAAAAGACCCAAAACTCCTGCAGGATTTCATCCACCTGTGTCACCTGATTCCCACTGTCCCTGTTCTGAATCACTCCTATTCCCCCTTGTTCCTCCCGTCTCTTGAGCTGGGCAGCCAGCAAGGTTGCCACCTTTTTCCCATGTTCATAATGAGATGTCCATAACCGGAAGAGCGAATTTTCGTGTTTCTGTGTATGGTATTTATTCACCTTGTATATTGCCCTCCTAAGTTCAAGCAAAACCTCAGCCTTGGGATCCTTCTCATATTGTTGCACTAAATCCTTCACCTCCCTTTCTAGGCCCACCAATCTGTCCTTATACTGCCTTTTCTTTCTAGCCTCATTCTGCAAAACAACCCTCCTGAAGTACGCCTTTCCCGCCACCCATAGGGTGCCCGCCCTCCCTGCAGTACTCTCATTGAGTGTATAGAGGTTCTTTATCATGTGCAGTGCTTCCTTTCTGTTGGCCGGGTTCTTCAATAGGCTGAGATTCAAGTGCCACTTTCTGGTGCCCTGGCCCTTTAAGTTCACATCTAAGGCTATTCAAACTGGGTCATGATCTGATTTCCCCCTCCAGGAGTATCTCCCTGCACACAACCTGAGGCACTGCCTTCCTCGATATTAGAAAGAAGTCAATTCTTGACTGCGTACCATGCACACTTGTGGCTAAGGTGTATTTCCAAGCTGTCGGGTTCACAAGCCTTCACGAGTCTATTGGTCAATGGTCCATCATTATTTGTTTTAATATGTCCCTTTCCCTCTTCAGCCCGTCTACATGTCTACTCGACCTATCAAGGATGGAATCTATAGTAATTTTCCATTCTTCCCCTAGGATGATGTTGCTAATGTGTATTCTATCCATTGTCCTGGCGAAAAATGAAAAGAAAGTCTGCTTGTCAGCCATGGGGGCATAAATGTATGCAACCACCATAGTGTTTAACTCCACCTGCATTCTAATTGCCATTATTATGCCCTCTCCATCTGCCCACACTTTACTAACCCTAGCTGGCAACGGCCTCTGGATGAGAATGGCTACCTCGCACTTCTTTCCCTTCTCCTGAAAGCTGTGATACAACTTCCCCACCCACCCCCTCCATACCTTCACTGCCTCCCCTTCAACAAGGGCATTTCCTGCAGAAGCACCACATCTGCTCCCTTCATGTTTAAGTATTGCAGTACTTCCATGCGTTTTGTGTTCCTGTGCACCACAGTTCATGCTATGGTAAATGTGGAAGCCACTACTACAAATCACCAAATCACACTCTACCATGCACTCGACCACTATAACCCCCACGGGCCATACCCCCTGGCTGGGTTACCACCTTCAACTGTGGCCTGAGCGCTAGCAATTTCTTTCTAGTCACCATCGTCTCTCTGGCATAGTGCGCTGATATGTATATTTTGTGACCAACACAGATGAAGGGGTTTTCTCTCTTGGCCAGCACCAGGATCTGCTTCACTTGCATGTATCTCAGGAGGCACACAATGAGGGGATGAGGCACTCTCGTATTGCTCCCATTATGCCTCTTGACCCTACAAGCTCACTGAATCTCCAGGTGGCTGGCCAGCTCCAGCTACAGGACTGATGATATCTACTGCTCCAAGAACACCACTGGGTCCCTTTCTTCCACTTTTTCTGGGAAACCAAAGATGTGGACGTTGCATCTCCTACTCATGTCCTCCAAGTCATTTTGTCCCGCCTTCACCTCTGTGAGCTTTACCTGAAGCAAAAGGATCTTGTCCGCCACTTCCACCACTCACCCAGTCTCTCCTCCACCTCCCCAAACTACTCACGTCCATCTTCCCCACCAGTACTTGTGTGTGTGTGTATCTCAACCTGGCTTCCAGACCTGTAATGGCCTCTTTCAACTTCTAAAACTGTTGCAAGATCAGATCTAGCATGTACGTTTCCATCTCTGCTGTAGTGGTCGCCATATGGGCCTGTTTGGTGCCACCTACTAATCCTTGCTGACTCACTGTAGACCAATGGTGTCCAGCCTCTAGAGGGTGTGCCATCTTGCTATGGGAGTTTGATTACTCAACTTCCCGGGCACCAGTGGTCCATCGATGAATATCGGTTTCTAAACCATCAATCGCCCCACACATCTAGTGCACCAGAAGAGATCTGAACAGATTGGAAAACAAGTGAATTATAAAACATCCTTGTCCAATTTTGATAACGTGGATGAAACGGCAGGCTTATCTCTGCAAGGTTGTGGATCGTTGGTTAGTTACAACACATTGAAAATACAATTATTACCCAATGATAAAAGTGACAGTCCAGTCAATGTTGTATAAAAATATCTACTTTATTATTACTACAAAAGACAGTTCTAGCACACTACAATTACAACCCACACAGTAAAGGAACACAGAGGACAGACAGTTTCACAAAGGAAAGGGATGCACTCTGGATACTGACAGGAGGGCAGTTGGTAAAGCAATCAGTCTTACTGTTCAATGTTATTTGGTTTCAACATCAGGGTCAAAGGGTCGTAACTGTCTCTAGGGGCCTTTCAGAGAACGACCCGGGGAGTGGGGACCCACAAAGTACCTGGTGCTGAAGACAGTTCCATGGTGCTTTGCAGCCCATAAGACAGAGTCAGTGACGGCAGACATCTGCGGTTATCAGGCTGCAGGCAGTTTGGCAAGCAAGGCTGGACAGACGTCTGCAGGCTGTCCGGCTCAGTGGCTATTTGCTGGTTGGTGTATCTGGAATGCTGGTCGATGGCGTGCCGGGTGGCTCTGGTGACTGCAGCTTGACAACAGTCAGCAGTGCAGCCGGATGCAGTTCGAGGACTTGACTGTCTCGAAATTGTCATTAAAAAAAGGGACGCTGGAAGATGCTTTTGTGGCACTCCTCCTAGCTTCTTTGCAGAACTGGTATCTCTTCGAGGGGGATGGCCCAAAGCTAAAGAGGGTGTTAGCAGGCAACGGCCTTGTCCTTTGTCCAGCGACTCTCCAGCACTACCTACCTAGGAAGCTTGCTTTCAGAGTCTAGCAGGGCATGCTACATACTGGCTGCGTACCGGTTCTGGAGCTGCTGGACGGGTCCTCTGAGTCCCGTATTTCCCTCTGTTCCCTGGAAGATGTTTAGGCGAGGGATCTTTCTTCCCTCTTGGAACTCCTGGCCTTCCTTCACTGGTGGAAGATGTAAGGTAGACTGTACCTTCAGCTCTTGTCCAAATGAGTCCTTCTTCTTACAAAGTCTTCAGATGATCTGATCAATGAGGGGCTCATCCCTCTTTTAAAGCCAAACCAAGCACATGGCCAAGCCTAAATTAAGTGAGGCAATCCTGGGTCTCCACCAACAATCTTCAGTGACGCTTCTGGTCTGAACCAGGGCGGTTGGCAACAGGCAGGGGAAGCATGACAACATATACTTCTAATTACCACCTATCTTCCTGTCTGCTGTACATCAAAGTGTCTCCCTAAATAACTGAGCCATATGCAGGGCTTGATCACAACATGGGTCTCCTTTGAAGTGGGGTGTTGCAGGCAGACTCTCGTCTTCTACAATTCACATACTTCTCTGCTCTGAAAGCAGTGGTTTCATACAAGACATTCACTGACTTTTCATACCAAGAAGGGATTTTAATACCAAGTTGACATATTGCATTACAAAGAGGTGTTGGCATCCGGTCCCCATTGTCACTCCCGGCACCGAAGCCTTCCCTGAGGCCTGCTAATTAACATCCTTCAGTATTCACCGCCACCAGCAATATTTGACAATGGAGATGCAAATCCATGGGGCCTTAAAGTTCTAATCAGACTGCCCATGGCCAAATGCTTTTGATGTAGCCACGGCTGTCAGAGCAGAGAAGTATGTGAATTGTAGAAGATGACTGTCACGGCTGTCAGGTGTCAGCTACACATGACAGGAGTGGATGGCGCTGGTAAACTGTGTCCTCACAGAGTACATCACTATTTTTCTGCTGTGCAGTGAGCATGGAAAATTTTCCAGGAATGGCCCCATCATTCATTCTTTTAAACAAACAAAAAAAGCCCCGGCAAGTGTACTCTTCCCATGGGGAATTCCTCACAGGCCGGCCTCATACTGGACCCCCCATCAGTCCTCTGCTTCCTTTGCTTTGCACTGGGTTCTGGGCTACCCCGCCACTGGGGCTAAACTGCTTTCGTCTCTGCTCCTACTCTCATCCCCTCAAGTTACTCTCATTGTGTTTTTTCTCACAGAGTGCAGCAAGCATGTCTTCCTGGGGTGCCTCGTGTCCTCTTGTGCAATTCCTGGCCCACTATCTGCTCCCCAGACACATACCTACTGTTTTTATTATTTCTTTATTTTTATTGTAACAATTAGTTCATACAAACTTTATTTACAAACACATAATTCCAAACCAAGAGTTCTCCAAGTCATTTAAGATCAACACTTAAAACAACTTCTTAACCCACCCAACCCAGGGTTCTTCGATCTAACATCTTGTAGTTAACCAAGCACACCGACTCATTCATTGAAAACAAGGCCTCAACATAATTCGGTTCACTTGAACTACTTTTTTCCTACTCCAAGAGTTTCTCAAGAACCAGTCAACCACTGCACAAGTTAACATCATAGTGTTACCTGTCAGCAGCCTAAACCACCATTCATCCAAGTTATTTTCAATAGGTGTAAATCTCCCCAGGAAGCATGAACATTGTGTTGCTATTGTGGGACATTCCGTAATTAGCCCTGGACTGCACTCCTGGCCATGGACCGCACCACTTGCACCAGTGGTACTACCCCACCAGGCCCCATATGTGGCTCAGTAGCGGGCTCCTGGGCCTCTGTGGAGACCACCAACCTGGATGTCTCTGCATCGTCTTCCGCCATTGGAAGACCCTGTGGGGGCTCACCCGGCCCTTCCGCTACAGCCGTAGTGGCAGACGCGGCACCAGCCCCCTCGCTCCCAGATGATGGAAATTCCTGGGAGGGTGACTGGGCCTTGTGTCGCCGCCCGGTGGAGGCATCCCCGCCGCTTGTCTCCACAGCGCCGTCTCCTCCCTCTTCTTCACTTGACGCTGTGTAGAGGGAGACATAGAACACAAGCATCAGGGTACAGTACTAAATTTCCCTACACAGGAAGCAAAAACACATGAGTGGCACTGTCAAATGTCACTTCCATCCTGTCCCTCCACAACACATGGGTGAATGAATGCAACACACATGCAGAAACATTCCCAGCGCCTGCAATCAACATCAGCATCCATGTACAAGGGCATCTGTTAACCAAGATGTTGCATTCAAAGTCACATGCATCCATGGTGTTTCAAAGTCACACACACACTTGTCAGACACACACAGACATGTGCACCATACATGTACATGACATCAGCACCCATCCCTCACCCCCCCCTCCATGTCCAAGAACAGAGACTGGCATGCTTTCATGTGTGCATTCCGCATACATTTCTCCATGTTGCATTGTAACTCATGCACCAACCATGTGGTTCACACATTACTGGTCTCACATGCATGACCATGATGTCCCTGCACACACACATCCATACATGGCCTATGTCACACATACAGGCAAGTATCAGACCACCAGCACACCAATGCTTGGCCACTTACCGCTCAACTCCAGACGGGTCTGCCTCCGCAGGATAAGGGCATGGAGCGCTGGGCCTACGTGTTCCAGGACCCTCATCTGGCTGTTAATCATGCGTGCCCGGCCCCCCTCCATGAGGCGCTGGGCCTTTATGAGGGTCCTGGACCTGAAATCCTCCCAGCGCTTCTTGATGTGCTTGATGTCGCGGGTTGCCACCCTCTCCGCGTTGATGGCAACCACTACGTCGTCCCAGATCCTCTCCCGTCCTTCCTTGTTGGCATGTGATGTTCCAAAGAGGGCATCATAATGCCCCAGGACATGCTCCACCAGGACACCAACTTCCTTCTGACTGAAGCTGGTGGCCCTCTGCCTCTCTTGCTGGGGGTTGCCAGTGGTCTCAGATGGTGACCCCTGAGGCAGGCGTGGGTGGGCAACTGGGTCCTGGGGCTGGGCTGTGGAGCAATGGTATCCCAGTCGGGAGTCTTCTGTTCCAGCAGGGGCGGACACAGCAACTGGACCCCTGCAGATGGCTGATGTGCAGGCACCAAATAGCAGGGCACGTGGGCAGCAGGCAGTCAGGCAGCAGCAGATGGCAGGTGGGAGCGTGCTCGGGGCTCTGGGAGGCAGGAAAATGGCCTTCAGGGCAGGAGCGTGGTCTTCCATGTGTTTTTGCGTGGCCAGCTTGATACGGAGTGATTTGGCATGTGAAAAAATTGCACGTCAGCGTGTAATTCAAAGAAAGGCCCTCAGCGCATAAGCGCGTCTGTGACGTGACGTGCGCAGGCGTTTCCCTTGTGGGCTAAGTGGTTCATGGCACGTGAAAAAACGGCATGTTTGCGTGTGAATGCGTGTAATCCGAGGAAAGGGCCTACGCGTCTGTGACGTGACACGCGCGTCTTTCCCTCAGCATGGGTGCATGTGTACACCTCCAAGACCTGCACGTCGTGGAGTAAAGGGGATTAGCGCGTACATGCGTAAGTGACGTTTTACGTGTGGCCCGGTTTAAAAGGTACATGTAGGACGCCATTTCTTTGTACGTGCTTTTCGTGGAGAGCGAGTGGGTGAATTCTGTACTTCTTGTCGGTTCACATGCAATTACTTCACAGCGTTCCAAGTTCGTACTCCCTTCTACCTCTGACAGCTTTCTTTTTTTCTGGTTGGACCTGTTTCCACATACAGCGTTCACCTCTTCTTTTGTTCTGTCTCCTCAGACAGTGTACAATTCTTCTTCTGGTGGGGGTGTTGCCAACGCGCACACGCGCGTCTTTTTCACGTTCTTTTTCCAGGCAGACGGTGAGTCGCGCACGTATTTACCAACTGTGTTTGCCCCATGTGTCGCGTTCCCCTTCAGAGGTCATTGTAGGCTGCGTGTATTATGCGTACGCTTATTTTTGTGTTTCTGGGTGCCACAGCGTAGTGCAGGTTCATTTTTTTCATGCACGTGGTCTTCGAGGGGTTGCGTGCACGTTATTTTTTGATTTTGGGCTGCCTGTGCGTTGCGTGACCCGTCATCTTCCCCCAGGGGTCACAGACAGCCTTGTTATAGCACTAGGGTACGAATTCCATCTAGTACCCTACCCCTTTCACTCCCAATTGCCAAGGACAATAGATTACTGCTACTCCCATACGCACAACAACATCAGTGCCATGGTTGGGAGGCGACCAAGCGGTAAGGGAGGCAAAGGTGGCTGACCTTCAAAAGGTATGCGTGGTGGCCACGGTAGGGGACGTGGCCAGGATTTCCAGGGTGCCCCTAGACCCCCATGTGTGGCGGACCAATCAAGGACACCCATGCCCCCCCCCATGGTTGAGGGAAACGTGGCTGACACCATCCCTGCTCAGCCCTTGTTGGACCAGCCCATTGTGGCACCTGACCTGGCACAGGATGACACCCAGGCTGACTTCCAGGTCAGCAAGTCTAGGCCACGTATGGCGGTGCAAGTTGGTGTCACCAGGCCACGTGGATCAGGGGCAGCTATGTCATCTGCTGCCCTGAGTAGGCAGGGTGGGGAGGCTGCAGGGGCAGCTGCAGCTCCATCCACCCCAGCTCTGACTCTCCCAGCCAGGGCAGTGTTGGTCCCAGTCCATCTTGCTAACGTTCCCCCTGACTACGTCACACTTCAGCCAATGCCTGCACCAAGTCCCATGCTCAGTGTGCATTCCCACACTCCAACTACCCAGTCCACCGGTGCTCCTGCCCCTAGTGGCCAGGGCGGCGTAGGCCACTCACGATCCCCACCACCTTCCAAAAGAAAGAAGAAGAGTGCTCGTCCAGTACAGGCTGATGCCCCAGACACGCCTACGCAGTCCGGCACGCCAAGGAAGCCTAGCTTCAATGATGCCGAACGTGATGCACTTGTGCAGTATGTGTCCGCACATGACAGCAAAATGTTGATCACTTCAGGGTGCAAGAACACACCTGCTCGACGTCAGGGCAAAGAAAAAGCTGGCCTCAAGTCATGCCGCTACTCTGGTGACTGGAGGTGGGTCTCCACAAGAGGACATTGAACTCACTGTACATGAGTCTGTTGCTGGGACCTACGTCACAGAGGAACAGATCCAAGGTGTGGGAGAACTGACAGATTACGAGGCATTGTCCGGTGAGTGCACATGCATGTGTGTGTGATCCATGTGTATGTTGTGTGTGTGAGGGGTTCTGATTGAGTGCCAGGTGAGGGTGTGTGTGCCTGAGTGGTTTGGGACACCCATGTGCTTCATCCAAAACATTCTGCGCCCCTGGATTTTGGGTATTACAGTATCCCTTCTGCCCACAGTAGACATTTTGTGCAACATCACGCCAGTTGCCCTTGAAGTGGCATCTTGCAACAACATTGTTCCGTATTTTTCAGTGTTCATTCAGGCTGATTGTTTCAATTCCCACACTTTCACTACGCATTTCTCAGCCCTATTGTCAAACAATATGTGACATTACTATGGTACATGCCATCTGTGTGATGGCATGTGTCATGTATGTGTATTGGACATGCCACTCACAGGCCAATGTGTGATGGCACTGCTAGCCAGCATGCAGCTAATGTGTTGCTCTTCCATCTTGGTGTCATCAGTGTCTGACATTTTCCTCCCCTTCAAACTCAATGACAGTGCATGCATGGGAGGGTTATAGTCATGTGGGACATGTGTCAATCAAGTACTGGTTCTGTAGCTTGTCAGGCCTAATTGTGTGCCATGGTGCTAATGCCTGTTTCCATTTTTTGTCTTTCATGTTTTTGCAGGGGATGACGCACTTGATGCTGTTGAGGGTGAGGTGATGGTGCAGACCCAGGAGGGATCTCAGGCATGACCGGGCACCAGTGGGGGACGGGTAGTGGTGGTGGGTGAGAACCCACTCTTGCTGCAGACCGTTCTCTCCAGGGGTGTCTCTGGGTGCACCTCCCGAGACCTCAATTCAGGTGTTGAATCGGATGATGATACCTATGTGGCTTCGCAGGTAGGTGTTTCTGGAAGGGATTCTGTTCTGTACGACCCACCTCCACAACAGGTACAGCCCACTATGGGGATGTCAGTGTTGGTAGGTCCGCCTTTGGTGGTTACGGATGCAGGGCCACACTCCACAACATCTGATCCTGTTCCTGGGCCAGCAGATCAGAGGGGGAATGCAGTCCTGCAGCCTCAGGCAGTGCCGACAAAGCAAGGGACAGTTCGCCTTGCCCAAGACAGGTGTGGTGCCCGCCAACACGGTGGCCGTACGCCACCAGGCAATACTGCATGGGAGCAATCCATACACGGTATGGCAAGACTTTGAGGCTTCCACTTTCACGAGGACAGAACAGCTGCTGGAGCGGGTCACACGTACGCTCTCAGCAGAGATGCAGGCAACTCGGGAAGAGGTCCGGGCATCACGTCAGTTGGTGCATGGGGATCTCCGCACCATATTCCTCCAGAAGAGACCTTCCACATGCGCATGCTTGCTGCCATGGAGGACCAAACTAGGGCTTTGCGTGGGCTGCCTCCCATAGCACCATCACCTCCTGTGGCGGCAGCAGTTCAGAGTGATGAGAGCGACCACAGCGATTCTGAATCTCTCACGATAGCGTAGCCGTGCAGGCCATGAGCGCATGGGGGTGTTTTTTTTCTTACAACATCCACACAGGTGGCTGTTGGTGTGCACCCTGTCCTCGGACCTCCTGGGTGGCCTCCCCCACATGGCCATTTTTGATTTTTGATTTTTGATTTTTGATTTTTGATTATTGATTTTTTGTTACAGTGTGGTGCCTTGTGTGGCTCCCGTGGGCATCCACTGTATTCCGGCTGGGCACATGCAGGCTTGTCCTGAGTTTGGGTTAGATGCTTGGGTTCATGAGACACAGACCCCTCCTGCTTCCCGTTTCCATGGGCTTGCAAAGGGTGTGCCCAAGTGACAGTGACTTACACAGTATGTTGGACTCCCATGACATGTGTGGGGAGTCTGTAGTCAATACTGTATATACATTCCTAGTGCATATTGGTGTAGTATTGTACACTGCATGGTGTATTGATGTGTGCTTGTGCTTCCATGTCTCCCTCCTAATTTGCAGGTTCATTCCTCATGTCTTCACAAGGCCGTCTACTTTGGAGATGGAGTTCATGTTGTAAGCAGTGCACTTCCAGATTTGCGTGGCACCAACACTGTACAGTTGGAAGTGGTCGATGTGCAGGCATCACCAGGTTGTAAGACTACGTATCCTTTAACTTAGTACTGTCATGTGAATGCTATGTTTGGGGTTGGGTAGCTGCATTGTAGTGTGGTAAGTATTTGGTCATGTGTGCTGTCAGTTCTACATTAATGGGAGCATATTGTGTGTGGCCAGTTTCCATTCAGGACACTGTACTTTGTGACACTTGTGTCATGTTTTGGGGATTCCTTTGTTTGCTCTCACATAGCATGACATGCCATGGTGTGTTGGGTGGCGGCGCTGGGGAGGGGTTGGGTGACATGGCACTGTTGTTATGTTGTATCTTGCAAGGGGGTAATGATTTTAGCAGCATAGAAGTGTGTCTTTTGATGACACAGCATTGGTGGTGTTTGTGTAGGTAGGGATGCACACAATGGAACACTTACAGGTGAACAATCTCAGGCTGGTATGGTTGTGACAGTTGACTGTCACTTGACTCATCATCATTGATAGTCAGCTGGTATGTGCCAGGGCTGTGTGCACTCCACAGGGGTGTGATTTTAGGTGACGTAATTATCCACCAGCTGCGTACGGGCTGCCTCACCCCGTGCCCTTTCCCCTCCCATGCGCAGCGGACGTGCATGTGGTTGGGGATGTGGGGGCACCACCATGTCCACGGCCAGGCCCCGGCGTGTTGCAACTTTGTGCAGGACACATGCTGCCCCTATGATCCTGCACACTACTGGGGGAGCGTATAACAGCTGCCCGCCAGAACGGTAAAGGGAGCGAAAGCGTGACTTGAGCACTCCGAATGTGTGCTCCACTATGCCCCGGGTTGCAATGTGGCTGTGTTGTATCTTATCTGGGGTAGCGTGGTGGGGTTCTGAATTGGCGTCATCATGTGGGTGCTCAGAGGGTAGGCACTGTCCCCTGGGGAGGTGGTGATGGGTATCATTAGTGGGGTTGTGACATTACTCAGTATCTGACATGCATGCATGTGAAGTGGCATTTATATTCACCAAGCAGCCATGTATCGCCATGTCGCCCAGCTTCTAGGTCTCAGCTTAGGGTTGACATTCTGTAAATGAAACTGTCGTGGATGGACCCTGGATAGTTGGCATATACTGAGGTGATGATTCCCTTGGCATCACATACTACCTGGGCGTTGATGGAATGCCAGTGCTTGCGGTTTCTATAGATGTGCTCAGATGCCCTGGGGGGACGTAGGGCCACATGGGTGCAATCAATGGCACCTAGCACTTTGGGGAATTGTGCCACCCCGTAGAAATCCTGGGCGGCAGCCTGCCTTTCTGCAGGTGTTCTGGGCAGGTATATGTGCCTGCGGACTGGTGGGCATGTAGTGATGATGGCCAAGACCTGGTGTAGGCAGCGTGACTGCGTGGCCTGTGACTCCCCCCACACTATGGCACTTGTCCGCTGAAATGATCCAGTGGCCAAGAAGTGCAGTACATTAAGGACCTTCTCCAGGGGGCAGAGTGCTTGGGAGCACAGAGTGGATGATGTGAGGTCATCCTCCCATTCACTGACCAGGTCGAGTATTATGTGAGGTGGAAACCTGTACCTCCCATACACGTGGTCATCAGGCATCCCAAAAAGGCTGGTTCTGGGTGTAAACATTCTGCCCTGTCTATCCTCCTCCTCCTCCTGCGGTATCCCACGGCCACTGCTGCTAGGAACGGTATATTCATCCTGGCGTCTGAGCTTGTTTGATGTTTGCGCGCACTTTTATGATGCGCGGGTCGACATACGCCATCTTCCTGCTGGCGTACGTGTTTCTGGATTGGCCTGTCTTTTTGGGCGCATGCCTTAGCCACGTTCGATTCCATGAATACGTGTTGTAGGCGAGCGTGTGAAACTTCCCGCGCACCCCAGTAATACACGTACCCCGCTCGGCCAGGCCCAATCGCGTGTGAAACTTCACGCGAACCCCTGAAATGCACATACCCAGGCCAATCGTGTGTGACACTTCCCGCGCACCCCAGTAATACACGTACCCCGCTCACCCAGGCCCGATCGCGTGTGAAACTTCCCGCGCACCCCTGGAATACACGTACCCCGCTCACCCAGGTCCCATTGTGTGTAGAACTTCATGCGCACCCCTGAAATACACGTACCCCGCTCCCCCAGGCCCGATCGCGTGTAAAACTTCCCGCGCACACCCGGAATACACACACACGCTATTTTTCACACAGCGGGTGTCGCTGTTTGTCGCGTACCCATTTGCATGTCATTTGTCCTAGGGGGCCACAGTATGGGACATTCATCAGGGCTGTATATTCGTGCTTTTTGTTAGCGCACATTTTTTTCCAGCGCAATGACGCTACCGCCTGCCTTCGTGTGGCGGACGGGTTTGGGTCTGTGTGCGTCTTTGCCCGTGCGCTGGTTTGCCCTATTCCATTCCATGAATAAGTGTTGTAGGCGAGCGTGTAGGCGTTCCACGCACTTGCCTCCTGTACTTCCCCCGTGACGCCCACATTTTCACGAGTTGTTCCCCATTCCGAGTGTTACGCCCCGTGTTACGCCTACTTTTGTTATGTGCGCCGCGCTATGTGCGCTTTCGCTGTGGCCTTAGCGCACGCCGTTAGATGACCTGTGAGCCGGCGTGCACCGCGCACTTTTTCAGCGCACATCCCTGATTTTGCTTGCGCATGGACTTCCATGAATAGATGTGCGCTGGTTTCCCTGCGATATTCGCACTTGCACTGCGATTTTTGCTCTTTCACTGCGAATCGCACATTTTCACACGCTTGCGCCGAAGTTTTCAGCGCACATTCATTCCATGAATCGGCCTGTAGGACTCTCCACGGGACTTTGCGCAGCACTTTGCACACACGTACACCATTTAAGGTGGAGTCACAGGTGGAGTCTCAGAGTCTCAGCGTTAAAGGGCCAAAGTAAGCAAAACAGAAAGCAGAAGAACTCCGGTAGTCGCTGCAGCTCCTCTCTCAACAGAATCTGGGGGAGACTGGGACTCTCCACAGGACTCCGCATGGCACTCTGCGTACGTGTACACTTTTTAAGATGGAGTCACAGGTGGAGTCTCAGCGTTAAAGGGCCAAAGTAAGCAAAACAGAAAGCAGAAGAACTCCGGTAGTCGCTGCAGTTCCTTTCTCAACAGAATCTGAGGCAGACTGGGACTCTCCACGGGACTCCACCCCACTGTTAGGGAGAATTCTCCAGAATGGCTAATTTCCCTTACCTACTGAGTCCCTCAGCAGATTTGCAGGATTTCTAGGATTTATTTTTTTCACCTGGTAAGAGTGTGAGCCTTTTTTCCCACTCTTACATGTGTTTTGCTGTGTGTTCAAATTTGTTTGTCTTTATAGGTTATGGAGCCTCACCTACTCCACAGGAATCATCATTTTACTGTGTGTCACACAGCACCTTTAGTGCAGTGACACAGGGTTGTCTGTTTCAGACTTCCCTCTTTAAACTACATTTTCTGGGACTGACTACTGTCTCCCAGAACATGTAAAGTTGAAATTGACTTTATTAGTCTTTTTAAATTCACAGACCCAGTACAACCTATCTTATATAGAGTACTTTAAAGGCTTAATAGTTATCCCTTTTTGTCTGTCTCTCATGGAACATTATTTTGTTCCCCCTTCTTTAAGATTTTCCTGGTGGCAGTGGTAACTACCATATTATTCCTACCGTGTTCAATGTAAATAGCCTTGGTACTGTTTTAGGCTGTGTTAGTAGCCTCAAACTTTAACCCGCTGGATGAGGGGCGGGTTTTAAGGACCCCTGCACAGAGTTCTCTTGGAAACCCAAGTCACACTCTTGTTTGATTGGCTAGGTGACTGTCCTTCCAACACAGCCACCCTGCTGTGTGATTGACAGCCAGGATGTGAGAATGGGAAAGCAGGTCTCTGGGACTAGGAAGGCAGAGTCGTCACTGGATCGAGAGAACCAACGAGAAGCTGAAGGAAGAGGACCACTACCACGACTAAACTTCCCGGTAAAGCCCTGCTGTGGGTTTGAATCTCCAAACTTCGATGACAGAGAAGATCTGCAAGGAATCTTCTTCGCTTGAGCTGGTGGGACCAACCAGTTCGCCAAACACCAAGCAAGTCCTCCCTCCCCTGGCTGAATTTGCTGTGCACAGCTGCAGTGAACCGGATAGCCAGGAGGACCGGACCCTGTTTTTGTTTTAAGGAGCGCACCTTTTATTTGTTGCTTTGCTCTGCTGCTGGTTTCTTCCCTGGGCAGTGCAGGACCCTCCAGTCTTCCTTCTTCGTGTCTGTCCGTCAGTCACTTCAGGAACCGTGAGCTTGCAGGATCTGCCGGGAACTTCTGCCTCAGCTACAGCATTGTTCTTCTTCAAAAGTACTGTTCAAACCCGGTTGTTCGTTCTGTCCGACCGCTGTGAAAGTGTTTTGAATCTTTTGCCAATCTGAGGGCTTGTCCTTCTCTACTCTTTTAAGTAACTTTTCTTATGACCAACTTCGTTCCAAACTCTTGGCAAAGCCTTAACCACGAACTACTCTGAACTGTGTGATCCTCTGCAAAGACTCTGCACCATTAACATTGGCCGAGGCCTATTGATTTTAATCCTCATTGTAGCAAGCCTTTTCTAGATTGCCCTGCCTACTTACTTGTTGGTGCTGCTTAATTTTGTATAACCTTGTCTTTCCTTCCCTTTTTTAATTGCTGGAGTGCCATTTTGCTCACTCTTCATTTTGAGCCTAAATTGTCCAGAATTGATTGGGTGTTGTGTAGTATATTAAGAGTGTACTTTTTCTGCTGCTTTATTTAGTGAACTGTTTTACAAATGAATGTGTAAATAAATGTATATTATTTTACTCAGAATACTTGAGTCAGTGTTTGTTTGAACCATAATAATTATTTCCCTTTGTACTACTGACTTTACTCTTGAGATACGTCTGGCTGCTCAGCCAGCACTACCACTTTACTGTGTAGTACAGGCTTGTACCAAAGGTGAATGTGTACTTACACTTGTAGTCTTAATTGTGTGTGGTGTTCCCAAAGGGTACTGCATATGATATCACCAAGGGGCCATATCACCAAGGGGCCATGCACCTGCTCATAGTATCCTCCTCCTATGCATCCATTATGAGGGGGTGCCAACAGCACCTCCAGCATCTCCTTGCCAGTCTCATACAGCAAGCCCCCTCTTGCGCTAACCCCCGTTCAGGCGGAGAAGCCCTTGTGATGTGGTCCTGTGATCTGTTTACCGTTGGGTAGTTGCTGCTCACCCCATTCAAAACTGATTGCCTGAGTAGTGTTGACCAGCCTTTATCAAGGACCACCCCTGGTGCTCTGCTCCTGGGAAAGCGTGTGCTTCCCCCTTCCTATACTTCTCTGTTTGCTCTGGGCACATAAAAGGCTGCTGACAATGTTGGCAATAATCCTGTCCCACCTAGATTGCCCTTCTTCCATTAATGTGCACGGCCCTGCCTATCATCTCAGGAAGCTACAACAGATCATGAGCGATTCAGCCTAACTCATCCTTGCATTCACCCCAGGGTAAACATGACTCTGTATGATCGTCTGGCTTTGCGTTGTCTGGCGCATCACCTTCATGGCCATTTGCATCACCAACTGAGCCCTCCCTAAGATGTGCCTTGATTTCGTCCAACATTGGCTCACATCCTGATGACACTACAGATACCTCACATCAGGCCCTGCACTACTCCTTGTGATCCCTTCCCTCAACTCAATTGGAATTTTACAAGCCTCTTTCTCTATCAAGGCTCACATACTCTGATATTCACTCCCACTCTGCATCTGCCAAGTACTTGGCCATCTTTCTTTACTAAAGGCACAAGCAACCTGGTTCTTTCCTTCCCATAGCAGGACATAGGTCACATACAATACAATGTCCTAGCCACGATTGCCCTGCTCGTGGCACCTTGCCAGCCCATGGGAGTGTTGCACTACATGTCATGGCTGTGTTGGTTTTCAGGAGTCTGGTTTGTTTATGCGAGCAGGGTGCCTGGCCAAGGGATGTACATCAGCTCATGTGCACATAGATGGCAGGGTGCCCTGCCCATATGACTCCCTGTACTCCACAGGACTAGTTCAGCGCACTTGAAGCATCTAGGTTTGTACTGGTTTGCACATGTGTACCCCGGGCAGCCTTTACCTGTGTTCCCGATACAAGTCACCTGTTGTTTAGTTTTGTTTGTCTGTATGTTCTCTCATCTTCAAAGTATTGCATGCATTTTCTTTCCGTAACTTGTTCTTTAAATCCAGTACCATGAGTGACTGCACTGTATGTGTCTGCACATTGTGGGTACATGCATTTGGAACATCATCCCCTCCCCAAAGCGTCTGTTCATCTGTTGTCCTTGCAAGTGTTTGCAATACAATCTATGATCCCCACCCTCTTCGTGGTAATGGCTCGTCCAGGGTGTGTGATCTGTTTGGGGGGGAAGCAACAGGTGGGGAGTCATAAACTGTAGTGTCCAACAGGGGGGTAGGTGGGTGGTGTTAAGTCTGGACTGGGGATGGCACAGCCTTATCTGCATTTATATTGAGACCAGCAGTATCTTTCTGGGCTGCATTCCATGGTGTAGTGACCATGTTGCTTTGCTGATGAGAAGCTGAAGAGTACCCTTCGGCAGGTCATCTTTGTTTCCCAGTCTGCCCTTCACCCTCACATCTATTGTCCTTCTTCACCCCCAACCTGTGCTATTTTTACACCAGGGTGCCTCTATGGCTCCCTGCCCCTGATTCCTTCTTTTCCTATCCTTCTGTCTCTGTTCTCCTCTCTTCCCCCTTCTCTCAGCCCTCACCCACTATAACAGCCCTGTCTCTCCTTACTCATCACCAGTCAAACTCCTCCTTGCTCCCCAATCCCATTCTCTCTCTCTGTCTCAAATCATGATGGACCCACGCAAAGTCACGCAAAGGCCAATCCAGGAATTGAGAACATGAGTTGTGCATGCAGCAAAGTGCACTTTTTAGGTGCAAAGTGCATTTGCAGTGTGTAAAACAAGACTCCAGAGGAAAATGCAATACCTAGCTACAGTTCCATCACTGCTGTGACAGCACTGCAATCACACAACAAAGCTTTCTCTTGACCCTGCCAAGATGTGCATGCTTTGTCCACATGTACGGCCTTGCAGTATACTGCATCCGAGACTATGGACCGGAATAGCTTATTGACCTAACAACAGCAGAATTGTAAATTATGATTGAACAATATACTGGGTAAACTTGTTCTGTAGATAGTTGTCACTGAATGGATTCACCATAAAGTGTGGTTACTTTTAATCTTTTGTTATGTGTCATCACAATTTCATAACTATTTCGGTACCTCAAAAATACCTAGCAAGGTGCATTCTGGGACTAGTGGGCTCAGAAGATAGCACTGATATCTGATTTGAGACGCACTGTTTGGTTATGTTATGTTAGTTATGTTATGTTAGTGGATTTGTATCGCGCCAAAGCCCGAAGGCATCCAGGCGCTATCAGATAAAGCGAAAATTATCAAAGCCAGGAATTTTCAGGCGATTACTCCATGAGTTGAAGGGTCTCAAAACAGTGGGCCTCATTACAACTCCAGCGGTAGCCATGTTGGTAAAACCGGCAGCTGCCGCTGAAGTTGTGATTTTTCTCCGGCACCTAACTCCACAGAAACACCAGGGGATTACGACCCCGGTGTTCCTGGAAGTCAGGCGCTGGAAAAATGTAAATCCCCATTTCCATTTGAGTCCCATAGGAGTAAATGGGAATGGGGATGACGGAAGCACCGGCACCGTTAATAACAGTGCCAGTTCTTCCCAGAAAGTGTGCGGGCGGGTGCCGTCCCGCCCGCCAGGTTAGACATGGTGGGCGGGACGTCAGCTGCCTGCAGTCTTAGAGTGTGCCAGTCCGGTAACATCGGTGCCGGTAGGCTTACCGGCACCGTTGTTACCAGACCGGCATGCTCGTAATGAGGCCCAGTGTGTCTGCCTGGAGACTGTTCCTCTCTGCTCCTCAGGAAGTTACAAACAGAGGGATACCGACCACAATACTAGATCATAGCTTTTGTTGAACTTGAAGTAATGTTTCGTGTGTGGCAATGACATGTGCGTGCAGGTGTTAAAGTGAGTGCGTATCGATTTACCTCAGGATTCCGCCATTGCGGTGTCCCTAAATAACGGTGGATGAAGCCTGCTCCATGAAATTCACTCGTGCTTAGACTCTTTCAGAGCTTAAGTTTGTATCTCATGTGTGGACACTAAAATCCATCTCCTTACAAAGAAAGGTATACTGCCAACAACGGTTCTGGAGAAGTAAAATGTACGCAGGTTGAAGTTGCAGGCTTGAACACCCTTATCATCCCTCTCTGGACTTGTCATAAATTAGGAATGAGACTATGCTCTATCTCATTGAAGAGCATCAGGCATTAAGCAAAAAAAAACAAAAAAAAAACGTGCATGCAGACTATTATCAGGCGCTGTATTCTCGATTTGCATCGATTTAATAATAATGTTTTGAACACACATTTGAAAGTGTTTAGTTCACTGTAATGACCCCAAGCATAGATGTAATGGTGGGTCTCCTCTTGTAAAAACCCGGGTTTTCAAAACTGTGTAAATGATAAAACAGAATGCAAACGTGAAAATGTGTGCTTTCATTTTTGTCGCTTCTGTTAAAAATGTGAAGGGCAGGCACGAGAGCTGCGCTTGAGAACACAATGAGAATCGGTTCCATTGGCCGAGGCTTGGCAGTAGTGCGTGGGAGAAAAGTGAGGGTAAATGATGCCTGTTTTAAGATAAGGAATACTGCATAGCCCATTTGTATCTCTCGATAAAGGCTCCGGGATCCCAGAAGGTGGATGCACTCGGTGACACTTGTTCCAAGTAATTAAAAAAAAAAAGACTCCCACAGAAATGACCAACCACTGTGGTCTATTCATATGAGCAGATGTCATGTGGTCCAGAAGACCTGGAGTAACATGAAGTGATAGAGTACATGTCATTTCAAAAAGTGGAGACCACACACGAAGCATGATCCAAGATAATAAAAATGTGTATCATACAGACAAAACAAAGGAAAAAACAAGGAATCTCACATCCCAAATGAAAATCCTGCACAAGAAGTACGAAAAGTTCTCTCTAAGTTCTCTCTACTACCGGCTATCAACTTCTACAAAGGCAAAGTGGTACCGACTCTGACTTATGAAATGGACATCACCATTAACATGCCGGACGCAATATGGCCTAAACTAGAAGGATACATGTGGAGGTCGGTGCTCAGCCTCCCTGCGTCGGTCTCTATGCCAGCCATCAGACGAGAACTTGGCCTGCCATCTCTAGAAGCGACTGCAGAGCTACCTTCTATTCAACTGTACAGAAAAACACAACCCCAAGGCTGCCTCCCTACATACAGGCATATCAATGAAGAAAGGCAATCCTCAAAGAGTCACACACAAGATGGAATCTATGGACTGGATCAAAACGGGACAAAGCAGCTGCCAACAAACCTCTAGCGCATTTACCACCGACGTTTAACAAACTAAAGACTCCACTACCCTACTGCTTAAAATTTCCAGATAACAACTACTAAACATCTTCCTAAGAGCCCGCCTAAATCTCCTTCACACCCGAGAGATTCTAGCAATAAGAATGCAGACAAATACAACCAACTGCAGACTGTGCGAGAAACCGGAACAAACGGAATCAGGACAACACCTCCTCCTCCACTGCCCTGAGTTGAGACAGGAGTGATCTGCTTTCCTCACTCCACTATGGGCGGACTTGGACATAGCTGAAGAAGAAGTCGGGAGTTTCCGCCTGATTGCCGGGGAAAACGCAAAATGGTCAATCGCAACAGCTAAGCTACTAGAGGCGGCCTTTAAAAAAATCAACTCTTCGTTACACCTTGCAAGACATCCAGTGGCCCAGTGACCACTAGAATGGAACATAAGGAAACAATGTCTTCTTGTCACATAAGGACCAAACTAACAGAACTCGCTGCCATCCATCGAAACGCCAAACGGTGTCATCCAGAGACTTGGACACATCTTGTAAAAGTCAATTCTGACTATACACAAGTAATAAAAATAAAAAAATAAAATAAAAATGTGTACTATTTTAAGGTGGAACACAAATCCCTATCAATTGTCACTATTTTGTGTTTTGTTTTGCAGGCCTTTAACACAATATTATGCTCCTCGAGATTCCGTTTAGACAAATGTATGGTCTGTGTTGATAATTGTCTGGTGATTTGAGATGCTAGAATGTGATTAACAGCCAGGACCAAGTATACTACAACGTGTACATTGTTCTTCTGAAGGTTTTCCTATGGTTTCACACGTTTATTAAATGCACCCCCACACCAGCCACGTATGCTATGCAATACTTACACCTGCATCATGCTAGCGTTGCTGGACGTGGCTAACCATGAGGCCAACCGTCGAGGCTTAAACAAAATGGTTCCCATTAATGAAAATGTCCGTGTGGTTTTGTGGCTTTTCAACCAAGGGAACATTAGGTCAACTGAAGATGGCTTCCTTGGAAATGGGAGAGGGGCTGAAGAGCATGTCGAGGAGGAGGCAAAAAAGGCACAGGAAAAGAGATGCAGCAAGCATCCGGTAAGAAACGGCGCTGGTGGGTTTGGGAGGGAGCTTGGATGGGTTCGGTTTGACATGAGGACGTGATAAGGGGCCGGCCTGTGCGGCCGCAGCATGCCAGACAGCAAAACAAAAATGTGATGGTGTTTGAAAAAAGCAGACATGAACATGCACCCCTCATTTTGATTTTGCTCGGGTGCATCTGTGAATGAGTTCACAGCGAAAAGCCCACCTAATTGTCATTTGGCTTCTTAATATGATTAATTCCCAAGTGAAAAATGTTTTTATTTTATTTTAGGACAATTGGAAATTGTATTAATATCATGTAAATATCATGTATTACAAAAACCACCACGGGTCCTTACGAGTGTGGCGGTCTGGAATATGGGTGCCGGTCACACCATACTGGCACCCATTTCCGGACTGCCACACTACAACCCTGCGTGAGCAGCAGTGCCAGTGGTTCCATCTCATCACTCCCATGGAGTCATATGGGGCTCCATGGGAATGGGGATTAACATTTACTAGCGCCTGACCTCGCGATCCGCTGGGACTCGTAATGTTGCGCTGGTATCGGACTGTCAGGCGCCGGTAAAGTGTTTTGCGAGTCTGGCGGCAACCTGCCAGAAGCACCGGCTGGGTTACCGCTGGACTACAGTGGCTTTGATAATGAAGAGCAGGTGACTTATCACACACGTGTGGACATGTTACTGATATCTCAAATTAAGCAGTTCCTTGCTCAGTGTGGGATGCTCAGTCAGTCTTCGATTTAGCCTCTCTCCACTTTGCATTCAGCTAGTTGTAGGGATATATTTATTGTCAGAACAATAAACAAAAGATACAACATTAAACAGAATGGCATAAGCTTAGCCAGGACATGTATATCATGTCACACCTGGCAGACCTGGCAGAAGACAACATGAGAGCTTATTTTCTCATAAGTCTCAAGCATAAGTATAGAAAACAACTTTTTTTCAGAAGGTTATTTCATAGTTACAGCAATGAGGAATAGAAGACCAGTGGCTCCAAGGCAGGTTGTAGGTGTTTGAACTGTTGAGCGTGGAAGGGTACAGATTAAGGCAGCAAGGAAGGTTAAGTAACTGATGCTGCAGGGCAAAGGGACTGCAAGATTAATCAGACTGTTTTAGATGTGTGGGCCAGAGGTTAGGATTGTTAGCCGGGAGCATCCTTGCATGGGCCACAGATTGCACTGTGGACATACAATGTATCGGGCAGAGAGACTCCCATGCAAGACAGGGGCTGTAGCATAAGTACATGCAGGCAAAGATGCCTTTCAGGAGCAATAGACAGAGTCCAATGGAAAGAAAGATTGCCTTAGATGAAGAAATTGCTGTACTGTGACGCTCTGGTATTTTAATTGGCCTATCTTGGAGGCAAATGGGAAGCAATATGCATATTTAAAAATAAGGAGGGTGGTGGAAGGGGTCGATGGACTTTACCAACGCCTACGGTTTGCATTTATGTGATGGGTACAATTAATTTCAGAAACAAGGAAAATAGGGCTTTGAAAAAATGGTTGAGAAACAGCACATCTCTATCCGGAGAGTGTTCCCATCAGGATTGTGTTGTAAATAGTTCTCTGGTGCCCTTCCACACCTCATGGTCTGTCTAAGGGTCTCTTATTTAAGAGGACGAGCAACACTCAATGTGGTGTAGTTGTTGAGGAGGGGAATGTTCATGATGTCATTCCTTAACAATGTCTTCTTCCATTTTTATTTTGCGTACTGTTGCAATCCTGTCTATGGGGCCATTGCGGCTGCCCCCTCTCTGCCCATTGGCTGGGCTTATTCAAATAGTCCAACTACAAGGAACTCGCCAACACTTACTTTTCAGAATAAAGATGAAGCTAGAAGACAAAAAACATATTTTTCTTGCTATTAACATTTTTGAAGAAGCAATTTAGACATCGTAAGCCTGGCCATCCATCATCAAAGCCAAATACAGATGGCCGTTCATTTGCTCACTGTTAGCTTCATATCCATCAGCGGCCCGCGGCGTCCTGGGAATCAACGTTGCTGCACACTCGACTGTAAGGATGGCTTTCAATTACGAGCTGCACATTGATCAAAATGCAGCACTCGCTGGCTGTCTTGTGTCCCACATTGGAAGCTAACCATAGGGGAGAAATTGCGCTCATAATCCCATCGTTAGCTCTGAGCTGAAAAAAGTAAAGAAAAGCATGCTGTTTCGATTTAGCAAAGTTTGTTCAAATCTTGACAGCTGAGTTGCCTGCCCTTCGGGAGGGCTCCTAAATTCATGTGGCCCACAATTCTACTGAATGGCATATAAATGGTCATACCACATGATCCCCTAAGGATGTTTGCATTGCAGTCTATTAATTTGCACCGCCATCCTTACCCTGAGATCTGCCTTTCCTTCTCAGCTCTTCTTTTCCAAAATTCTGAGATAGGAGAACACATACTATCTCCATGGGAAGCATGACAACTCTCTACAGATATTTTATCCATGTATCCAAATTCATGGCAACAATACTTTAATGATAAGGTAAGTGTTGTGAAACAATACATGTACACCAAGCCCTGTGTGCATGATGCACTTAGTGAATCAATCATACAACCCTTTTATCAAAGATACATTTGGCACATGTAAAAATCATGGTCATTCTTATGTTCCCAACATGCACCTTTATATTATGCAAGGCACCCAGCAATGTACATTGGTGCTATTTGTCACATTCTATGTTCTCACAGCCGTATTTTGAAAACAGTGCAATAGGAGCATACCAGAGTGTTAATCATGGGATCATTAGCCTCTACCAGGAAATTATTTATATGATTATTTTAGGTTTTCACATTGTGTTTTTATCACTAAGAGACAAGTTTAAAAATCTCATATGCCTTCAATGTATATACTATAAATAATGTTATGTTATGTAATGTGAAAGGTTCTTATACCATGCACTGTTGCCACCTCAGTGGTCTCTTGACGCTTTTGTGGATCTGTAAAGCAAGGAGGGAGGTGGGTAAGTTAGTAGGACTGAGTGGGAAAAAATAGCAAGTGAGCTGTGATGTCGTGTTGGTAGCTTCATTTCGGTAACACTGTTCACCTGGCGTAGGTGTGTTTTTCGGTTGATAGCCACCATGTGGTGTTGGGCGAGACTGTGATTTGTGTCCTTGTTGTGGTGTTCTGAAGTGTGTGCTGGTTGTTGTGCTTTAGAGGTGTGGATGTGTTTAGTTCAGAGTTTGATATGGTGTATGTGAAAGGGTGAGTTATTAGTAGGGTTAGTGTCAAGACTGTGATTTGTGTCATTGTTGTGGTGTTGTGAAGTGTGTGCAGTTTGTTGTGTTGTAGAGGTGTGGATGTGTTTAGTTCAGAGCTTGAGAAGGTGTATGCAAAAGGGTGAGTTATTAGTAGGGTTAGTTAGTGACAGTACCTTTCCTACCCCTGCTTTTCTGATTAAATGCGGGCCATATCCCTTCACCTGTCGTACATTCTGGTGTGCAGCAAATACCACCTCCCCTGCTTCCTCCAGGTGTGATTTGTTCCCTGTACCTCGTGGATTGTCCGTGCAAGATATTGCACACTAGCACAAATGTGCTAAATGGAAGATATTGCTCCCTAACATAGATGGGTTAAAAGCAAGATTTGTCTCACTTACACAAATGGGCAAAATGATAGATATTGCTCACTAACACAAATGGGATAAGTGAAATATTGCCTCACTAATACAAATGGGCTTAATGCGAGACATGGCTCACTAACGCAGATTGGCTCAATGTGAGATACGGCTCACTAAAACAGATGGGCCAAATGCGAGATATGGCTCACCAAGACAGATGGGCTAAATGCGAGATATGGCTCACTATCACAAACGGGTGCATTCAAGACATGGCTCACTAATACAGATGGGCTAAATGCACTATACACCTCACTAATACAAATGGGATAAATGCAAGATATGGCTCACTAATACAAATGGGCAAAATGTGAGACATGGCTCACTAACACAGATGGGCTAAGTGAGAGATTGGCTCACTAATACAAATGGGCGAAATGCAAGACATGGCCCACTAATACAAATGGGCTAAATGTGAGACATGGCTCACTAACACAGATGGGCTAAGTGAGACATTGGCTCACTAATACAAATGGGCGAAATGCAAGACATGGCCCACTAATACAAATGGGCTAAATGTGAGATACGATGGACTGACATATAGGATCTATGTCCTAGTAGGTTATACAAGTGGTTGGGCTTTACTGGAGTACACCAAGGGCAGTACTCCCTGCCCAGAATATAATGGTTTGATGACACGCACACTCCAGTCAGGGACTTCTTCCACTGATCATGAATGTGCCGCACAACAAAAGTGCTTTTTATTTTAATTTGAGCCATGGATTCTTTTTTGAGAAAGCCACCAACCTGGCTCACACCCACCTTAACAAACACCCCATGTCGCAATGGACTATGAACTAGGCCGGTGTGTAACAATGAAATATCTGTTAAATTTGGGATTCAAGGAAAGATCAGAACAACATCAAATAATTGGGCAGCTTTACATTATTTAAGTAATATGAATTTAGCTTTTTAAGAGATGGGGCCTCATTACGACCCCGGCGTTAAACCATGGTGCTATTAGCACCATGGTTCATGCCGGGGTCCGCCATGGTGAATGGCGGAATTACCACCCCATTCCAAGGTTGGCGGGCGGTAATTCCCCATTCACCATGGGCCCTTCCCCATTCCCATTTTTGCCCCATAGGGCTCAATGGGAATGGAGAAGGCGCTAAGTACGGTGCCGCAAATTGCTTAGTACTTAGCACCAAGGTCCCTTTGCGGGTTGGATTTTAACGCCTGCAAAAAGCAGGCGTTAAAATCCCCAACCCGCAAAGGGACCTCGTAATCAGGCGTTAAGGGGTTAACGGCGCCGCCACCTTTTGTAATGAGGCCCTTGGTCTTATTGGAAATGCTGAAAATTGGTATGGTGTTATCAACTAATGAAACAGTGATTCCAAAATAATGAATTAGTCAAATGTATCCCCGAATGTAGTATATAAAATCATACTAGGGATGAAACTTGGTGTTGTAACGCAGTAATGGAAAATGTATTATATAGAGAGGAAATCTGCTTATTGGTCTTGCATCTGTTACATTAGCTATATTAATGTCTTATCCGTTAATGTTTGTAATACCAATGGATTTTACTGTTAGATGATTGGATTTTATAATTTGTTTTATGTTTGATTGTAGAAATGTGAAATCAAATTTTGTAAAGGTTTGTTGCAAACCAAAAACAATAAAACATAAATAATAATAATAATTGGGCAGCAATCACCAATGGGGTGACAATTCAAATACCAAGATTCTCACAATGCAGTTAATTCAACCCCCTAAAAAAATGTACGTAAATATTTAATAGAAAACATAAGCAAAACCATTTTTCTATATAGATAGCACTCATGTTATGCACTCCCCCTGCAACACTCCTCCCCCAAACTTCAGCTATCTAAACTCTTTGTGGATGGAAGACAGTGGCAAGGAGTCAGAATGAAGAGGGAACATCAGATTGTGGGTTTAGCCCACCACCCCAAGATACAAGGCCAAAGAAGAAAATGAAAACTTGTTTTAGGAGCAAAACAGCATCATATTTTACTTGTTACTTGCACTGCCGTTTACAACTGAGATGGGATAACTACGACAGAGATTTGTGTGGCTATACCTGAGTGATGCAGAAGCTTACAGACCACTAGCAGGGCACCAAGGCAACATGAACACAGGTAAGAAAATCATTTGTAGAAAAAGCCAGAAATGCAAAAAAAACACACGCGGCAGAATGGCAATTCTTTTCTACACAGAACTTGTCATGTCAGGCAGCCACAGAGAAGGGCTGAACTGTATAATCAAAAATCGGTTTTGTGGATCAGAAACACGGGAACATAACAGAAAGGATTCTGAGGGAAAGGGATGACTCTTAATGGGATGATAGTGTGGGATTTTCTATGGGAAATGCCAACAGGAATGTATGAAAAGCACAATGCACATGCAAATTTGGTTTTTGTTGCGCTGGACTATTTCTTTTGAGACTATATTTTAATGGCTATGATTAGTAAAAACACTTGACAAAATTGTTACTTTTGACTGGCAACAATACTGAACGTGAATTTTCAATGGGGAAATTGATCTACTTCAAATGGTACTAGGGACAGAAAACTGAAAGAATTAGAAAAGGAATGTGCTAACAGACAGATAACACATATTCTTCTATGGAAAATGTGAACAGATGATCCTGACAATTTGGGATTTTCAATATGATTTTCTAAGAGATGCAGAATTCAAAAGAGTGGGTATGCAATATCAGACTTTCAATGGAATGTTCTATAGGATGCAAAATTAAAGTAGTGGGACATGCAGTTTTTGGGTATTGGGTGATGTGATACTTACAAGGTAAGCTTGAGTTTGGGATTTTGGACAGCCAGCAAGGTCTCTGGACAGTAGAGTCAAGGCATCTGGTCACTGGGACTGCGGGGGTCAAGAGATCTAGGGCCTCATTACACAGTAAGCGGTAGGGGTTTACCGGTACCGGTAAGGGCACCGGTACCGGTAAACCCCTATCGCCTTACTACGAGTTCCCTTTGCGGGACCCGACTTTAACGGCTGGTTTTACCAGCTGTTAAAGTAGGGTGCCGCAAAGGGACCTCGGAGCTAATTACAGTACCGCAATTTGCGGTACCGTAATTATCACCTTCCCCATTCCCATTATGCCCTATGGGGGCAAAAATGGGAATGGGGAAGAGTCTTGGTGAATGGGGAATTACCGCCCCTGCTCACCTTGGAGTAGGGCGGTAATTCTGCCATCCACCAAGGCGGACACAGTAAAATACCGGCGGCAACCATGTAATGAGGCCCTTAGTCACTTAATCAGCTGGTCTCTCCTGGATGGGGTCAGCTGGGTAAGGTTTGGTCACTGTGGACAGGAGGATGTGTCAACTGGGCAAGGTCTGGTCACTGGACTCTCCTAGATGGGATCAGCTACCTTTCCTCCTTTCTCCCTGGATGCTTGTGTCTGCATGGATCTGGATGGATGGTTCTGCCTGGATGGAATCAGCTGCCTCTGGATCTGTTTATTTTTCTTCTGAATCTCTCTTTTGTTTCCCTGTCTCCCCATTAAATAGACAGAATGACATCATCGGTTTACAACCTGGGGGGGATGTACCCTGGACTTACCTCTCTGCTGGAATAGGGGAGTCTCCCAGAGCCCTCTCCATTGTCTAAGCTGATTGATTCAGTGGAACAGACATCCTTTATGTCTGTGCATTTATGACTCTTTGTCTCACAAAGCCTATTTATTGACATAAAATAGTTATAGATCAAAAAATCAGATTTACACTAGCCACTGTCATGGGAAATAGGTATGCAGATTCCATATGTCACAGGCAACTGAACAGTCCGATCACCAACTCTGTGTGATGTTGCATCACCCTTCAGCACAATTTCGTCATTTTCAGGAAAAGTCTGTGCCATTTATAATTCACACCAAAATGCATTTTTCCTGTCAAGCCACTTCACCAAGTGCTAGAAACAGGTGTTTGGTCTCTTTGTGTTTCCACCACTCACATGAAATACTGGCATAATATAACATAACTTCTTATTCAGGGCATTGGGACAAATGTAATGCACAACAATTCTTTAAAGCCAATGGGATGGATTAGTCACATGTGTGGGTGGTCCTGCAAACCCCCACAGCCAAATTGTCTCCTCCTGTGTCAGACTGCACAAATGACCGCCTGGGAATGTGTGCTGAAGGAAATCGCACCTGTGGGTCAAGACACAGGGCCCAGTCACTTCCTTTGTATTTTCTGGCAGTCCTGTCAGCTAGTCTATCAGAACAAGTAATTATCATGTCAGTCCCAGTACATGTCCTTGCAGCATCAGTTCACTGGTAGGTGCGAAAAGTGGGAGGCAAGCCTTCCTGCCCAACTGGTTGGACTGGAATTCCTGGGCCTCAGCCAGGCTGATTGAAGTCTTGTGGGGGAAGAGCATAGGATCCATTGCTTTGCAGTCCCCACCACATGTATAATAATATTCTTGTGCTAGCAACAGTTGTGATTTGACATTTGACTTTAAATGTTATTTTCTTTCATTTTGCAAACAACAAAATAACACGTGTGCAGGCTTTACATTTCCTCTTCCCAATGTGGTTTCTGTAGACCATAGTTTAATTTCACTTAATCTTCTGGGTGGTTTTCCATATACAGTTGATTTATGGACTCAAACAGATGCTGCCCAGGCTGTCTTTGATATTGAAATGAGAAAAAGAAATGCTGCATTATTTCTTTAATTTACTGCAGATTGTGAGTGATGGTTCATAGCAAAAGAAATCAAAGGCTTTGTTAAGTGGAAAACAGCATTCTTTGCCTTTTAAGTGATTTTGCAGTACATCAGCTGTTCTGGAAATGTATTGCCTCACTTCTTGGTAATCCAAAGAAGTAAAGCATGCCAGGGTGTGTTTCCATGAAGGGCACAGCTTTGTGATGTTTTAAAATTAAATCAAGAACACATGCAAAGCCGTCTTAGATGTCATGTCTGCAGCTTTAGTATTCCGCAAACAGAACAGCAAATGTGGTGCCGTTCTGCATGTAGGTCATTTTCAGATGGTTTAAATGGAGGTAAAATAATGCAGAGCACATCTTTTGGTGACATTCTTGTGTTCAGTGCTCGCCACACACATGCGCCATGGAAAGAAAAATGCAACTGTTTTTCCGCCTTATTTACAGGGGATTTATAAGAGCCTTAAATGTACCCCACAAGACCAGACTTACCTTATCAGTCAATGCTAGTTGACTGTGGCAGGCTTCTCAGGTGAAGACAGGCAAACACGGACTGGAGCTACTTATTCGGGAGCTGTTTTAGGTAGGAACTGGTGCAGTCACACTGTGTGAGACTGCACAAGACTTATCTGCTTGGTATTAAATAACCCACCATTTGGTATAGGTAGGTACTACACAAATTGGTAGTGTGACTGAGTAGCCAGTCGTGTCTCAAGAGGGGTAAATGTGAGCTGTAGAGCTGCGCAAATGAAATCCATTAATACAAGTAGCCAAGTAACACTTACACTCAAGGTTTCAGTTATAGTTATTTATTTATTGAACATCAGATAAGCATTCTTTAAAAAGGCAAAGGGTTGGAACTATACAAATAAACATTGACATTACTTTTCAGCCAGTGAATAATCGTTGCATATGCTCAATACATTACTCCTACACCCCGAGGAGACTTCAATAGCAATGATAGTATTTGCATTTATACATCACACCAGTATATTTTGGAGTTTCTGGGTTGCAGAAAGGAAAGGTTATGGGAAGTAAAAAGGTTAGAACAGTTTCTCAGAACATGTGAGGACAACTGAATCCTCCAATGATGTCTGTATAAGGCTTTCCCAGTAGTAACAGTGTTTAAGACGCCACAACCTATGGTGGGATAAGCAATACCAAAGTCAATGGATTTAGAAGAGTGCCTTTTGGGTTCCGGACAGACAAAATCTTTTGAACACAGTCAATAGTTCTGATGCACTTCGTGGATAAAAATCTTGAACAAATTTAGAGACTTCAGGAAAATCACGTGTAAGCTGTTAAGCCTGTGCAAAGGGAGTTGAAATCAACTCAGAAAATAAGCAGGTGCAAGTCTCAAGTGAGACAGCACGACTTATGGCAAGAATGTTAAGTACCCCCATGCCCGAAAAGGACCTTTGTTTAGAAGAAAGGGGTCCAGCTGTATTCTGTCTTGCTACAGCCAAGAAGACCCTGGTTCTTGAGCCTCAGTCGTGGGGACAAGACAGAGGACCTCTGGAGGGCTCCTGTGGCAGTATTCAGGAAGGTTGTCGGCAGCTATGGGTTTTCTTTGGTTCAGCTGCACTTGGCGGTCACATTGCTTCTCAAATGGCACTGATGCAGTCTGATGGACATTTGTTGGACTTTCATTGCTCTCTCGGTCCAACACTCTGGGGAAGGGACTCTGTATTTGGATTTCCTGCTTCTGGAGGGTACTTAGGAGGCTCTTTGAGCTTTTGGTTGGATTCAATAGGAGGCAGACGTTGCACTCAACTATGGACACTCGACTTCTGGCATTGGGCTTCTACAGCAATGGAGAGGCACAGCAAGTCATGGATTGCACCAACGTCGAGTTTGTCTCGGGGTTAGTTGGTCCCACTAACCCAAGGAGAGAATCCATCCATCCAGAGCTTCTCTGTCGAGGTGAAAAGGGAGGTCGGCACTGCAGCAGAGCTTCCCTGGGCAATTGAATGGCCAGGTGGTTGCAGCAAGCTTCTCTTCACTCTTTCTTCATCGGATGCTTCTTCTAATGGTCGACTCTGCCTGTAGTCCCAACAACCTCACCTTTTAAGCAAGATTTCCCATTTATGCACATCCTAGCCTGTCAATCAGACAGCAGGGAGCCTATCCTTTTAGGACAGCCAGCCGGCCAATCAGGACTGGTTTCGATCAGGCACACATAGAGATAAAGGACAGAAGAGTTTCGGGACCCTCCCTCACATCCTGTCCATCCAGACAGACTGGAGCCAGGAGCAGGCTTTAGGGCTGAAACCTGCCAAAGACAATACAAACAAAGGGCTCAAACCTGTCTCAACGCACATAGTAAAAGCCAAGAAAGAACTCACAAACAGGAAATGGTGAAAAAAAGAAGACAGGGGCAATTTTGACAAAATGGTCACCCAGGGGTGCTGTACTGCAGATGAGGGTTCTGCCTGCTGTAAAAAGACACAATGGTAGGAAAAAGTAAAACACTGCCACCAGCCATTTGAAGCAGTGATGGTAACACAAATGGTTACATGAGAAAGTAAGATAAGGGGCTACTAAGTAACCCCCAGCCCTCCAAGTAAAATGGGGTTTGCTGGACATACAAAAAGAAAAGGTATGTAAAGTCAAGTTCACTTTAATATTCTTGAGAACTGTAGTTCACCCAAGAAAAGGTATTTAAACCTTAAGAGAAATCCAGAGGATTTCTCAGTGACACTGCACTGAAGGTGCTGTGTGTCACTGTACAGAAAAAAAACAGATGCCTATGGAGTTTGTCAGACTCCAAAAACAGTGAAAACACAAAATCCAAATCTGGGAAAAACACATGAGATAGTGGGAAAAAGATCCCAATCACTCAGGAGTTAAAATTAAAAAGTCTTAAGTCCAGCAAAAGAGTTGGGGGTCTCTAAGACGGGAGAAATTTAGCACTGAAATGAACATTCCCCTAACAAGCTGACCTTTGCCTTGGGGCCCTTAGCCAAGGGCTTCCTGGGCAGTCGCTGCCCTGACAGATTGTGCCTCATTACAAGGTTGGCGGTAGGCTGCCAGAATTTCCAACAGCCTACCGGCTTCTCCGTCTTACCATTTCCATCGCCTGACATTCTGGTGCTGCTGGGATATTATAGTTGACAGAGGAACGATGCTGCGTTATTTCTACCTGCATTCGGGTAAGTTCCCATTCCGTGGAGGAACGGGAACCCTGAAGAACAGTTAGTAAGAGTGTCTTTGCTTTAACGAAAAACTGCCGGTGTGGGTTCAACTTCTGGAAGGTCAGACCTGCAGGTAGCTCACTTCCCCTACTGGCAGACTCGAACTGAGATGGTCTGGAAAGTTTGCCGGTAACATTGTTACCGGCATCTTTATTTCCAGACGGGCTCACTTGCAATGAGTCCCATTTTGTCTTAAAGAAGGCTGTAATGATGATACAAATAAATCATTGTACATTTTTTTAAACAAGCTCAGCACTCCCCTTAAAGATTAATAATGCATGTCTCCTGTACATACCATGGGCTAGACTGTCCATTGTTGCTCAGGGCTCCTTTCCTTATGTGTGCCCTAAAAATTGGAATGCGCCGCCCCACATCTGAGAGAATGTACCTCACAGCTGCCTTTAGACGGGGGATAAAAACCACCCTGTTTCATTCGTGTCACTTTCTGTAAACATACCTAAATTTCCTCCCAGGAATCTGCTTTATGATCAGCACTTATTGTTTACTGTGTTGTTTGTTCTTGTCTAGGCGCCTCCATGCCCCAGGGCTTCCCGTTTCACACTATATGAATAACATAAATGAATATATATAAATAAAATAAATAAACGAAGGATGGACATGAGCTTCTGTCCCCCAAGGAAGCCATGGTCGAAATCCCATCCTCAGTTAAATGTGCCCATATTTCCTTCAGGCTTTCCCATCTGTAGATCATGGCCTTTATTGGCCCTTTGGACCTTAGCTGAGTAAGTCGAGGGTTTTACCTGCTCTCTTTTCTTGTGCAAGGTATCTACATGCCTTGGCTCTTGAAGGTGTAGCTGGGGGCTCTGTATAGCCGGGAGGCTGTGAGTTACAGGAGTTTATTAGCTTAGTATGCACATGTAGTGTTAGTGGGCTTTATACAGAAACAGAGAAATAGAAACACATGCAAGCAGTGGTAAATGCAGTTGGTGCACGCACCAGATGGGAAATGCACAAGTCTAGGTAAAAAAGGAACATGTTTTAAAAGTGCTTATTGTTTAGGATGATATTTAATTTGACTGGCTTGCACTACACCTACATACTAATATACATTAATATGCTAACCCCTTCCCAGTAACCTGTACCGTGTCCTTAATATAAATTAGTGCAAATTGGTCAAGATGAAATAACTTGAACCTGATTTTGGAGAATGCTGTTCTGCAATGAGGTTTAAGTGTGCAGTTAGGAGCTGTGTGGCTTTTGCAAATATGAAATATGAAGTTCTGTTTGCTAAAGACAAACCATTGTTAAGTCAGGGAGAAAAGGAAATTATTTAACATTGTTGTACATTAGGACAGTTATTTTTAATGTGGAAAAAGACTGGGAAGGTCAGATGACGTGGGGATGATCTAGATGGTAGGTAGTTCCTTTTCAGTGGCAGCGAGAGGTCATAAAAGGGATTTTGCATGGGTGTAGCGAGGCAGATGTTCAGGAACCTCCTGGGAGAGACAGTCAGAGGCCTTTCTGAATGCTGAGCTGAGACAGGCAGGCAGAGTCCAGTGCTGGCAGGCTTCCTGAGGTTGTGGGAGTCTTTATCTGTCTGCGGATAGACAAAGGGGGAATTTTTCCAGTTCCAGTCAAGCAAAGAAAATTGCAGCATTTATGTATTATAGGTCACAAGTGAGGAAATTGCTTTGTGCATGGCAAGTAATCAGATTGGAAAGCAGATTGCTTCATAGGCTTTTTCAAATGTTCATGAAGGCATTCGCACTGTTATGCTTTTCCTTTCTCAAATCATGTTTCCTGCCAGTTTTCTCTTGCCCAAGGTCGGATGATAAGATTGTACATAGCTGGTTCTGTTAATGTGTGCGGACACTCTGATGAAAAGCCTTTTGTATCCTGATGTACGAGTAATTTGTATTGCATGATACAATTGTCTTAACAGATTTGAATTTTAACAGTATATAAAAGACTAGAGATTTGGAAATAAACGTGTTGTGTTTTCATTACATGACGGCATTCTATTAGCACACAGACTAAGGTTCAACAAAGGATAAGCTTATTTGACCATAGGTGGTAATTCATTTTACCACATGTGGTAACATCTGAATAGGTTTTTTCATAATAAGTGAGTCTTAGGAGTGCCTGACATGAGTGTACAATTGTTTGTATATACTGTGATATATATTTTGCACTTGGCTGTTAGATCATACATCAGCATTGTACATAAAATGCTGAGAGGTGCAAATACCTTCAGATACTGAGTGTTCCAAGTCCAGTATCTGGTACAGGGAGTAACCCAGGTAGAACAACTATGTTTGTTAGAATTAGGTGTTACTCCTCCAGAAAATATATCTAACAGTCCCCATGACACTGTGGAAGGCTCAAACATCTGACCACGGCTAAGCCATAGACAGGCTCAGTGTCCCTAAGCACTTAACACCCAAGCACAATCCCTGGCTTTTGGTAACCACAGCATAAAATGTTGAGGTTGGGGTTTGCTCAATTTTCTGGGAGCTTTCACAAACTTGCCAAAGTTGGATTTCTGACATATAACCTCTCCCAATTATTTTTGGGTGCTAGGGAAATAAGCAGAGGGCTTTCCCATCTGTGTTTTCTGAGGCACTGCTGTAAGGCAGAAACCTGTGCAGCTCCCTCTGGGACCACTGCAAAATATTTAGGACTACAGGTGTTTGGCAGTAAACCCACTTGGTAGCAGTCTGTACCACACAGATTTACTTGGTAGCTGTGGCTGAGCAGTCAGACTTCCCTCAAGAAGAGTTAGGCCGTATTTGGAGTATACAGGATAGGGCAATTTACACAGTAGAACAAGCAGACACTGATCAGAGCTTGGGTGTAAAGATATAAAATTATTTATTTAAAAACACATCTATGTAAAACACACTGGCACTAATATGGCAAACAACTTCAATCACAATTACTATAAGTATATATCAGTCCATAACAATATTTCGACAAGTCTAGGTTCAACGGCACCACTTATTTGCAGACAGAGGTGAATGCTTTAACCTAGATGGCACTCTAGTATTCGTTAGAAAGGGAGAGAAAAAGGCAGGGTATGAAACCAACTCAGTACCAACACTTTTACGAAACAAATGGAAGACGAGCAAGGCAGGGTCCACTGTAAATCACAAAGTTCAGAGGCCAGGCCCACTCAGAGAGAGGCAAGGCTGTATGTCCCAAAAGTATCACAGTGGAAATGCACTTCAAGTCTTTGTAGAAAAATGTCACAGAAAGGGTGGACAAGTTTAGAACAAAAGTTTAAGAAGGTCTGGAGGCGACCCAATGGAAAGGTAAGGATTTAAGACACCTCACGCTAACCGTCACAAGGGAAGCAAGGCGGACATAGTACCTTGTAAGTGAAGAGCCAGCTCCGGCGGGGCAGTTGTTCCTGGTGGTGGATGCAAGTCGGGGCTTTGCCAGAAGATGAGAGGATCTCGTTGTCGAGGAAAATTTGAAGATCGTTGCACCACCAGGGAAGAGACCAGCCGCGGAGTGCTCAATCACAAGGCTGTACCTTTTGGTCGCGGTACATTGGTCAGTGGCTATCCGGTTGCCGGGGTGCTCAGCACGGGCAATTCGACCACTGGACGTCCTGGAAGTGAAGAAAAAGCAAGCACTGGTTGTTCCCACCAGTCAGGGGAAGTAGACTCTCCAGCAGGGAGATCTCCTCTGTCGTTGGGAAGTGGTGAGTCGGTTCAGCAGGGCTCCACCGGAGGTGTCATCGTTGGAGGTCGGCTCAGCTTTCCTCTCGTCGGATTCTTAGGTCCTGTGGCGACTTCCGAAGTTCCAGTCCCAAAAGCCCTGCTTTTATGCAGAAAACCCCCATTCATTCAGCCTAGCTGTCAATCAAACATGCTAAGTGGTGAGCGGGCGGCTCAACACTCGGGCCAATCACACAAGAGTGCGACTTGAGTTGGAAAGGCAACTCAGTCCAGGGTACCTAAACCCCCTCCCACACCCCCTGTGGTACCCAGACAGAATGGCACCACTCTGGAGGGCTTCTGTGCAGAAGCCCGCCAAAAGTGGAACAAAGGGCTCAACCTTTGGTTTCAGAGTTACAGAGGCGAACGCATACGCCATTTTAAAAACCGAGTTCTTGCAGAAAATACCAACCGGTGGATTTATTTAACACAAATAAACCGGCGGTATGTTAGAGACTAATGTGAAAAAGTATTAGCCTCCAACAATGGGAAGAATCCCACAGGAATATATCCGCAGTGAAATATAAAAAGTAGTATCCACTGCCACCAGCCAAAACTCGACGAGGGGGACGGGACAGTGCCCCCTCGAACAACAGACCCAGGGGTAATCGAATTACCCCTACCAGTACGTCCACAATAGGATGGTTTGTACTAGTTCTGTTAGTAAATTTAGGTCTAGTAAAGCCAATGGTGACTTTACATGCCCTGGGAGACAGTAGACAGTCCCAGGGTATGGAGTCTATGGCGGGGATCCTCTAGGACACCCCAGTGTTACAGCAAAGAGGGTGCGGTGTAACAAACATAGCAAAACACATGAGTCCCTATGGAGTAAAAGACTCCATAGCCCATAGAACACATTGACATTCAAAGAAATCAACCACATTCATGTCCAAGAGTGGGAGGAAAAAGAGTCTCACTCTTGGCAGGATGAAAAAACAAACTCCAGAAATCCAGCAAAACTGCTGGGGGACTCACTAGGTTAGGAAATTCAGCCTAAACAGAGAATTCTCCCTAACACTCGCTCCCCCCCCCCCCAAGACTAAGGGACAGGAGGATTTAATCCACTCCTGGATGAATCTCATACCTCTAGTCGATGATATACATCCTAGAGAGACCATCAGCATTTTGGTGGTGACACCGAGGCCTGTGCTCAATGGTGAAATCAAACCCTTGCAGGCAGATTGACCATGTCAGTAGTTTTGGGTTTTCCCCTTTCATTTGCATTAACCATCTCAAGGGTTGGTGGTCAGTCTGAATGATAAAAGTAGAACCATACAAGTATGGCCTAAGCTTCTTCAGAGCCCACACGATAGCAAAGCATTCTGTTTCGATTGTTGCCCACCTTATTTAAGGATCCTTCAGCAAGCGGCTGATGAAGCAAACGGGGTGCTCCCTACCTTTCCCATCCAGTTGACTGAGTACTGCACCTATTCCTACATTTGAAGCATCTGTCTGCACAATGAAAGTTTGGTGGTAATCAGGAGCTCGGAGTACTGGGGCTTGACAAAGAGCCTTTTTCAGGTTTTCAAAGGCCTGATTGCACTCCTCGTTCCATCTAAACTTCTTAGGGAATTTTGGAGAGGAGATGACATTCAGAGGAGAAGCTATGGTCCCATAGTTCTCAATGAAATTCCTGTAATACCCAGTGAGACCTAAGAAGGCTCACACCTGGGTCTGAGTAGTGGGTGTTGTCCAATTTTGCACAGCTTCAATCTTACTGAGCAAAGGCCTTATTTCTCCACCTCCTTCCTCATGTCCAAGATAGACTACCTTACTCTGTCCAATTAAGCATTTACTCGCCTTTATGGTCAGATTGGCTCGTCCGAGAGCCTGCAAAACATCTCTTAGGTGGGTTACATGTTCTTCCCAGGAATTGCTGAACACTGCTATGTCATCCAAGTATGCCATGCAGAAGTCCTTCATCCCATTCAGAACCTGGTTTACCATCCGTTGAAATGTAGCAGGTGCATTTTTCAATACAAAAGGAATGATCTTAAACTGGTATAAGCCAGCTGGGGTAGAAAATGCAGTTTTCTCCTTGGCATGGTCTGTCAGGGCTATTTGCCAATAGCCTGACGTCAAGTCAATGTGCTGAGGAACTTGGCTGAACCAAGTCTATCCACCAACTCATCTGTTCTTGGCAAAGGGTGGGCATCAGTCTTGGTGACTGCATTAAGAGCTCGGTAGTCCACACAGAATCTAAGTTCTTTAGATCCTGCCTTTGGTTCTAACACAACTAGGCTAGACCATGGAATAGTAGAGGACTCTATTACCCTGAGATCAAGCATCTTGCTGACCTCACCTTTGATGTGGGTTCTTACACTTTCTGACATTCTGTATCCTCTGCTTTTGACTGGCAGACAGTCAACAGTGAGTATGTCATGCTGGCCCCAAGGAGTCAAGCCTGGTGAAAGTGAGAACAGAGAGGCAAACTGATTCAACATAGATTTGCACTCTTCTTGTTGCTCAGGTGTCAGATTTGAAGAGAGATTTACTCCTTCAATTTTTTCGTCTAAAGGTAAGCCTCTGAGGAGATCCGGAAGAGCTTCACTCTCTTCTTCTTCCTCTGATGATGCTAGAAGCAAAGCTCCTACATCAGGTCTCGACACATACGCTTTGAGTGGGTTGGTGTGGAAGACTGTCGGAGCCTCCTTGGGATTTCCCAAGTCCACCAGATAGTTGACCTCTCCAAGTTTACCCACGAGTCTGAAGGGTCCCATCCATTTGCCTTGCAAGGCCCTCTGCCTTGTTGGGATCATAACAAGAACTAGCTGGTCTTGAGTGAACTCAACCATGTTACCCTTTTGATCATGCCAGTGCTTGACCAATGCTTGTCCAGCTTTCAAGTTATCACTTGCTTCCGCCATCATGTGTGACATTCTCCCCCAGAGACCTATCACGTAGTCAGTCACTCTGACTGGCTTGGGGGAAGGAGCACTCTCCAACCCCTCCTTAATCAGGGCCAATGGACCTCTGACGGGATGACCATAGAGAGGCTCAAAGGGAGAATAACCTACTCCCTCCAGAGGGACTTCTCTATAAGCAAAGAGAAGGCATGGCAGTAGAAGGTCCCACTTCCGTTTAAGGGGTTCCTCTAAAGCACCTATCATGCTCTTCATGGTTCAGTTGAACCTTTCTACCAACCCATTGGTTTGTGGGTGGTAAGCTGTTGAGAACTTGTAAGTGACTCCACAGGTTTTCCACATGGCTTTCATGTAGTGGGACATAAAGTTTGACCCTCTGTCAGAGATTACTTCCTTAGGAAACCCGACCCTGGTAAAAATGCCAAGGAGGGCCTTAGCCACAACCGGAGCTGTAACAGTCCTCATAGTAATTGCCTCAGGATACCTAGTAGCATGGTCTACTACAACAAGTATAAACCTGTTGTCTGAGGAGGTTGGAGGATCAAGGGGACCAACAATGTCAATCCCTACTCTCTCAAATGGGACTCCCACAACTGGGAGAGGCACTAAAGGTGCCACATTCTTAGAGCCAACCTTACCAGAGGTCTGGCAGGTGTGGCAGCTCCTGCAGTGTTTTTCTACTTCGGCCCCCATCTTTGCCCAATAAAAGTAGAGAGAGAGCCTTTCCTTAGTCTTCTTGAAACTCAAGTGATCAGCCAAAGGAATCTCATGGGCTAACTGCAAGAACTGTTGTCTGTTCTCTTTGGGTACTACAAGTCATTTGTAGTCTCCAGGTTCAGACTCGGTCGGTTCACTATAGAAGAGGCCATCTTCCCAGTGCAACCTGTATTTCCCAGGCTCTTGCCCTTCAGCCTGAGCTTCTGCCTGGTGGTGAAGACCTTCCAGAGTTGGACATTCTCTCTGTCCCTTACTGAAGTCTGCCCTGTTGGGTCCACCTTCTGCCAGTAAAGACTGCAGCTCAGGATGGTCAACAGGATCCAGATCTCCATTGAGTTCCTGGCCTTCCATTAGCTCTTCTTCAGAGTCTTATTCTACCACACAGGGTTGTACCACCCTCTCAGCCTCAGCTGGAGGGGGAGTTACTGGTGTAACTTTGGACAACCGAGGGGAAGTCCTTGTTGGCTGCACTGAAGTGCTGGCTGCTGGTTTCGGTATAGAAGTTTTAGGTTTCCCTTTCGCTTCTGATTTCGTTGAGACAGCAGCTGACAATTCCAGTGGAGCAGGAGTGATATCCTTCTTCATCATCTCCTCGGGAGTACCTCTCATGGTTCTCTCCCTTGCAGGTATGGTTAGCTCCTGTAACCGTTTACTAGGAGGTCTGTGGGTATGAAACACAACTCTGAGAGTTTTTAAATCATTACCCAACAGAACTCGTCCTGGTACCTCACTCTGTATGCTGACAGGTATCTTCACAGTCATGTTGTTACACTGGATGAGAACTGGTAATTGGGGAAGCATCTGCACAGGCCCTCCAGCTAACTTGGTGAGGCGTTTGGGTGCCTTAGCAACATCCTCAGCCTGAAAAAAAGATTTATCCACCACAGTTATGCTGGTCCCAGTGTGCCTAATGGCAGGAGTCTCCTGACCATTCACCTGGACACTGTCCTTATAATACTCTTTAGTATTATCGGGGATGCAATTATAGGCATCTAAATTCTGTTGTTCCCACAAACCCAGAGACACTAAAGAAACACTGGCTGAGACTCCAATGGGTTCATCAGCCAGTAGTAGAAAGTTTCCACTTGCCATTTGGACTTCCTCCTCTAGAGCGAAGGCTAAGGAGACAAGCTGGACCCCTGAAGGTTTACCCTTTCATCTGGGATCTCCTTTCACATGGTCAGTAGAGCCACAAACAAAGCATTTTCCGAATGCTTTCTGGAATGGTGGCTTGTTCTGGCCTCCCTCTGGTTTGGCACCAGAAGGTACACTATTCTGCTGCGGTTTTCCTTGTGGCTTACCCTTATGGTTTTGTTTGTGGCCCTCTTTGGCATTTGAGTTATTAGAATTCTCTTTTGAGTCTTTTTTAGGCTGTTTTCCCTCATCCTTTTTCTGAGTTGCCCCAGAATCCTTATGAGTAGCCCTGTTGGCAACCCACAAGTCAGCAGCCTTAGCTAGCTTCCTGGAATCCAATTCCTTCGAATCAGCCAAGTGATGTCTGAGCTCAGGAGAACAGGCATCATAAATAGACTCCAACATAAAAAGATTCTTCATACCCTCAAAAGTGTTCACCTTGTAACCCTTAATCCATCCCTCTAAGTTTTTCAACCCTTCACTCACCCAGGTAGCCCAAGGGGTACCATCATGGTTTTTGAGGGTTCTAAACCTCTTAAGATACTGGGAAGGGGTCTTCCCAAATCTAGCTATCAAAGCTAGTTTCACACTTTCGTACTCTTTCCTATCCTCCTCCCCCAACTCCATTACAACATCAATTGCAACAGGGGGGAGCCTAGAGAACAGCCAGGTAAGTAGCTCATTACCTGTGATGTTCTGGAGCCCATGATTGTACTCAAACAAACTCAGCCAATCCAACACATCCAACTTTGGTTCATACATACCAATTAATTCCTTAAGCATCCGGGGTATTTTGGGACTGGAACTTCTAGAGGAGCCAGAGACAGAAGAAGTTTCAACAGACAACTTTTTCATTTCTAACTCATGCTTGAGCTCCATTTCTCTGAGCCTAAGAATGTGTTGCATTTCTTGATGTTTCTGTTCAGTTTGAGCAGTAATCCTTCTGAATTCCAAGTCTATTTTCATTTTTTCTAGTTCAAGGACTTGATGACTTAGTGTGGGACCTGTTATAGGCCCAGTAGGTACAGCTGGTAAGGCAGACAGAGGAGCAGGAGAGACAGTTTCATTAGCCTCTCCCTCCTCTTCAGCCTCTTCATCACTATCATCAGAACTTCGATTTAGATCAACACCATTACTGTTATCTACATTTGCTGGAGAAGTTGGTTCCTCTGAACCAGTACCCAGACTTTGGTTTTCCAGCAATCTCGCTATCAGTTCTACTTTCTTGCCTTTTACAGAAAGATTCTCTTGTCTACAGAGAGCTCTCAAACTCTCAGTATTTTTACCTGACAAGGACTCTTGACTATAAACTTCCATAGTAGACATATTTTTTGAAAGTTGTTTTTTAGTGCTAAGCTTTCTGGTTAGTTATCCTAAAGTGTTGAAAAGCACTCTAAACTGTATACTCGATACGAATCCCACCGCTGTACACCAGTGTTAGGCAGAAACCTGTGCAGCTCCCTCTGGGACCACTGCAAAAGATTTAGGACTACAGGTGTTTGGCAGTAAACCCACTTGGTAGCAGTCTGTACCACACAGATTTACTTGGTAGCTGTGGCTGAGCAGTCAGACTTCCCTCAAGAAGAGTTAGGCCGTATTTGGAGTATACAGGATAGGGCAACTTACACAGAAGAACAAGCAGACACTGATCAGAGCTTGGGTGTAAAGATATAAAATTATTTATTTAAAAACACATCTATGTAAAACACACTGGCACTAATATGGCAAACAACTTCAATCACAATAACTATAAGTATATATCAATCCCATAACAATATTTCGACAAGTCTAGGTTCAACGGCACCACTTATTTGCATACAGAGGTGAATGCTTTAACCTAGATGGCACTCTAGTATTCATTAGAAAGGGAGAGAAAAAGGCAGGGTATGAAACCAACTCAGTAGCAACACTTTTACGAAAAAAATGCAAGGTGAGCAAGGCAGGGTCTACTGTAAATCACAAAGTTCAGAGGCCAGGCCCACTCGGAGAGAGGCAAGGCTGTATGTCCCAAAAGTATCACAGTGGAAATGCACTTCAAGTCTTTGTAGCAAAATGTCACAGAAAGGGCGGACCAGTTTAGAACAAAAGTTTAAGAAGGTCTGGAGGTGACTCAATGGAAAGGTAAGGATTTAAGACACCTCACGCTAACCGTCACAAGGGAATTCAGGCGGACACAGTACCTTGTAAGTGAAGAGCCAGCTCCGGCGGGGGCAGTTGTTCCTGGTGGTGGATGCAAGTCGGGGCTTTGCCAGAAGATGAGATGATCTCGTCGTCGAGGAAAAGTTGAAGATCGTTGCACCACCAGGGAAGAGACCAGCCGCGGAGTGCTCAATCACAAGGCACTACCTTTTGGTCGCGGTACAGTGGTCAGTGGCTATCCGGTTGCCGGGGTGCTCAGAACAAATTACCCCTACTAGTACGTCCACAATAGGATGGTTTGTACTAGTTCTGTTAGTAAATTTAGGTCTAGTAAAGCCAATGGTGACTTTACATGCCCTGGGAGGCAGCAGTCAGTCCCAGGGTATGGAGTCTATGGCAGGGATCCTCTAGGACACCCCAGTGTTACGGCACGGAGGGTGCGGTGTAACACACATAGCAAAACACATGAGGCCCTATGGAGTAAAAGACCCCATAGCCCATAGAACACATTGACATTCAAAGAAATCAACCACATTCATGTCCAAGAGTGGGAGGAAAAAGAGTCTCACTCTTGGCAGGATGAAAAAACAAACTCCAGAAATCCAGCAAAACTGCTGGGGACTCACTAGGTTAGGAAATTCAGCCTAAACAGAGAATTCTCCCTAACACTCGCTCCCCCCCCCCCAAGACTAAGGGACAGAAGGATTTAATCCACTCCTGGATGAATCTCATACCTCTAGTCGATGATATACATCATAGAGAGACCATCAGCATACTCTGGTAGTGTTGTAAAATATACAATGGGCACAGCCCAAGGCTGTGACCCCTAGCCATGGCTGAAAGCCATGGCTAGTGGCCTTGTGATGTTGTAAAATATAGAGTGCACACAGGTGAAGGCCATGGCCACTGGTAATGGCCAAAGGCCATGGTTATTAGGGATGTAATTTGGGGGTCACCAGGGGTTGCACATGAGACCCCTGAGGTCTCCTTTGCTACCCATGTGGTCTCCCTTGTTACCCCTAAAAAAAATATTTTTGAAAATATATTATTTTAATGTTATACTTTTAATTGAAGCTCCTGCGCTGTGGCCAGCACCATGTGCCTCTGTTTCTGAAGTGGCAGGCTTTCTTGTTCAGGCCTCGTAAAAAATAAAATAAAAAAACAGGTTTATCCACAAGTGTAACACTTTGAGCAGAGACCCTAAATAAGAAAGAATAGGAATAACCAATGATTTGTCTTTCTGGAATTCTATACAATAATTGGCAGACTCATTAAAGGTATATTTCAGGCACACTTCAGGGGGTGAGTAACTTTTTTGGTCTGTTCTTAAACACCTCAAATTCACAATGCAGACAAAAAATTCCCAAAAGCATTTAGAATACAATAGGCATCCATTTTGGACGCATACTTGCATCCTTCTGAGGCTGATAAACAAATACCAACACAGGTTTGGTGATATTGTATGTATATTTGTTCTATATAAAGCGCTTAAGTGCAAGTGTTATGTAATAACACACCATAATCGTTTGGCCTTGAACGTCTGCTTGCATTCACAGTAATTTGGTAATATGGGCCAATACACACTGATATTAAAGATACATATGGTGATCCATTATTGTTTGAAATGTATATCACATTACAGTGATATTGTATCCATATTTGTTGTAGTGTACTTAGGAAAAATGCTATGTGATGCCACTTCCTATTTTGTCAAGGGGTAAAAGGTCTTGTTCCATCACTTTCCGTGATGCCACTTTCGGGGTGGGGTCAATTGACATCACTTCATGTGATGTCACCAGAGTTCAAGGCTCATGTGATGTCATTTCCGCTACCCCTGGCCTTTTGGTGAAATGACATCCTTGATGGCTATAGGCCTGGGAATGTTGTGAAATATACAGTGGACATGGAAAAAGATCTACATATAATCTACAGCTTATGGCAGCGGCCATGTAGTTATGGTTAAGTTGCTCAACCCATAAGAAGAGCACTTTTTGGGCCACTTATAACTTTACCCTTCCTGGACGAATCCTCACAAAACTTTGCAGAAGAAGTTTATGGACCCGTCAGATTGTTTCTGCAATGTTTGGTGAGGAAAAGTTATAGGGGGTCCCAAAATGAATGTTTTTTTACCATAGACGCAATGGGAAAAGAATTATGCTCACGACTACAGCCCAAACTGCAGGATGAATTTTCACCAAATTTGCACCAACAGCAGCGGCTTGGTCCCAAAGTGTGCTTTGGTAAATTTGGTGTATATCCGTCCAGTAGCTTTTTTTAAAATGGTCAAAAAATTGGATAAAACAAATTAGTGATATCTGGGTTCAGTCCGTGTACTTACTTCCCTGTTAGGTCCGCAAACGGGCCTACAATTTGTCCAGAGGGTGGCGTGATGTCGGCGGACATTGGACACGCCCACTGATTGGATGATGAAAAGCATGAGGTGCGTCATATTTGTTGGAATTGCTCGCCATGTTGGATTTGTGGACAGCGCCCATTATCCGCGAACATCACAGTAAAACATATGAAAATACGAAATATTGCACTTGTCAAACTATAGAAACAATCTCTGGGGAAGTGAGGGTTGAGGAGTATAGGATGAGATATGGCCATAAGAATCTAAAAAACTGGCGGCAGTTGCTCATCTCCGATGTGCGCAAACAGTCCGGGGACAGTTTTGTAATGTTCGTGAACATCTCAGATGTTCGGGGGCATCCATACATATTTTTGCATTACACGGTTGGTGAACAGCAGTTTTTGGATGGCATATGACTTTGGCACCACTCAATGAAACTGTATGAAATTGTGTGATATTATTTCAGACGTGACCTTGAATGGTTCTACAAAGTTTGGTTCTAAGAGGGAACAAAATTAGAAGGGCGGTCCCAAAATATTTGAAAGGCTTACAAATTTGGTGCCATTTCACAAATCTGCACACAAGTCGGCAAACAGATTGAAGACCAGATTTAAATGTTTTTCCAAATTCTGATGGGATTCTGTGAAGAGGGGCAAAGTTAGAGGGGGTGGTTTAATATTTTTAAATGGGTTTTACCTTTCTTGCTGTATGACGAATGTGCACAAATGATTTTACTCCTCTCCATGACCACGATAGACTTTCAATGGGGTTAAATGTGCATGGCCACTAGATCATGGCTATGTGATTTAAGTTTTTGAAAATCGGGTTAGGTTTCAATGGGAAAACAAATTCTGCCCGTGGCTACAATTTTGTCTGTGGCTAAAGCCCAAAGTGCTGCACAGGATTGCATCAACAGATCGCTGTAACTATCACTGCGTAGACTCTGAGACAGCGCAAACCAGCAGATAGTAACCAAGCACGCCGAATCAGGTGCCCACGTGGACACTTGGCCACCCGTTGAAATCATTACCCACTCTTATTTGGAACTATAGTGGGACAAGATCTTAGGATTGGATGCTGGACTCATTTCCTCAACCTCACAGCAATAACTGGCCCACATTCCATATGTGTTAAGAAAGACTCTATAGAGTAGAATTATGTGTCGGCTGAGTTCTAACAACAATACATATAGCATCAAGAATGCTTTAGAAAACTGCTTCATTACAACAACAGTTATAACCCAGTGCGGAACTGAACAGGGCTCACTCTCCTATTCCAAACCTAACCCTTGAAGAAGGAAGGGCACCTTCACAAAAGAACCCCATCACCAGCGGCAGGATAATCTGTTTAAAGTAGTATATGAAGAACAGTGATCTAACCATTCTACCGCCCTGCAATTTCTTATTAATCGTGTACTCTGATTTTATTATTGGGGCATGCAGCATGGCCAAACTCTAGGTTTGAATGGGAAGACATATTTTGCTTGCGGCTACAGCTTGAAGTGCTGTACTGAATGACAATAAACCTGCATGAGTAGCATCATCAGGAACCTGAAAGAATGGTTTTGCAAATCTGTTTTGTGTTTTATTTTTCCAAATTGTCCAAATGTAAGCACAAAAATAGTGATTTAAGTTTGGTGCATGGACAATGCCCGACGAGGATCAGCAAGGACCTGAAATGATGCTTTTGGAAATCTCTCCTGTGTTTTACTTTTTTGAAATTGTCGTAACTTTTAAGTACAAAAAAAATTGTGATATAACCTTTCTGCCATGGGCAGAGGGCCTGGCCCTGGGCAAGGACAAATGTCTGCTCTGATTTGCCTATTGGGGTATGTTCTGCTGATAACGTTGCAAAAAAGATGTTTGTTAAAAGAGGTGTATAGTTCTTTCTTATATGTTAAAAGAGACATTATTAATAACATGTATACAGTGATGTAAAAATATGAAACATTTTCACTTATAAAAACCTATTCAATTGACAGTAAATACTCTGTTAAAGGGATGTTATGGTTAAGATGTAGCCCACCCTTGGGACTCCTCTGGCCCAGCATTTAGCTAGTGACCTTCCATCTTGGGATCCTTTGGCAGTTCCCTCCTGTGCTCCCATGAGCCCTTGTGCATCCATACTGCCCCTTTTATTTATGCACTTCTGTCACTGCACAATGCATATGTGCATTTATAGGAGCACTATGCATAATGTGTTGGTATACGTATGGGAAATGTAGATTCACAAGATTTATAGAACATTATCAAATGGCAGTTGGTGGGTGGACATTTAATATGTTGATAGGCTATATGCAGAGTTTTTGTAAGTGATTGGTGGACATGTGTGAATCGTTTAAAGCAGGTAATGTGGGAGTGATACAAACATAACAGTAAAATGAGTAGAAGGGCTGTTTTGTGTGATATTGTGCATGTGCAATCTGGGTTTTCTAATAAAACATGGGCTAGATAGGGGATTGCAGAGACTGGATAGTTATAAATGGCAATGGATTATGATGTTTATTGTATACTAGAGAAAATAATTTTGGACATATATATATTTCTGTGCTTTTTTCTTTTCCTCTAGTGTGCAATTGTCCATTATTTCCATTAGCATAGTAGGAAATGCTAATGGGAATGTTGGAGAATCTTATTTAATCAAACTACTTTGTTGACTACTTACCTCAATGATGAGGCCCAACAAGGCTCAAACATGTGTCTGGGGTTGCTGTTGATACTCATGTTCAAAGGAGGTTTGCTTGGCATTTCGGTGCTGGACTGCCCTTCTGGGCAGGGCAAAGATTGATATACAAATGGATATTCCTCCTTTGTGAAAGGTACAGTGAGCTACAATCAATGGCTGCAGGCTCTCAAAGTGAGAAAACACCACAGAACAGCTTATCATGCCATGTTCTTTCTAGACAGGGGTGCCTGCTACCTTTTTTGTGTTTTGCAAGAAACTTGGGATTGGTACCCTAGTTCAATGTAGGTTTGCATGGCATTTCAGTGCTGGAAGGCTCTTTTGGGCGGGACAAAGACTGATATGCAAATGGATATACCTCCATTGTGAAAGGTACTGTGAGCTAAAAGCGATGGCTGCGGACTATCAAAGTGGGAAAAAAACTACAGAACAGGTTATCATGCCATGTTCTTTCTAGAGAGGGGCGCCTGCTACCTTTTTGTAAGTACAATATTAATATAAGTTGTTGCAAATTAGGGTGCACTGGTAAATACACATGAAATTTAATTTGAAAAACTTTGTTAAAGGGACATTATGGTTAAGTTGCACTAATAAAAAGCCATAAAATTCAATGAAAAAATGTTGTTAAAGGGAAGTTACGGTTACAAGTAAAACCAAAAGAAAACAGAAATTCACCAGTTAAGGTAAGCTAAGTTACCATCATTCGTGCCACCATTGTGCACTGCTAACAACACAAACACCCATCACATGAAAGATGACATCACAAATGTCATTGATGACATCACTGATGGCATTGCATATTAAAATAATGTTCATGAGCAGTCTCTACAAGGGGTAGTGTTTATAATGTTGGTAACAAGATGTTAGGGGTGATCGGGAGATCTTTAATAAACTACTTAATAATATTATATTATGTTCTGATCTAAAGAAAACATTATATTGCAGTGTTGTAATTAATACAGGAACCTAATCACATATACACATAGGCAATATCTTCAGCATGTAACAAAAAAGTACAATATTGTTAATCTGGTCATTTTGATATTAAAATAATAAATGCTGCCTTATTAAAGTTTTGCGAAACGCAACACATGGAATGAAAGGTTAACGAATTCTAACTTACGACATACTTATGTTAGTACAAAATAAATGTAAAAGCCCAAAATGCATACAAATTAAAATCACACACAGGGAAACCAAAGTAAAAAAGCACCAAAAAAATGACAATAACATGTATTTATATATTAATATACTTTCAGCCAAGTGGCTTGGTATATACAACATTAAGGCAGATACAACAAATACAATTTTCACATTAAGACCGTGTTTACAAAATTAATGATCACCTGGGTACAGTTTTTCATTTAAAAACCGTTAAAATATAAAAGTTACATATCAATTAAAAACCTTAACTATGAACATGACCATGATCTCAAGAGTACATACAGAAAGAAAAATTACAACTTAATAACTGGGTTCGTAATTTCATGGACAGATCACAAACAAACATAGAGCTCAGCAAGTAAGTAATTTTAAGAATCTCAACAACATTTCCAATAAAATTTCACTAGACAAAAAAACATATTATGGTCACATCCATTTAAAAACACTGGCCAAACCAAAGATAAATCATCACAGTTAATACCACTATTATAGGATTTAAGATAACTTGTAAACCGTTAACAAATGCTTGATGGTTTCAATCTTTTGAGTGCCACAGAGACAACAAAAGCAAGAGTCACACACAATTCCTTGACGCACACCTTGGGTAATCAAGGCATCGCTTATATTCATTCTTAATAGCAGATACTGTCTGGAGATGGAACTGTTGGGGTAAGCAGTGATGTAAGATCGTTTTATCAGGCAGTAGAAATGTACTAAAATATGATGTACTGTTTCTCCTGGAGTACATATTGACTAGGTTGTGTTCTTTACTATGTGTCGAGAGTCTAGCTTTCAAACGAGCCTTAATCACATGCACTACACCGTTTACAGAATAAGAAAAACATCCAACTTGCTACTTTGTGTGGCGTGAGAGGAGCAAACCGCATGTCCCCATTGTGCTACAATTGTCTATTTCATAGAATGCACTGACAAAGTTCGCCATCATTGTACTGTTATGTAGCTTTAATGAGTTGTCACAATGACATCGGACAGGATACCATCAAGGTCAAATTCTAAATATAGGTATTCTATTGACAGTGAATGTGGCATACAAAGTAGTTTGTGCAATATTTTGCCTTCATAGCATTTTAGTGCAGCACCATATTGGTGTCCCATATCTCGATTCCATAAAAAGAATGGGACAAACTTTGGTCTTGTATAATAGGAGAATTGTCTCAATCGAAATACCACATTGCTTACCTATGAACTGGCGGATGGCACTTACTGCTCTATTACATTTGTTTCCTTCCAATGTGTTTCCCACTTTAAAGTATCCTGAACGTGAATGCCTAAATACTTGTAGATGGAAACACTTGCAAGATGCAGTCCATTTAATGTATAGACAACTTCCAGACAACGGTGCACATTTCCTTGTCTTACCTTTCTCTTTGTTGATTGATAATCCATTGATATCTGCATATTCTGCTAGGTGCCAAGATCAAGCTTTTTAGACCTTTTTTGGGTAAGTTCCACGAGGATTAGGTCATCAGCGTAAACTGACCAACTAGTCAGGTGTCGACCCATTTTCATGGAGCTGATATGCAGGTTATTAAAAGCCAGACGAAGATCTGCAAAGTATAGGTAAAAAAGAGTAGCAGCAACAATGTACCCTTGTTTTATGCTGCGTTGTGTGTGTATGGAAGCAGACAGTTTGCCCTCTGGTCTAATCTGATCTTTACTGTGTTCCATAGTGACAATTGTTTCACAGCACCGAGTCAAATGCTGCAGAGAAGTAAATAAAGGCAGCATAAACTGGCGTGTCTCTGTGCGTCCATGCATTTTCTATTGATGTAACAAGATTGATATGATCTGATCTAATTTTGGAGGAGTATGTTGTTATCAGCGATCCAGTCATTAAGTTCTAGTAGTAGCACTTTGGCAAACAATTTGGATGCAACATCTAACATGGCTAGCATTCCATAGTTGGTGGCTACGTTCCAGGGACCTTTTTTATGGACAGGCAGAATGTGACTTTCTCACCATGTTTTGGGAATACAGCATGTGTTACCTATGTGGGTGAACAATAAATGTAAGCAATGAGCCGACATCCCCGGGGTTGCTTTGACAAGTGCGTTACAAATACCTGCCGCTCGTGATTAATTTAATTGCTCAATAATGACAGTAATGTCTAATATAGACACTTGGCAAGTCCAGGAAGACATTGGGAGAGGAAAGGGGTCAACATCACGTGTACTCAAAACCCAGAGTGGTGACATTGTGTTTCACTTAATCTTGTCCAGTGACCCCATTAAAGGGGAGGGCTCACAAGTCATTGCCTCATAATACGGATCATCTGTTTGAATTCTCTTTTTGGGTAGTCATGTGTGCGATTTCTTTCTATTTCTGTAAGTTACATTTTAGATGATGGTCATTGAACCATTTCCAAATTTTGCTTAACTTCTCTAAAGTACCGACTTGCCTTGCTTGGTGATATTGGGCTTAGTGTGGTATATAAAACAGCACTCATTTTGGTGCATAATTGCCTTTTGGCTAATGCAATTACTGGATCCTAATTCACCTGTTTGGTAATGGGCTTGTTTGTGCGTTCAGCAACACTTTGATATTGCCTCTGAGAGGCAATGGATTCTTTAATTTGGTGGACCAAGCCAGAGAATAGGAACACAATCTCAGACTCTGGATCGTAAATTGGTGGATTAAAATGTGCAATGAAGGTAGGTATCAAACTCAGACATTTTTACGTTTTTTTCTAGTTTGGATTAATTCTATCGTATGCGATTGCCATTCAAATTAGTGAATATGTCAGTGTTAGTGTCATAAGAATTTTCTATTCTTCATCTATCTATTTGAGTGAGCAGTAGGCAGAGTGGGAGATGGTCACTTTCTACTCTCGGTAATATCGCCATGTCTTTAACAAAAGCAAGTCCACTGGCATTAACAAATATGTAGTCGAGACAGGAAGCAGATTTACCACTGACGAAGGTGAAGGCCACAGGGGCATCTACTGGACAGAGCCTATTTAGACGCATCATGCCAAACTCTTCCAGAAGTATCACCCAGTTTATGACCTTATGACAAGGTTAACATGTAGATTTATATAACCTTTTGAATTTTAATATTCTGACTGTCAGTGAACAAAACCACCTGGCCTAGATATGTCAGTGAACAAAATCAAGTAGCCCAGATTTCTGATATAGTCAGTGATGTCACCAATGCCATTTGTGATGTCATCTTTGATGTCCTTGGTGTTAGTCTTAGCAGTGCACAGTGGTGGCATAGGTTATGGTTGCTTAGTTTTCAATAACTGTTGAATTTTTGAGGTTTTTCAGTTTTACCTGTCACCATAATGTCACTTTAACAATAACAAAATTTTTTCAGTGACATTCATAGGTTTTTATTAGTGCTCCTTAACCATAATGGGTTTTTACCAGTGCATGCTATTTTCTTACAACTTACTAATATCATACTTACCCCAATATAGCAAATTCTTTGTCCAATTTACAAAGTTTCACCTTAAAACTCTGCCATTTCCCACCTTCTAGCCTAATTGTTAAGACTTCTATATACCTTTTGCAACTTTTTCCACTGTTTTTGTGTCTGTTGACATCCTCGAATATCTGACGTCATCGCTGAACTACCGGACAGTGCCACGTGTCCATTCACTCTGGTGCAACATGATGACATGTCCGCGAACGTGCCCGCACTTTGTGTTCAGATCCATGCTTTGAGGATAGTTCCGAAGTGCATTTTCTACCAATCTAGAAACCTTTAAGCTCACAATGTACCCAGGTACAGCTCATACACCTAAACGTACTCATTATCCATTAACAATCCAGTACAAAGCACAAACTAGGAAGAATATTAGCAAAACTGTATTTATCTTAAAAATGGCATCAGCTATTGCCATCCCTTCTCCCCAAGAGCCACCACCAACACCAGCTGGAAGACCTACACAACAAAAAAAGTGAAGTACTTCCAAAGACAATTAAGACGACCAAGAACATGAGGTAGAGGAAGTGCCTACATCTAGCACCCAGAGAGAATCATGGGTGTGGCAGTTATTTACCACTGTTGGGAATGTAACAAAGGCTAAAGCTACCAAAGTGAAATGCACTGAGTGCAACTAGCTGGACAGTACTCCTACTTAACCGCCTCCATGCACCGCCACACCAAATCCAACCACCTCAATGCTCTCACAAAAGGTTGTTCCTTTCTTAGCAAGTACTAGGCTGTCTTCCTCCACCTCATCTTCTTCAACCAATACTGTAACCACGCAGCCTACTTCTGTGAGACAACACATCCCAGCAGCTACCTTGCAAGCAATAAAAGAGACTGTTGATCCATATCTTTCAAAGACAACAGTCCTCTGTATATACTGCAAAACACCACTCTGTAGAGGGAAGCCATTTCTAAGTGCTTTGGATGCTGTAATCAAGGAGCATGAGAAACACTGCCCCTACCATAGAAGTAACACACGCGTAACATTTTCCCCTGTTCGCCTGCCCCTCCATATTATTGCTTGGTGCCTCTCCCCTCATTATATATGAAGCGACCGCGTAACCTAGGTATGCTAGTGGACAGCACTCCCCAGAGCAGCAGAGCAAGAGATGATCTGTCAGTCAGCATGGACTAATAGACCAAATGTTCCACAGCAACAAGTAATTTATTGAGTAAAGGGTGCACAGGGAAAAAAAAAACTGCTTCATCACATACAGGGTAAACAACACTGTAGTAGGACTTTTGTGTGGTGTTACAACTCTATGGTCACAATGAGGTAGACCGTGCACACTATGATAGATACACCTCTTTCTGGATGACAACATTTCAGACATATTGAAATGTCGCTATGCATTGGATTAATTTAAACAAACTGCCCAAGATCAATGGTTTTGCTAGGATAATTCTGTTTTGTGAATAATATAATGCTAAATGCAGTAATACATTCACAAAATTGCTCTGGCAACACAATTATCGCCAGAAAAAGTACATAGTGCATATCTTTATTCTACAGCAGGCTAAATGGTCAATATAAAATGCTCAACATTCCAATAATCCGGTGTAAATAAAATTAAATACAAAATACAATACTCAGATACAGATTGCTTATGAATGGACAGAGACTGCCATAGTCTCATGCAAAGAATGATATATAGATATATCGTATGGCAGTGAATTATTTAATGCAATGCAATATGAGCATCTGTTTCACAATAAAGTGCATAGTGGAAATAGTATGTGCAATATCGCCATTAAATAAAGTGCATATTGCATTTGTTCTGTATCATAATCATATGATTTAAACTTCTAACTGAAATCTGGTTGCTTTACAATGCAAATATATGTTTAACTTTAAGTCTATTTCGCAATAAAGTGCATAGTGCCAATTGGATGTGTAATATTGCCATTAAATAAAGTGCGTAATGCTGCATTCTATATCATCGTCGTGCGTTTAGAAACTGACTGCAATCCAATTGATTTTCAGTGCAAACATCTGTTTAACCTTAAGGTACATTGTGCTATATTTGGAGATACAATGCCCCAAATCAATAAAGTGGATGGTGCATATATAACATTGTTTGATGATTGAATTCAAACCTCATATTACAGTGCATTAGTTGGAAGTGTATTGGGATGCCTGACTCAGGTACGGGATAGGCCATTTTTAGCTCTACACCTCTCATAAAGAAAATATACACATTATTTCTGTGGTCACATTAGCTGTCACGTATTCAGCAGATTACCGAATATGTACTTGTGTCCAATGGGACCCTACATGACTATGTGATGTAATACTGAAAGAGAGAGCCAAGAGTTTTTCAAATATGAAAGTTGAACACCAATGTACACCAATCTCTATCCCTGAAATAAACTAAGTCCCTTCCCAGCCAGCAAAATTTTCTGTAGAATCTTGACCACAGAAATTAGAACAAAGTCCAAGTGTACTAGTTTCCCTTGTAACAATAACAGTCCTAAAATCATAATAGGAAAAGCAAAAGTGTATAAAAAGTAGAAAATAATTGTACTATAAAAAACGGTCAATGAAACCATAATAAGCTGAATCCACTCAGAATCAACCTCTTCGTGTAAAGATTTGTAAATGTACTTACACCTTGTGAATGTCTCTGCTTGTATGCCATGGATACCTGCAATAAGACCAATGGATTACCGGAAACACAATATGTTCCAAACAATAAAGCCATAGGAAAATGAGAGGCCGTAAGTAAACAAAACTGTTAACAGGAAAGACCATCCCTGTTCCAAACAGAATTTCTAACGTAAGTGGAAACATGGGTGGTAATTCATGCACCCGAAAAGGTGTACAATTCCTCATCTGAATTGTATCCACTGGGTTTCTTTGTCTCTAAGTCTAGAATGCATTTAGTTTCAAGTTGGCATAGTTGTAGTTCACGATTATCTCCTCTCTGAGGTTCTTGGACAGTATGTATACCAAATAACGTGAACCCATTCCAGATGACCTCCATGAGTTTTTTTTTAAATACAAAGCCATTGGGTAAGTGGGATCTACATTCCTAATGGTGCATATGTGTTGGAGAATCCTAATTTCAAGTTTGCCAATAGTACTCCCTACATACAATTTTTTGCATGGATGGTCAAGAAAGAACATCTACCACATTCTCAGTTGCGCTGGTTATCCAAGACTTGATCTTAATATATTTTGCTAACATGGGATGCCGATAGCTCAATAAATGAGTGGCATATTTGCAAGCTTTGCATTTCATGCATCTATGAAACCCAGTGGTACATTTACTGAGCCATGCACCTGCTGTGAGATTAGCCTTTGGACTCACATAGCTTAACACCAAGCTATCTTTTAGAGACAAGGATTTGCGAAGAGTTATGTTGATTTTCTCACCAATGGTACATCTCAAATTGTCATCAGGTTTTAAGCCATGCCAGTGTCTACTCATGATTTGACAAATGTGGTTTGACACCTCACTAAAGGTGAGAATCAAACGAATGGCTTTGTCATCTTCAACCATGTTTTGTGTTGAATTAGATACCAATAGTGAGTCACGATCTCTCTCACGGGCCTTGATAAATGCCCTTACGAGCACAGATCCACAGATCTGTCAAAGGTTTCAATTTGATTACAATTCCTTCGAATTCTTATGAACTCTCAATAAGGTAAACTTCATTTCACAGATGATGGATGGTTGCTGGTAGCATGTAGTGGTGTATTGGAGCTTGTGGAATTTCTGTATAATTCTGTAATGAGTTCACCTTGATCCACTTTGACAAGAACATCCAGAAAGACAATAGATATCTGTCAATGGCTTTCGGTGAACTTTAGATTGAGCATTTAAACATTGAGAATGTTCATGAAAGACAGCCATTCATCAGCCGTTATTTGCCATATAACAAACAAGTCATCTATATATTGTAGCCAGAGCATGCTCTTGTCTATGTATTTGCTGTTATCCATATGCCACACCACAAACTTCTCCCACCACCCCATGGTGAGTTTGGCATACAACAGAGAAAACTGTGTGCCAATGGCAATCCCCTGGAGTTGGATGTAATAATCATTGTCAAACAGCAAAAATGTTGTTAGTGAGGCAAAGATGAATCATCTCTATGATCATTTTTCCATGTTTCAAATAATTCATGGATCTCGTATTAAGAAAGAATTCACAAGCTTGCAGTCCATCCAAATGTTTAATGGAGGTATAAAGAGATACAACATCTTTTGTGGATAGTAGAAAGGAGGATTCCCATGGAATACCATTGATTTTGTTAGGCAGTTATTGGTGTCCCTTAAGTATGAGGGTAGCAAGGTGACAAAAGAAACCAATGTTTCAGCAACATATTTGGAAACATTTTCTAAGATGACACCATTCAGAGTCACGGTAGATCTGCCCAGTGGTTTCCTCATGCTTTTATGCAACTTCAGCAGAACGTAGATGTTCAGCATGATGGTAAATCTGGGTTGCAGAAATCGCACTCTTCTTCATCTATGATGCCTTGACCTTTTCATTGTTTGAGAAAATCCAAGAGTTTAGTTTTCATATTCTCTGAAAGATCTCCCTCTAATTTACGATAGCACTCTTTATCTGTGAGCTGTCTTCTGACCTCAGAGATATAATCCTGTTGATTTTGTATGACAATATTAGTCCCCTTGTCAGAGGGTTTGATGATGCAGTTTGACAATGTTTGGAGTGCCATCAGCGTATCTGTCTCACGAAAGGTCAAATTTAGTTTGTTCCAATATTTCTTCTTTGTAGCTTTTTTCAGGTCATGGATTGCAAGATCCTGAAAAGCTTCCATTTGGCCTCTTGGTTGGAAGGTTGGATTGAACCTAGATTTTGATTTCAGCATGCTTTTATAGGCCAATCTATTTGTATACTAATTGAATTCCATTCTTCTTCGGGGATGTCTTCTTGAATCTCAGATTCTGACTATAAATGCACCAAATGTGCATGTGTTCAATTGCTAGTTCTGTCTGGCCAATCAAAGGCACCTTACATTTGGGTTTAGGCAGATTTGTTGCAAAGAAATGTTTAAGTCGTACCTTATGCATGAACTTATCAAAGTCAGCTCTCGTTTGCTCATGGTCGTATTGGGCTGTCGGACAGAAGTTGACACTTAATTTAAATACCTTGATTTCTTCTAGGGTGAAAGAGAAAGATTAATCACTGACATATCTTGTCTTTCCTTGTTTAAGTTGGTGCTATCTTTTTCCCAGCGCGCGTTGATCTCTCGGACATGTCTGTGTCTAAGGTGCTTGAATCGTTAGCCTGCATGTTTTATTTTTCCTCTTTGCCCCGTGGTCTTTCCTCTGCCTCGTCCTCTTGTGTTTTTGTTGTTTTTCCTTCCATCGATGCCCAAAAGACACATTTCCTCCAAAAAATTCAATTTGTGTGCAGGCTGTTCATTTTCACTGCTGTTTCTTTTTATTATTTCAAAGGAAATGCATCTATCTGGGCTATATTCTAAGAGATTAAGGGGTTGTGCAGCAGTTTTTGTCATCAAATATCATACCGACGTGCAAAAGAATACACACGTCCCTTTCCATAATCCTCTTTATCTCTGTTTTCTGAGTTTGATTTCATCTTCAAGTAGTTTGTAACCCTTCTCCATGTTCACTCAAATTTGTTTACCTTCTTCACTAGGGGTAACGGCCAGCAATTGTTCCTCCAATTCCTTTATCTTTTGCAGTATAGTATGTCTGTCTGTACGAGCATATTTAATAAGGATGCTCAAAAATATAACTGAACAGGTATTAGTGGATTCACCCCATTCTTGTAACATGCTGGGTCTTGGTCTTCAAATGAGGCTGTGATTAAAATGTGAAAACCCCTTGGAATTCTGCCCACATCAATACATATATGTGCAAACACAACTTGAGGGTTGGCAGGGGCACAACTCTGGGTCCCAGCTGCAGTAAGCCCAAACAGTCCAAAGATGTTGTCCTAATAGCATGCTTTCATGCCTCAACAATCGTCAGGGAAGCTGATTGGATTCAGGTGTGCAGGATTGTAATCCCTCTGGTATGTACCAGGCAGTGGCAGCAGGGAATTCTGGTAACTGTAGTGTAGAGCCAGACAGGATCCAACTCTCCCCCATTTTCAATGTTAGCTCTCAGTGGGGAGTCGGAGTGAGTTACCATCAGTATGGCACTGCAAAGTTAGGCAAGAGTAGCCCAGGTGCAGCCCCTTTGGAGTCCAGTGTCCAGTTAGAAGTGCAAACAAAACTTGAGGGGTGGCAGGGGTGCTACTCTGGGTCCAAACTACAGTAAGCTCAAACAGTCCAAAGATGTTCTCCTCCTAGCACGCGTTCATGCCTCAGCAATCTTCAGGGATGCTGATTGGATGCAGGTGTGCAGGGTAGAGTCCTTCTGGTATGGACCAGGCAGTGGCAGCAGGGAATTCTGGTAAATGTAGTGTAGAGCCATGCAGGATCCAACTCTCCCCTATTTTCAGTGTTAGCTCTCAGTGGGGGGGGGAGTTACCATCAGTATGGCACTCCAAAGATAGGCAAGAGTAGCCCCGGTGCAGCCCGTCTGGTCCCCCAGTCTCCAGTTAGATGTGCAAATAAAACTTGAGGGGTGGCAAGGGCGCTACTCTGGGTCCCAGCTGCAGTAAGTTCAAACAGTCCAAAGATGTTCTTCTCCTTGCATGCTTTCATTCCTCAGCATTCTTCAGGGAGGCTGATTGGATGCAGGTGTGAAGGGTTGAGCCCTTCTGGTATCTACTTGGCAGTGGCTGCAGAGAATTCTGGTAACTGTAGTGTAGAGCCAGCCAGGATTCAACTCTCCCCCATTTTCAATGTTAGCCCTCAGTGGGGAGTCGGAGGGAATTACCATCAGTATGGCACTCTGAGGTTAGGCAACAGTAGCCCGGGTGCAGCTCCTCTGGAGCCCTACTCTCCAGTTAGATGTGCAAACAAAACTTGAGGGGTTGCACACACAGGTTTCTCTAGCCTCAACTATACCTGCGAGTAGCTGACATCTGACTGCAAAAGCATCACAGAAGCAGTGTTTGCTCTGGGGTGAAAGGTAGAAGGAAGGGGAGGTGAGTAGGTCATCTGGGGAGCTATGGGAGCTGGCACAGATGATGGGGCACATGGTGAGGTGCGGAGGGTGAAGGAAAGCATTAATTTTTTGCCATTCTTCTTACATTCACTCCTATATCCGAGGCTACAAAAGACTACCGATAGCCGAGGGTATGTGTAGTACGGTAGTTGCGGCTATATAGTTTGGGGTGTCAGTGTTTTATAATTTTTTAAAGTACTTTGTTTAGGAAAAGTGATGTTGGGGATGAAAGAATCAGTACCTGGTAGGTATTAGAGAGTCTTTTTTTACTTTCAGACTACCGAATTTGTGAGACTTTGGAGAAAGTTAGAAGAAAATAGTTTAACAAAAATAATATGAAAAGGAGAAATAGTAGTCTAGTTTTAGATGTGCCATACAATGTATTTTAGTTTGTGTATTTTCACTTATGGTATTATGTTGTGTGGGTGTGCAATGTTTGCCTATCTGGTTTACTGTTATGTATTTTCTTCATGACTCTTATTTTGCAGTTACTTGACATGAGTACATCAGTAGTTTTGTTCTGTATTTATCATTTAATCTGGATTGCACTATGAAACTTGAGGTCAGTCCCCCCTTTAACTGACTTTTTGTAGACGTTACCACAGTAAAAGTCATTGACATGTATTTGCAGGTATATTAAAAAAAATGTTTTTGGGTTATTCATTTTTGTATTTGTGTATTTATGTATGATGAGTAGTCCTTAAAAGTATTGTTTGGGGTACACTGAGTGTAGAACTTTAGCACATCAGGAGTACTGTTTTGATGTTATCAAGGATCACTGCATTTCCTTATTTGGTTAGGTGTACTCCATCATGTCTATAGAAATTGGCCATGTAGGACTGTATGTTGTTGTTTGCAATCCATAATTGTTTGTGGTCTGTCATGAATGATGAAGCAGCTTTATTAACATTTATAACGGATTCTTAATTTTACCAATGACCGGGGCGTCCCGGAAACGATTTCAACGATGCAGTGTGATTTGATATTTTGGTAACCATGGTTAAAGATATGTTTAAAAAAAATAATACATTTGGAACATGTTTTTAAATATGTATTGAGTGTAGTGTTTGAGAACACTTAGTGTAACTTTTGAAATACTTTTCAATCAATACTTTTCAATCAATGCATATAGGTGTACATACTTGAAAGGGGTAAATAAATATTCAAACACAGTTTATTTGTGAGGGTATGTGGTGGTGGGTTTTCTTTCAGTTTTAGTTATAATACATGGTATATCTTATTCTGTAGCCACATGTTCTACAGTTTTACTCTCCACGATTAGTTTTAAATGTTCAATGTTCTTTTTCATTTCTTGCATGTCTTTTTGTATATTCATCATTATTTCTTTTAATTCTATCAATGAATCCATAATCAAATTGCTGGTTTCTTGTTGTGGTGCTTCCTATTTGAATTTTATAGACACTTGAATCACTTCTTCTTCTGTTTGAAAATATTTGAAATATGTTTAAACAACGAAAGATATAATACACTTCTAAAATATGTGGGTTGGTTGTATACACATGTGATAGTTTGACAATAGGTAGATACATCATATGTGTTTGGTGACTGATATTTGACAATTTCAATGTAATTTTTAGTCACATTATACATTAATATATAGAATGTACTTACAAAATCCTGTTTGTGGTGTACCTTCTTCTGGACCATTGTTTTGGTTCTGAGCGTCTTCTTTTCTAATCTCTTCTTTTGTAAGGTAATTGTCCTCCAGTCATTCCATGTATTCTTCCATTGTTCTAGTGGTGCAGAGAAATACTTCTTGCCAGTTGAGTTAGAATTTGGAATGGAAGAAAGATTAATGAGAGAAGATGGAATGTTTGTGTTTGCTTTCTGATTAGTTGTTCAATGTTTGTGTGGTGGCTGCCAATAGGATTTCAAGTACCTCAGATGCTGTCGAATTACATATAGCCTTTGAGAGAATGCATTTCTTTTGAGTGATGTTTAGATATGCCAATAAAATTGGAGATGGGTGAGGTGCACACTTAGTAAACAGTGTTGTTTGGAAGTATATGTATTGTTGTATTTGATATGTGGAGCCAATTCTAGAAGGAGAGGAATCTCTTTGTTGAGAAGATTGTGGAACATTTTTGGAGAATGGGGTTAATAGTGATCTTGAGGACATAGGTGATGAGTTCCCCAGGCATTGGTTTACAAGGTTTCTTTGGTATTATAATGTTTGAAATGAGAGGTACATGCTACGATTGTGGAGAAATATTTTTGACAGGGAGCACAGTTTTTTTCTTTTCGGAAAAAGAAAATTAATTAATCATCTAAAGAAAGAGCACAGACACGTTTTTGAAAATGTTTTGAATCATCGTAGTGGTGAAGAGTATCTCTCTGATTGAACATTTTGGTGATGTGTTGGTAGTAGAACACAAAGGCTCTCTTTTAAGAGCCATGCAGAGAACTTTTTAAGTATATTGGAAAATGAACATATGTTGGTTGTCCTTTTTTTAAAATAGATGTGGTTACGAAAGCAGCCAATGAAATGTCATGCCGTGTCAGGCATATTGCAGCCGTGGGTTCCGACCATGGTACAGGCTTCAGCCGCAGGACAAGCAGGCAAATGGCACGTTGTGTATTTTTGGTGGGTGCAGCAGAGGCTATAACTGTCTCACCCTACTCGCAGGTATGAACGCACCAATCGCATGTTGCAGTCTTTGCTAGCCGTGAGTATGAGCGGGTAAATGGCATGTTGTATATTTTTGGCGTGTGCAGTCAGGGCTATAGCTGTTGTGTTGCTATACCCATGACTACAGCCGGTTGTGTTTTGGTGCAGTGATCATATTATATTATGGATGTTTTAGATCATATTTGTACATGTGTTTCTATTTGGATGGCGTCACCTGCAGGCTAATGTTAATTGATTTTGAAATTTTTCTGATATATGTTTTTGAGCACGTTAGAAAAATGTTTGTGTAGCCGTGACTATAGGCAGGTTTTCGTCATGTAACTGGGGTTATAGCCTCGAGTATGATATTGGGAATAATGAGGAAGAAAATAAAAGTTTGGATGTCGTGTGAAAATATTGTGTAAAGTATTCTTTGAAGGATTGTGCTGGGATTTATCGATTTAAAAATCCTGTAATAGAAATGTGTTGGTCATTTTATGTGTTTGCTTCCTACAGTCCTCTTGTTGTGCTATTGAATTGTGGAAGCTATGAAAGTGGCATTTGTGTGAACTTTTGACAGTCTTATTTCAGAACTCAAAGTGTGCACATGTTCTGGGTTTAGCTCTGGTGAAGATCTATTCATTATTTGGAGTAGCTGAATGTGAGTGATAGTGTGTTTTTTATATACTGTATGTACAGTTTAAATTATTGTATTTGTAAGAAAACTGAAGTATGTTTACGTGTCTCATTTGGACAAGTTTATAAGTATTGTTTGGAAAGCAGGGTTTTCTATATTCTACTCCAGTGCATTTAGGAGAGTGATGAAACAGTATGACATGCTATGCTATGATTATTTTTGCCAGGAAATATATATGCAAATAAAGGTTGTTTTTACAGTGACATTGGAAGATGTGATATGAATTAGGGTGCATAAGCAATCCAATTGTAAACCAAGCAGTATAACTATAGCCGTGACAACTATTGTGGCTGGGTGTGTGTTTTATAGTTGGATATTAAGCTGTTTTTATGACCCTATGTTGATGATTTTCTACTGTGTTAGAATTGTGGCAGTGTGAAATTACGGAGTGCAGAAAGTGAAGTTATAGTGGCAGATTGGTAGGGTTTCATAGTACATGGGAAATTGTTTTATACTGCAGGATTTTCACTGTCATGTAATTGTTGGTAGTAATTTAGAATAATGAGCAATCATATTTGTCATTCTTCCAATTTGTGTGCTTTGGAAGTACAGGAATCTATTTGGGTTCCATGCTATGTAATGCAATATGTTGTTATGCAATGCACTGACATAGAGAGATATCCAATGAATGAGGGTGCATAGTGGGTTGCGGGAAACAGTAGTATGGATGAAGTTTGCTAACATGGTTGTCTGGGTCTGCTTAGGTGACATGGCGATTGAAATTTAGTGCAGTGGGGATGGGCAGTGAAAGGAGGACATACATGTTGATATATTTTGTTGAGTAGTAGTAGTAGTAGTAGTAGTAGTAGTAGTAGTAGAGATTACGAGTAGTAGTAGTGAGTAGTGTGTTGGTGAAATGTAGGATAATGGGTATGGCTATTGGGCCAATGATAGGTGAATAGATAAAAACAGGTCAGGCATTTTACTTTGCTTGTTATTGGATGAGGATGACTAAGATGGACTGATTACATGGGTGTTAGAAGGATGAAGGTTGTGAGAGAGCACAGTAATGTGAGTAGCAGTATATTGAATATTGTCTACCTGGAGTTGACCTACAGTCTTTAGACAAAGGGTTTATAGGTGTTAAAAACTGGAGCTGGGTGGAGTAATTATGTGCGAGTGCATTATTTTTCAGCTTTTTTCTCTTGACATCTTTGTCATGATGTTGTATGTATATATTGTTTGTATTAAGCATATGCTTCATTAAGAATTGTTATGTTATGTAATCCATGGGTAGTGTGGTGTATAAGACTAGCTCACTTTTCATTTAGGTTTATCATTGAAACATGTATGGTGTCCAGCGCAGATATATTAGAAGATGGTAACGTTAATGGCCAGTTGCACCTCTGTTTCCTTTCAGAGCATGTGGCAGTCATGCCTACCTCCTTAGTGGTTGAGGTTATTTTGGTGGTTGTAGGTTTTGTATTTGGCATTGCAGGTAGATCAAATGGTTGATTTTCCAGAATCTGTTGTGTCATGTTATCAACATCCTGTTCTTTCTAAATCCTGTTTCCTCTGTTATGGCATATATTGGGTTTTGACATAACACACCCTTTTTCCGAATGTGGTGTGGATGTTGAGTTGTTATAGTATATACAAAATGGGTAATGTGGTGTCTAAGATGTCAAATTCATGGGGTTAAATAGTGGGTTGGGGCAAACAGTATTAGTGATGAGGTTTAAGCATGTTTGCATATGCTGGTTAAATCATATGGCTATTGAAACATTAGTACAGTGAAGATGGAGAGTGAAGGGAGGACATACATGCTGGTATCTTTTTGTTGCTTAGCAGTAGTAGATATTGTTACGCTCACCTGGACCCCATAGGGGTGTCGATCGGACCAGACAGCTGCGGTCTCCGTCAACGTGATGCGTAGTGCAGAGATGACTGTCTGGACTGCACCGCCTAGTCTTGTCTGTTGGACCCGAAGAAGTATTTTCCTGCAAGTGGAGACAGGGATTAGCCACCTGTGGGTTTTAGTGATGGCCTCCCAACTGTTCTCGCTCTCCCCCACTAATCGCCTCCGATATCCCCTTAGTAACCTCACCTTATGTTTGTAAAAGAGGAGCTCTCCATCCTGCGTGTCTTGCAGGGGCGCGTAGATACCAGTTACTTCACCAGTTTGAAGGCGTTGGGAGAGTTTCGGTAAGCATTGACTCTGAAGTCCCAGGCGGGATTGGTAAGTATCAAGTTCAAAGAGTTTAATGTGCCTGATGTTCACTCTTGTCCCCTTCCTTCCTTAAGTTGCAACTGAGTTTGTGAGAAGAAGGTCTCGTAGCTGCTGCTGGCGTTCAGGTAAGAGTCTGTGTTACCCAACGCTGTCCGGTAACTATTGCATGCGTGAACGTGTTGTTTTTCTCCCTCTTTACAGATGTGGCATATGAAGATATGGAGAATAATACCGCCAGTGGTAAATCAGGTAAATCTATGGTGGTAAGAGGTATTTGTTGATTCCCTTGGCTCACCTTGTTATTCTTGTGCCCCTAGGTGCCGGAGTACAGCGAAGAAATGATGGAGACAGTGCCGGATCAAAAGATGCTGTGAGAACTGGTGAGTATGCGCCGTGCTGGAGCTGGTGAAGCGACGCGTGCAGGACTGATGTACTTTACATGTCGGGAGATGAAATGGATCCGGAATCAGGTGAGGAATTTGAAATAAGTTTGTTTTCTAACCTTGTCCTTTTCTTCCTCTTTATTCTAGGAGCTCCGGATTCAAGGCGGGCGTGGCAGAAGACTGGATGCTGGCTGTAGGCACGCGGCCGTGGCAGAAGACTGGATGCTGGCTGCAGGCACGGTGAGAGTCACGCTGCTGGATGCAGAATAACACGAAGCATGTGCTGCTGTTCGGGCGTGGTTTAAATAGCCTCCAAAGTAGTCCCAGGAAAGAAATTCGCCAGGACCACACCCGAGTAAAAAATAGTCCCTGTAGTAAAATAGTCCCATCCAGGCCTCACGTTGGCTTGGATTTATTTGCAGCATGGTCTGCATGAGGTAAGTAATGTCTATGAGCCTGGCGCCTATGGCGCCAGGATGATTTTTATTATGAGCCTGGTGCCTACGGCGCCAGGGCCGAACCCAGACAGCCCCTAGCTGGGGCTGCTGGGGTTTTTGTAAATGTCTGGATGCCTGCTGATGGGGGCTGATGGGCTTGATCCGGATGCCCGGGGGTAGGCATCATGACAGATATTAGTGTGTAGGGGAAGGGAGAACAGTGCTTTAGGCTACTTTGTTCTGATGCTGAGATGGGTGGAATCAGGTGATGTAGTTAATTGTATATGCTTTTTGTTGAGCATGGCTAAGGATGAGTAGTTAAATGGGCGCTGCAAGAAGCAAGAGTGTGGTAGAGCCTAATATGTTGTACAAACTAAATCTTCTTTATACTGTATTTGATAATATGGAACATGGGGGCCTACGATGGGCATAGCGTTTTAAACCGTAACTATACATGTTATGTTAGTCGCTTGTTTTGCTCCACCCTTCCCTTTCTGCACCCCTCTCCCTCACCTTTTGTTAATCTCTGGCTCCACCAGATATGTCATCAGGCCAAGTATGGTAGTCGCCTTTCTGTTTCCATTTCCGTCCATTTCCGTTCCCCTCCCTCACATATCGATGTCTTAGCACTTGCACTGTGTGAAATGTCACCAGGACGAGTGTGATAGTTAATTTCACATTCTTCTTATTCATGTCCTCTAAGAATGTCATTGTATTTTCCCTTGACTTGAAGTGCTTTGAAACACATTGTGTAAAGGCACTACATAAATAAACTATCATATCATATCATATCTTAAAGAGTTGTTGTTTAATGTACACTTGCCAATCACAGGCATCTAAACAGACCAACCTGACAAATGTATGCTTTCCCTCTCTGTTATTATTGATGGATTGAACTGCTATGCTGGTGGCCCACTTAGGTGTCTATTTGAGCATATGTGGCGTTTCTGCTTCTGGTATGAGCATTACTGGAAACAATGATACATTAGTGGTTTTCTTAAAAGCAGATTTTGTTGTGTTTTTACATTCTGTAATTGCTATTACTGCATGCATGGCGGAACATGTCTAATTATTCAGTAGAACTCTCTTTTCCACATATGGTATTAGCATTTTCCAGATTGATTATCTGCAGACATTTTACCACTATCATCTTTGAGTAAAGCACTGCGTACATTGTTTTCACCTCTCTTCATCAACCTGTGACAACATTCCTGACAATAAAGCCAGCATAGTCAAAAGAGGATGAGCAGTCAGTAGTGTCTTTGCACTACCCAGAGCTGCGCTGCTCTGGCTGCACTTACTCAGAGCATTTGTGTCCTGTGTTCCCCTCCCCTCTCTCTTGCACTGCCTCCCTCCTTTGCTGTTTGCACTTTTTGTTTTTGCACTTGTATGATCTGAATGACACAAGGCCTAGTACGATTGTTTGTCGTGTTTTCCCTCTGTCTTCCCGCCCTTGTCTTGTTGTGCCTAGAAATACTGGTGTAAAGGTGCATTATAAATGACTATTGGTACATCATTTGGGATGTTCTTGGGGATATATTTGATAATTATGAGTTATGCGATAACTGTCAACCTCCAATCAGACTTGTCCCATCACCCTCACTGTCACAGTGGCACTCAATGTTGAACCTCTAAGTCACTCCCTTGTCACTCTTTATGTTTCAGTTACCAAAGAGTCATGCCAATTGTCCCGTGTGGCCATGAATGTATCCAGGGTACTGTTTTACAGTGCCATGAAGTCCTGTGTGTACTTAGAGATCCAGGTGAAACAGGGTGTGCAGGACATGTGTGTGTCACACACATCGTCACATGTAATGTGTACATTTAGGGTTTGCTATTGTTAACAGTTCTGGAAGACATGCTTCTTCCCAAACGGTGACACAGATGGCATATCACAAATTTGTGTGCAGTTCAGGAAACCATTGGTGTTTGCGAACTGGTCAATGATGTACAATTATCTTTTTTATAGTATCTATTGCCCCTGGGATTTTCACTAGACATGTGTGTTGTTGAATGTTATAGGGGAGCTATTGCCACTCGTGTCAGTTTGTGTGAAATTAATAATTTCAATTTCCTTTTTTTTATATAGCTTGTTTTGTAAGATGCCATCGAGAAAACAACAACATCGAGCTATAAGAAAGGGTGGTCTGCAGGGAAGTAAAGTTAAACAGTATAATTTTTTTAAAGTAGTGTTGTTAAATCTGTAGATACAAATCCTGTAGATAATGCAACACTTTCTAGAGTTGAGGATAGTTTTAGAAATGTTGAAGTTGAAATATGAGATACGCCAACACAATGTTTTGCTGGAACCGATAATGTTTTTATTTAAAGTAAAAAAAAAAGTTTCAAATGTGTTACCAGCTAGTAAAAAAAGACATTTTTACAGAAAAAAGTAGCAAATGTGCTATCAATTAATTTGAAACAGAGGAATACGGATACATATAGGAGAATGTGTCACTCTGAGTTGTTACCAATCTTTGGAGAAGCGTGAAACCAAAATCTAGATATGTGGTAAAATGCTTTTTGCAAAAGCAAAAATTAGAAGTAATGATTAAGAAAGCTTTTGATATGAAAATAAAAGTGTTCATTTTTGTATTAAATAAACTTAAGAAATTGCTTAATGCTACACCATTCTATACAAATATACAAACAGTTCATGTGCTTACACATGACAACATTTGTGACATCTTTGGTGGAGAGAGGAAACACACTTCTCCTACTGAATTTTTTTTTAATGAGGAGTATTACATTCAAGGAAAGTATGTTCCACTAGCCAATGAAGAGAGTTGATGTAGCTATGAAGTCTGAAATGGTGTGATTTCTAAAATAGAAGAAATAATACAGTGTACTAATATAGAAATTGATAACTGTAAGTCAGTCAAAAATGTCAGGTCACTCTCCAGCTTTTCTTGATAAAAGTAGACGTAAGAGTCAGTTTCACCAGATATGGATGCTGACTGCACATCATACTAAAATGTATGTGTGAAATGGTGCTAACCTTACAGACTGCGCTCAGACAAACCTGATATTATACCACATTTGTATGTGAGTTTTGGTTTTGTTGTGAGAAATTACAAATAGAAGCCATAAGGTCAAAGTAAAGTTTTATATTTGTATTCAGACAACTGTCTGCTGAAAACCACAAAATAAAAAATGGTATTTACTTCATACATTTGAAATATTGCTGATCATCGTAGTATTTAATTCATAAACATTTGATCATAACCAGCTAAATAATTGTGTTGTAGTAACATCTGAACTTCCTAATTACTGTGCATAATCACAATCCAACTTGAAACTGGCTTATTAAATGGAAGTGCATTGTCACACCTCTAAAATAGGTCCCAAATTCAGCTATGAGTTGCCACATTGATCATAAAGAAAACTATGTGACGCCTCACAAATTCAGCTATGAGTTGCCACATTCATCATAATGGCTACCTTTTAGTTAAACTGTATGAGTGCAAAACACCAAGTATGCCTCTTGCAGTTTTAAATCAAATACGCCTGACTGGAACTGTAGAACGTTTAGTTTCGGCAGTGCAAATAATACATACGATGCATTTAAAAGAGTATGTGTACGTAGATGAAACATAGGAAGTGAAAATGAAAATATTATGCTTTGAAAGGATCATATTTTTTCAAAAGTGTAAAAGAAGTATTGCAATGTTTGAGTTGTCTTCTAGTGAAAGACCTGACATTGTTTGTGTATCTTGTCGACACAATTTGTTATGTCTCATGTGCAACTAGTGTATGATGAGAACAACATTAAACACACTGTAGAAGATGTTTGTAAATAACTTTATCTGTATTTGTTTGTAGGAGAATGATTTGACACAAGTGAGGCATTTTATGTTTGTAGACATTGTGTTAGAATTTGTAATCAAGCATGTATTCTGCCAAGAAGTGTTTTAAACTATATGGTAGTGCCCGATATCCCTCCTGTGCTTAAAAAATTGAAAAATTCAAGTGGTTGCATTGCAAACTGTTCATCCTTTTCAAGTTATTGTTAGACTGCAAACAAAGATGTCAAATCTGCCTAAGAAGTCATTAGTGCAAGGTGTGAGAGGCAAATGTGTGTATTTGCCCCTGAATTTTGAAGAAAATGTTAATACTCTAGGAGTTAAGCGTGATATTGCAGAGTCTTTGTTTTATTAAATGATCTGATATGATATGATATGGCATTTATAATGCACCTATACACAAGTGTTTCAAGGCGTGACGAGGCAAGGGAGGGGAACAAAAGAAGGACAGACAATGATCCTCCTAAACCAGGTATCATTCAGACCACACACGTGCGTGGAAAGGGGGCAGGGACAGTGCAGTACATAGGAAACATAACAATAAGTAATGGCCAGCTAGTAGCAGTGCAAGGTAAGTGCAGACATCAGGTATCAAGGGCTGGTAGGGGGGACTGTAGGGATACAGAAACATTCCCCAAGTGCGGAGGTTGCCAGGTGGGCAGTGCAGGTGTGTGACAAGGGTCGGACCTGGGCCCGAGATCAGAGGTTGTCCAGGTGGCCAGTGCAGTTCCGGTTTCAGCCAGGAGGTCAGCAGAGGAGAGGAGGAGAAAAAGCAGAAGCAAAGAGAAAGGTTTTGAGGTGCTTCTGGAACCGGAGATGGTTCTCCTCAAGTTTAAGTGAGTTCCAGAGGGAGGCACCAGCCGAAGAAAGAGATTTACGACCAACTCGTTGCTTGGAGAAGCGACAGACCCTGAGGGAGTGGAGGCGTATGAGTGGAGAGCTCGAGAAGGAAGATATTTAGTTAGAGAGAGTTGAAGGTATTGAGTCCCCAGGCCTCAGAAGGCCTTGTGGACGATGCAGAGGCCAAGGACAAGTCTTGCCGGCCTATTCAGGATAAGTTGCAGAGGGCGGAGAGTAGAAACAGGCAGATTTAGAAAGAGGCTGTTGCAGTAGTCCAGCCTAGAGAGAACCAGAGTTCTAGATACAGTGAGCTTTTGGGGGAAGGGGGGGAAAGGAAGAATACCTCTGAGGAGGTGCAGCTTGTAGTGTGACTTCTTAGTGATGTCAGAGATGTGAGGGGAGAAGGAGAGTGTGGCGTCAAAGATGACACTGAGGTTTTTTGCCTTGTAGGTGGGAGCAGGATGAGGGCCAAGAGAGGCTGACCAGAGAGCTGCAGGAAAGGAGGGAGCTGGTGTGCCGACGAGGAGAATCTCAGTCTTACGGGCATTAAAGCAGAGGTCATTGGCGGCACACCATTCCTGGATAGCAGACAGATAGTCAGAGATAAGGGAAGGAGAGGAGGAGGCCAAGGCTAGCCTGAAAATGATCGGGGGTCATCCACATAGCACTGAAAGTTGGGGTGGAGAGCGGCGATGCCATGGGCAAGGAGTGCCAGGTATTGGTTGAACAGCCAGGGAGAGAGATTAGACCCCTGGGGGACACCACAGGTAGAGAAAAAGATAGCAGAAAAGAAGGACCCAATTTTGACCTGAGAGGGTCAGTCAGAGAGGAAAGAGGTCAGCCACGCCAGAGCTTGACCAGTGATCCCCAGGTTATCATGCAGACGGTTGAGCAGGATGGCGTGGTTGACTGTGTCAAAGGCAGAAGAGAGATCCAGCAGGATGAGGATGCAGGGGGTGTTAGCGTCAAGTTTGGAGAGCAGGTATTCACGGATGTTCAGGAGAGCAGTTTCCATGCTTCTGTCAGCTCTGAAACCAGACTGATGATCATGAAGACAACCAACAGCTTCAGTGTGTATATTGAGCTGGGAGATGGCTAGTTTCTCCAGGAGCTTGCCCAGGAAGGGAGTGATGGAGATTGGGTGATAGTTAGCCGTGCAGGATGGGTCGGCAGAGGGTTTCTTCAGAAGAGGGTGCACAATGAAGTGATTCAGGGGGGATGGGAAGACTCCAGTGGCGAAGGAGTGATTGCAGAAATCAGCCAGGGCGGGAGCCAGGGAGTCGATGTGGTCTATGATAGTTTTGGAGGAACAGGGCTGAACCTGTTTAGACAAGACTTTCATAGATCGGACTTGTCTAGAAACCTCATCTGCAGAGAACAGGGGAAAAGCAGAGAAGGAGGGAGGAGAGGTGGCTGCAGAGGGGCCAGAGGAAGAGCAGGGAGTAGAGGGAGGGAGGGGATAGGAGGAAAGAGAGGACAGAATGACCTGAGTTTTAGAGATGAAGTGAGAGGCCAGTACCGTGCAGAGGGCCTGGGAAGGGACAGTAGAGGTAGAGACTGCAGCAGGATTGGTCAGTTCCTTGCAAATTTTAAAGAGTTCAGCCGAGTTGTTAGATGCCGCAGAGACACAGGCGTGGATGTGAGCTCTCTTCTTGGTTCAACAGAGAGCCAGTATTGCCTTTGGAGCAGGCGGCAGGCCAGTTTGTCAGAGAATGTACATGAACCACACCATTTCCTCTCGGCCACCCTGCACTTGCATTTTAGGGTGACAAGGTCCGAGTCGTACCATGAGTTGCAATTGGCCTTGGGCATCAGGTGGATGCTCATGACAAGGGCAAGGATATCAAGAGTATCAGATATAGCAGAGTGGAGCGTGGAGAAGGCTATGTCAGGGTGAGAGTCAGCCGAAGGGGGAGGAGGTGGTGAGAATGTGGCGGCGAAAGCCTCAACTGACACGCGCTTCATGGGTCGGATGACCGAGAAGGTGGGTGGCAGTGCTGGAAGTGGCTTGGCTTGAGGGGTAGAGAGGGTGAGGTGGGAGGAGGGGAGAAAGTGATCACACCAGGAGAGAGGAGTGGGGAGAGGGACATAGAGGGGTAGGTCTGAGGAGATCAGGACATCCAGAGTGTGCCCTGCAGAGTGTGTTGTGCCAAAGGTGAGAATAGTGAGTGAGAGAGAGTCATAAAGGTTGCGAAAGAGTCCAGAGAGAGGACAGGAGGCATCCACGTGAATGTTGAAATCTCCAAGAAGGAGGAGTTGAGTGGTTGAGGCCAGGAGTGAGGAGGAGAGGTCCGCCCACTCAGAAAGGAAGGAGGAGATCTGACCAGGTGGCCGATAGATAGTAGCCACAGTAAGGGAATGGCTAGGGGAGAGAGAGAACCTGCATGAGAACCATGTCTCTGGTGAAGGTTGGCTTGAATGCCTTGGACCAAGACGGTCCCATTCAAGTAAACATTAATGATGACCTTAGAGGAATGGAAGGAGGCCAGGAGGGTGTCTCAGCGGGTGCCACCATTAATGGGAGAAACGGAGAAAGGAGAGAGCACAGAGACCATATGAAGGGTCCATTGTTCCGGTGAAGGAATGACAAAGAGGATGTTGGTGAGAGTTTCCTTGGAGGAGGCGCTGGTATAGGTGTCAGCAATAGGGAGGCCTGGGTTGGAGACTAGGATGTCCTTTTTAAACTTCTTCCTACCAGATTTAGTGAGGAGAGCAGGATAGTCAATAGAGAAGCAGTTAGAAAAGATAGGAAAGGCGGAGAGCACCATAGAGTAGGTGGTAGAGGAGAGAGGTTGAAGGGGGAAACAGAAGAAGGACACTTGAGTAGGCAGACGACAGTCAGAGGAAAGCAGGTTGTACAATAGGAGAAAACACACCTAGAATTGAGATTCCTGAATAGAGGGAGAAAGGCCTAGGCTTCACAAAACAGTTTTAAATACTGAGGCAGTGCATATTTTAAATATTGACGCGATGCAATTTTAAATAGAAGAAGAAACATTGACCAGGGTGATGACTGGCAACTTGCGTCCCCCGCGGACACCTGCAGGCACAACCAGGAGCCGCCTAAAGGGAGCCGCCCTTTGCCTAGGGGCCCTTAGCCGTGGGTCTGCAGGGCAGGGGCTGCCCAGGAGGGTCAGCTAAGACCAGAGGGGCAGCCAATGGGGAGGGGGGTGGACAAGATGGGAGGTGGGAGGGAGTGGAGACCAGGAAGTGGCTGCAGGGGTTGGGGAGGGGGAACAACGTGCTCAAGGCACCAACAGTTAGAAAATAAACACACAAATTCACTGAATCGAGACCCCGAGGACCGGGCTGATATCCTACCAGCTAGTTTTTGCTGCAGGCCCAGGCACTAAACTGCTCACACCCGCTTCGCCAAACAAGTCAACAGTGTTGCCACTAAAGATAAGAGGATTTGGCAACAGCTTTTCGATATTGAAAGTGAAAAATGCATTGGTGTTTAGATTGTAGCTCAATGATTTATACAAAGGCAGTCTGACTGTACCAGATTTGTCTATGCTTGATGTTAAGTCAACAACAAGGTCAGTTTGAGCGTCTATCTGTTGCATAAGGGAATAGTTTGTGAAGTCATGGGTGACAGTTTAGAGTTGTATCAAATGAAATCAACGAAAGGTGCACCAATTAGTATCTGGAAAAAGACATTACAAGCCAGTTTTTTTGCTATGCTTTTTCCAACTGGTACTGGAGGGAGAGTGGATGATTGGAAGGTGTGAATCTCAGCTTCAGAATATCGTTGTACAAGAATGTATTCAAAAGATTCTTGATTCTGCACCAATGTTGAATATATTTTTCACTTATTGTATGAAAATGAATTTTCAATATTATGTTGTGCTGTTGCTCATACACTCCAGACTGGAACTAGATTTAAACATCTACTGCATGTGAGATTCTGCAACATGTGAAAGAAAAAAATGAAGTTTTAGAGGGCAAACCTATGAATATTCTTGCTACAATGAGAGGAACTAAAGAATATTGGTGTAGGAGACACTCTTAGGTTAGATGCATGATCAGAAACTTGGGATCTCCAACCTGATTTGTGACTTTAAGCCGCACTCAGTATGATTTGGATGATCTTGTAGAGTGGATTCGGGAAAATAATGCAGAGAAAGACAACATAGGACACATGACACCGGGAAATTTGTGTTGTATGGACCCTGTAAGTGTATCACATTTTTTCATCAGAGAATTGTAGCCATGTTCCACTTATATGTAATAAAGAAAATGGTCCACTAGGCCTTGTAGAACATTTCTTTTGGAGGAAAGATTACCGGGCATGTAGGGCTCCATATATACATATGCTGTTGTGGATCAAATATGCTCCTCAGTTTGGTAAGGAAAGTGATGTCTGCGTGATGGAGGTCATTGAAAAATATGTCACTTGTTCTATTCCAGCTCAGCACGTGAATGCTGATCTATGGAACAAGGTGCAAAGGTTTCAAAAGCATTCATATGGAAAGTACTGTGAAAGAAAATACAAACATAGTGACAAGTACTACACTCAGTGCAGATTTGGCTTTCCAAGGCTTGTGACACCAGTTGTTCAAGTAAATAGTTTAATGTCATCTGTTTGACACCCTGTTGCTGGTAAGTCTCTGAGAAATACCCATCATTTAACATGAAATAAGGAATGCCAATGTATTAATGATTACAATGCTGTCCTTGCTCAGCTATGGAATGCAAATACTGATGTACAGTTTATTGCTGATAGTTCAGCTGTTGCTCGTTATGTTACAGCATGCATGACAAAAGCAGAAATGGATATGCAGCTGAAGTATGGGCAGATTTTTCATCAGATAAAAGTTTCAGTCAGAAACGTACAAGCTTTGTTTGTTTTTTTAATTAATTTTAATACACAAACACCCCTAGGGTAACAGGGCGTAGCAGTTACAAGTTACAGTTACACAGCATTAATATTTACATACAGGTATTAAATACACAATGGTTTGAAGATGCTTTCACATAAAGAGTGTGGTATCTATGAAGCTGCAGATTGGCTACCTAGTTTGACTCTGTATGGACATATCTTTAATGTAGTTTTGTTAAGTCTGGGAAAAGCTAGTACTAGAAATTGGGTATTGAAGCGTTTGACTGAAATTGACTGAAATGGTGCAGTTAGCTGAATCAGTACCTGACAGTACAGATATTTTGAAAACCAACTTGATTGATTCATATTATCCAAATTGATCAGAATTGTTGGAGGATCTTTGCTACTCATATCGAAATATTGAAGGAAACAGTGACAGATGCTTTCAAGTACATGGATTTAGCAGTTGTCTAGTGAGACATGAAAAGGCAAGTTTCATTAACCACATGAAACTGACTTGGAAAGTGCAGAGAAAAAGGAATTATTTTATTTTTGTATTTTGCAGTTGTTCTTCCCATGGCGTGCGGAAAGTGATTTACTTGGAAGGTTTGAAACTTTAGAAAAATTATTTTTTGCTACAAAATGCTTAATTACATTTCCAAAATGTGACCAGTATTTGGACTTACTGGAGAAAGAACTACATCAAGAAGAAATGTTGGCAGCTGAATTGGCAAAAGCGACTCCTGAGGGCAATCACGAATCTGCAGCAGGAAGTCAAAACGTTCTTAGTGAGCCACTTATTCAAACTGATGTTGAGCTTGCTATGGAGGAAGTAGAAATTGCAATGGAACAAAGTTAAGTTACAGATGTAAATTTTGATGAAATAGTTAACTTAATACAGAGCAAAAAGAAGTTTATAATAGAATTAAAGATAGGTTTGTTCAAGGTTTACTGCATGACAAGTGTGAATGCTCTTGTGAGAAATGCAAACCTGTTTTGTTGTATTTTAGTGAACAGTCATGAACATGTACATCGTTTTTAATTAATGCAATAAGAGCAAGGATCCGAAATGTAACAGATGCCTCTTTGTCATGTATTGTAACTGCTCCAAAATATTTATTGTAGGAGGTGTTACTTTACATCACCTGTTAATGTTACCAGTGGAGCATGACAACAAACTAGAATATCAGAAACTTGCATCAAGTGCAGCACAAGAAGTAGAACAAGTTCTTAGAAAATGAAATACCTTGATTCTAGATGAAGTAAGTATGGTGTCTAACTTGGTGCTAGCTTTCATTCATTTCTGAATGCAAGGGGTTTTGAAGACTGACTACAACATTTTGTTTGGAGTTAAACATGTACTTGTTTTTGGAGACTTGTTACAATTAACTCCTGTGAAAGGTCTACCAGTTTTTAGAATGCTGCAATCTAAGGATACTCAAAAAAATATAGGGAGTATTGGTCATTTTAAACTTTGGAATTGTTTTGAATTCCAGGAATTTACAATTAATATGAGACAAACTGGAGACTTAGGGTAGGCAGAAATGCTTACTAAGATTCATATGGGTGTTGTTGAGGAACATGTGAACGTACTCTTAAAGGGGAGACTGATTTCTAACATGTTTCATTTAGATTGCAATCCGTCTGATGTCATGTTGTCTCTTAAGGAAAGACATTTTTTTTGCATTGCTTTGAAGTGTATACTTGCAGAGTGTAACATGTTCAACTCTACAATTCTACCATCAGAGAAGCAACATATTGTAGAGATAACATCATGTGATGATTTAGGTGGTCATGGTATGACTTTAGAGTTGGATATGAGAGCAAAAGCTTGATTAGGTCAACTACAGAATGCAATTTCTAAAACCGCAGGTATGCAAGGAGTTTTAAAACTGTGCATCAATGCACGAGTAATGCTGAAGAGGAATTTGAATGTAGGAATTGGTCTAGTCAATGGAGCCTTGGGAAGTAAGATTGCATTAACAGTATGCCTCACCATACAAGTATTGAACATGTTGATGTAAGGTTTGATCGTGTAGAAGGAACTCACTTGATTTGTCGAAGCTTTTTACGGATGGCTTTGTGAAAGGAGTACAGTTTACATTGTGATCCTCTTATGCAATAACTATTCATAAATCACAAGGGTTGACATTAGAAGCAGCACTTATTGACATTGGTCATGCACTGTTTAAAGAGCATATGTCCTAAGTAGCTTTGCCACATGTGAAAAATGTAGAAGGTTCATTATTAATAAACTTTGATGACAGCTGATATTTCTTGCATCGAAGAATATAATAGGTTACATGTACTATATCCTTCTCACCTGAACCTTAATCCTGTACCTGTGAAGCAGTCATCCAGGAAACAGGAGCAGTCAGTGAAAAAACATAGAAATGACAGAATTTAATGGAGTTGGAGAGTCGTTCAACTGTAACATAGTGTCATTGCAGCTTTAGTAATGAAACAGGAGTTGAATGCTATTGTAATGTAGCTTTGTGTATGTTGTTTCAAATGACTCCATGGATGCAAGAAATAGCTGCCACATCCACACAGTTTACATTCAGCAAAGTCGATCCAAAATGTAGTAGCTTTTGCAAGTGGAAATTAACACTTTTCTCAAAATACAAAGGAGGATAGGCAAGAATATGTTTTAATGAATGTCTTTCAGATATTAATGATAGAAACTGTTAATGCAGTAAGTATGTTGGAATTAGTTATGAGTGGAATGTGTCCAAAATGTAAGAAAAGGGTATTCTACTACAGATCTTTGTGAAAGATTGTGTATCTGCATGTGCCTGATCAGAAAAGTGTAACCTGTTCTGATCTTGTAACTAACGCATTCCATGACATGCAATGCAGTGACTGTGGTTGAAATTTACAATCAACACTGCAAAATCTAGTTTTTAATGTATTGATTATGGTTCAAAGAGACAATGTAGATGGTAGGAAAACGAACACACCAATAATGAATTTTGTAAATAGTCAAGCTTCTGTTAGTAAGAACACTGTTAAAATGTGTGCAATTTTTTTTCACGAGGGGTCATCCATTGAATCTGGACATATCATGACATGGGTGCATACAGAACTATATTGGCTTTGAAGTGGGAGAATGGAAGACCAGGCTCCCGTCCTTCACCTCTCGCGCTTGGCCTAAAGGGTCACGACCCAGACACCCGCCACGAGAAGAGTTTGTCCATTTACCAGACGACCAGATACCCTGGTACAGGAACATACGGATGTGTCCATCTGCCTGCCCAGCAGCCCGCACTAGCCATGCCGACACCTGCGGCACGGACCAACTAGACTAAAATCTACATGTCGTTAGAGATGCCATGACAACCTAGCCAACGGTTAAGCACACCTGTGCAAATCTACACACTGGACACTCCCGCACCAATCTACACGAAGAATATACCCAGTGCTATGACGTAGGTGACAGACATACTCACGGACGTGCATCTTTATTATTTTCTACATAGGCTTTCAAAATGCAGAAACGCAAGACGCGTCATGAACTCATCTAAAAAGCTTGCTCACGCTTCTCTTAAAACCAGTTGCCACAATGAGAGATATAATGAAGACACGATACTGATCATGAAACTATATGGTACGGTAACCAAAGCACCTATGCACCAGACGGACCCACTTATACACTAGGCCTAAGTAGGCCGCAAGCAAGAGCTCCCGTGGACATTAACAAAACAAGAGTCAGGTTGCTGATCCTGCAGAATGAGCCCGGCGAAGCAACCAGCCAAGGTTGCAATGTTGCAAACTCACATTCCAAAAGCCAATCATCAAGGGCACGATGTTGCAACCTCGCACGCTGCACACCAACGTTAAAGGAACACCTCCAAATTAAACCAGACACACAGTGGAAAAACAATAATAATTGTGCAGAATTATGCCTCAAACACGGTCTCTCCTCACGTGACCAAGCCGAACCTGACATGATGCCAAGCCCAGGAGAAAGAAAGCGTCTGGATCTCTCGTTACAAGACATAAGCAGATACAACTAAAAAGGCTCAATGGACATCTGCGACAGTGGGAGCAGCCAGCCCTCCAGCTATGAATAAATCCTCACATTGTCTGCACGTACCCATAGTGAAACATTGTTGCAAATTGCAGGTACACCGAGAGCTGGGAACAGCGATGGTCCCAGGCTGGGAAGCTCGCGGGCGCACCAATCAGAACATGGGGCTCCTATCACTGACGCCATTAGCTTTAACCAATCATCAGGGGTCTCCATGTAACAATTCTCATGTATCTAATTGTAGGGACAACCCAGATATATCACCTGACTAACCTTCATCCACTCATATTATTCTCTATACGTGTGCTATACTAACCCTACCACTCGAATAACCAATTAAGAGTGGCGACAGGTTTTTTACTAACTTTTAAATGTGACGCAAGTAGCGCGTCATATCAAGGTAAAAAGGGCCTGCGAGCCCTACGATTGTGTGTGTGTCAGGACGGACGCGTACGCTCCTTGACCCATCCCTGCCGTTTTTGTCTAATAAACAGCAGAGTCACCTTGCATCTTGCGTGTGTCTCATACTCTGTCTCATCTGGGATATACGGGAGGAGTTGGGGCCTCCCTGCCCGGAGGTCTGCGGACGGCCCGGCCGACCCCGGCAGAATTTCCCCCCGACAAGTTGGAGGCACTGCTGAGATCTGTTTAAGATCGACTTTTTATTTTTACTTTTCCAGGCACTCCCGTTGCGAGGAGGCCCGGCGGCGCGGCCCCCTCTGCCGTTGCCCCCTTCTGAGGACTACAGGACCATCGCGGAGCTGCGAGAAAACCGGACAGTGCAATCCGGATATTGGCCCTCGGGAGCCGGTTGAGAAGTATCCCGCCCGCGGTTGGCGAGTGTCCAGACGTGGTCCAGACGAGGGGAGGTGGCGAGCCGCTTGGAGGGGTGCACGGAGTCGAGCGGCCCTGCATCGAGAGAACTTGGTGAGCATGACACGCACAACAAGCAATGCGAAATTGTGAGGGAGGGAGGAGGAAGTAAATAAGGGAGGAGGGAGGTGTTGCACAGGTGCGCGAAGGTTTAACAACTTAGTGTTGGCAATGGAATGAATGGTAGCGAAACGAGTGCGAGAGCAGTCGGCTACGTCACGCGAAAGAGGGGGGCGGAGCACAAAAACATCACGTGCGGCCACTCGTAGACACTGATTGGCCTAAGTCGCGACTACGTGTAAGGGTGGGTGTGTGTGGTTTCCTACGATTTGGCATTTATTGATCAATGAGTAGATGAGGATCCCTATTGTTCGAGCAAGAAACTCGATAGGTAGATGACGTTTCCCTGTAGGCGGTAGCTAGCTAGTTGCCCAATACGGAAGATAATTGGCTGGTTAAGCCCTCCTGTTGAGGGGCGTATCACACGCGAGGCGACGCAGCGTGCGCAGTCCGATTATATTATTGATTTGATTACCTTGTTCCAGGAGTGACAGGAAGACAGCTGTAGGGTTAACGGGGGTAGATTGTAAGTGTATTTTGAACTTAAAGAACATATGAAGAACTTACCAGTAGCTCGAATAGATCGGTGATGTCACCAGTAGGGCTTTAATAGGATATCGCGAGCACAAGGCACATTGGTTTTGAGAGTGGTGGGGAAGAGAAATATGATAAGGGAGCGGACACGGAGATAAACGGTAAACGAGTGGATCGGGGAAAGGAGAAGGGGAGAGGGGCGTGGCTGCGCACGGAGAACGCCGGCCACGGCAAGTGTAAAAGGGGGAGGAGAACGTGGAAACAGTACGACTGTATAAGAGCGTCGTAAGGGGTACGCAGCCGCAGGGGGCTGCATGCGCTTCGGCCGCAGGGGGCCGTAAGGGCGTCGTATAAAGAAAGAAAGACAGAAGGGAATATACAAATGTAAAACCGTATATATATATATATTTTTTATTATTGCATAATTTTGTCAAAGGATTGTCGTAAGTCCCCAAACTTACGGGGCCAGGTAAACAATATAAGGTTGTATATTGTAAACGGCTAGTGAGATACACTGCTACCAGATAGGGGAAGGGTAGCAAGTGGGGCGCTACTATGTCATACGGGACAGGGTCGGGAGGGTGGGGGAACACCCTCACTACCCCACTACAACACATATGCACCACACTGCCACCCCATAGGGAGAAACTAATTAAGTACAGCATAGAATGGACCCAGGGGACGGATAACAAAATGCTAACACCATGGCCGCCTAATGGTAGTTTCGATCCGTATGCCCAACATTCACTGCTAAACCATCTGCACAATACATACAAGGGGAAGAAGTTGGCAAACCATGTGGAGGTGTTTAATTTATGGAGGATGTTCCAGGGGTCCCGACCAGGACCAAATGGAATGTTCACTATGGGGGAAACACCGGAAGAAAAAGAGATTAAGAAAGAAGGAGAGGATGGGAAAAAGGGGAGTGAAAGCAGAAAGAATACGGGGAACGGAGGAGAGGGAGGAGAAAAGATTGATAAATCAGATGACATAAAAAAGGAACCAAGCAACGAGATACCCATAACACCGGGAGTGAAAACAGAGGGAGGGGGGTTGTACCCTTTAAGAGAATTAGGAGAAATAGAAGGAGGACAGTTAAGGGCGGCTGAAGGATATTCTAACCCGGCATACAGCCCTCCACCATATGTGGCTCATAGGAAGATGCCAGTGGGGGAGGGGAGGATTGGAGAAGAGCAGACTGTAGAGATAGGAAATAATGAGTGGGTAGCTTCACAGATATTATTTAAATTACGAGGTTCACTAACTGGAGAAGAGAGGGAGGTAGTAAAGAGAACAGACGAGGATAGTGCCAGAGAGAGTGAAATGAGGGGGGAGGAGCTATTACGGCAAAAGGAAGAGATTTTGGAGGAAAGATTAGCAAAGCTAAGGGATAAGCAGAATGAATTGATCAAACAGCTCGAGAGGGAGGAAAGAGAGAGAGTGAGGAAAAGGAAAGAAGGTAATAACGAATTGGAAAAATTGAGGGAACGAAATGAGGAGCAAAGGAGAGAAGCTGAAAGGGTAAAAGCAGCAGCAGACAGGGTATCAAGAGTAGTGCTGAGAGAGAAGAAGAGGGAAGAAGAAGAAAAAAAAAATGAAATGGCAATATGGAAGAGGAGGTTACTATCAGAGACAGCTATGAAATATGAAGAGGGGAAGGGAATAGAGAGTATAGTAGAAAGAGAAAGGGTGAAATGGGAAAGGAAGAAAGAGGATGAAAGAATATTGGAACAGATGAGCAATGAAGTGATGGAGGAATTGAAAAGGAAAAGGGAGGAAAATAGTAGGGAGATGGAGGAGAGAAGTGAAGGGGGAAGAGAAGAGAGGAGTAGGGAGAGTGAAAGATGGGGGGATGTATATAGAAGCAGAGAAGTAGCGACAACATCAGCACTAGGGGGAGCAGTTGGTAACGGAGAAAAAGGAGAAATAGACCTAATAGACTTACAAACAGTAACAATAAAAGGGAAAAAGACAGAGTGGGGGATGCCATTTATGAATGATTTTTGTAGTGAGGAGGAAGAAGGAGTGGAGAGGGAAGGAAGAAAAAGTGAAAGGGAAAGCTTAGATAAGCTATACCTCACTCGAACGAACATAGACTCGCCATGGATCAGTAGGAGAAAGGAGGAGCTGGAGAGAAGTGAGGAGGGAGAGCAAGGACTAGTGGAAAGACAAACCCATGAAACCACACCATCCCCATCCCCATCACGCCCTCCCCCATCGCACCCTACATGCTCAACCACCTCACGCTCGCTGCGCAGAATAAAGCTTGCGCCCTTCATAGACGAACTGACACCCTATGCATGTCGGTTTAGAGACCTCCCTAGTCGCAGGCAGGACAGACGAATAAACATGCCCACATTAAATACAGGAAATGACGGAAGGAGGGGAAAGGATGGAGAAGAAGGAGTTAAGAGCAGGGGTAATAAGGACGAAATTGAAGATGTAAAAGAAACGGAAGAGGAGGACGGGTGTGAGGACTCGATATTATGGAACGTAAAGGGCGACAAAAGACACAACTTAATGCCACTGTTGGAGAGAGGAGGGGTTAGACCACAGTATGTCCTTTGGAAGCATACAGATAAAGAAAATATAAAATGTAGGCTTCCATCATTAAGTGGAGGTGCGGGTAAGTGGATATATGAAATGGAAAAACACACCGCAGGACAGAAACTAGCAGTAGGAGATGTAAAGGGCCTGTTAATATCAATATTAGGGGATAGAGCGGATGACATTTGGAAGAGAGCGGGATTCCATGGGGTAACAATAACAAACACATCGCATGATGGGGCACCATTTGCAAACTGCAGACATGCGCTATGGCAGGCACTGAGAGTACAGTACCCAGACACATCAGACATAGGAGCAATTACTTCCCGTAAGATGCGTGAGAATGAGGATCCTGTTGATTATATCCAGGATATCCAAGAGAAGTGGCGCATGGAAACTAGAGAGCAATGGGATAAAACACCAGCAATATTCTATCATATACTAGTACAAGGGCTCCCAGAAGAAGTTCAGAAACAATTAAAGAAAGTAGTGGGAATGGAAGCAAAACCATGGCCAGAAATACAACTGACTATAGTACATCACTGCAGGACATGGCAAGGAAAAATGAAACAAAAGGAAGAGGACAGGAAAACAGAAGAGGCTAAACTAGTACAGAAAAAACTTACTAAATACACAATGGAAGGGGCACTAATAACTACGCCCACACCAATGGCCCAAAGCCCCACACAAATAGTGGCTGCACAAGATCCCGCCCAAATAGCACCTTCACAGACTATAACACAACAAGTGCCGCCACTGCAATTACAAACACTAAACATGGGAGGAGGGTACCCAATGCAAGGAGCTGGGTATTATAATTATAACAGGGGGAGAGGAGGATTTATGAGATGGAGAGGATACGGATATAACACCCAACAGCAGGTGGGAGGACTTAGAAATTCCTACCCCACAGGGCAACCAGTATACCAGGACAACACAGGGAGCTTCCCATGGCAGAGCTGGGAACCACCCGTGTGTTGGAGTTGTGGATTATTAGGACACATGTCACGCACGTGTAGGGTTAGGCCAGGAACACCAGCATGGAATGAACAAGGACAACCTAGGACTTCACAAGAACAGCAGGGCATACAACAACAGCAGACGTTGCAACAGGGAAGTGAACAACAACAACAAATAACACAACAACAGCCACAGACATATTCACTGCCACAACAACAGGTAGCGATAACACAACAACCCCAAACCGAACAAACACAATTGGGTAGGGTGACGGTGTTGGGACACAACCCTTACACAGGAAATGGCCAATCATTGTACCCTCAATAGGACAGCCCACAGACGGCCTTGGTGTGTCCCATCCTGTCAGTAACACCTAATAGTGCGGAGGAGCCACGCATAGAGGTAACGATAGGTGACAAAAAATGATCATTCCTTGTTGACACCGGGGCAACCCGGTCTTGCATAAGGGAAGGTAAATTTAAGATGTCAGGCGAAGCCATGAACACCCAAGGATTCTCTGGGGCTAAAGGGTTGGTTCCCTTTACTGATAACATTCCCTTATCTATTGGAGATTATGATCTGTCAGTTCCACTTTTATATTATAGTGCCTCACCAGTAAATATATTGGGGAGGGACATAATGAACAGGTTGAATATGACGATCTCCTTTACAGAGGACGGCATAATTTGCTCTACTCCAGGGATTAACATGCTCGCAGCACGACAGATTATGCAAGCATACTGTGGACAGACAGCGATTAGGGCGGAGCCAGTAAATGGCGAGCTATTCCAGTATGGAACAGACATGGCATTTGCATGGATGCCAGGGATAGAAGGGAGAATATGGAGGAGGCCAGCAGCCTATCTGTTCCGACCAGAAACACCTGTTAATGAACCAGAAGGAAAGGTGGTTGTAATGGACATTGAGAGCATTATTGCAACAGCTGATTATATTGCTGTGCACGCCCAAGATAAAGAAGGGAGAGCATGGAGGGCCGTGATAGCACTAGCAGAAGGATGTAGGATGACCCAGGTGTCAGATGAGGAGCTGTTCTCAGAAGAAAAGGAGGAAGGTGAAATGGTGTTCATGATGAGTGTAGAAATATGGCTAAGAGTGGCTCACAAACAAGTAGCACAGAAAATTGCAATGGCACTTGAGGCACCCGCATGCACCCCAGTCCCCTTCTTTAAGGAGGATATGTCAAAGGTGCCCAAATCATTGTGGACTATTAGCCCTTATGACGTGGGATGCATAAAAAGCATAGGGGGAGTAAGGATAAAATTGAAAAAAGGTGCCATACTACCCAGAGTGAAACAGTACCCACTGTCAAAAGAGGCAGATGAGGGCATATATGAAACCATAACGGCCCTTATAAACAATGGCATATTGGTCCCCTCAGAATCACCATGTAACACGGCTGTGTACCCAGTGCGCAAGGCTAAACGGGGGTCTTGGCGCTTCATACAGGACCTCAGGCCCTTGAACAACATAGTAGAAGCAGAATATCCAGTAACAGCAAACCCGGCCACAATATTGTGTGGCATTCCAGCGGAAGCATCACGATTTACAGTGATCGACCTTAAAAATGCTTTTTTCTCAATACCATTACACCCAGACTCACAAGATTTGACAAGCTTCACTTACCGAAATACAAAGTGGAAACATACCAGATTGCCACAGGGGTATTGCAAATCACCCTCAATTTTCAATAGAGTAATACAGATGGATTTGGGTAACATTGAAGTGGAAAGCACAGTGTTACAGTATGTGGATGACATAATAATTTGCAGTACAAACGAAAGTAAATGCAGAGAGGACTCCTTAAAAATGTTGACAATATTGGCTGAAAAAGGGTACAAGGTAGACATGGAAAAGATACAATACTGTCAAGAACAGGTACTTTACATTGGCCAACTCATATCCCAACATGGAAGAAAGATTGCACCACAAAGAGCACAGGCCATTTCAAGCACTCCGATGCCACAGACTGTGAGGGAACTGCAGCAATTCCTGGGGCTGTGCAACTACTGTAGAGCATGGGTATTTGATTACAGTTCATACATAGGACACCTGCTTGAGGGTTTAAGGGAAGCTAATAAGGGGGAGAAAAAGTTGGGGTGGACTATGGAAATGAGAGAGGCCTTTGATGAATTGAAAGATGCGATATCAACTGCTCCAGTACTGGCATCCCCAGACTATGAGCGACAATTTTTTATATTCTCACATTGCGACTCAGCAGTGATGAAAGCAGTATTGGCCCAAAAAACAAGCATGGGCTATAAACCAGTAGCATTTTACAGCGGTCACTTAGACCCTGTGATGTTAGGTCACTTCCCTTGCGAACAAGGTCTTGCTGCAGCTGCTTTTGCAGTGGAAAAAGCATCAGCAATAACCATGGGGTGTCCAACTACACTGTTTGTGGAACATGCACTATTTGCAATATTGAATAAACCTAAATCCACCCTAACCACGCAGAGGGCATCAGGTTATGAGATCATTTTGTCTAGAGCTGAACTAGCAATTGTTAGATGTAGCACGGTTAACCCTGCAAGGTTCCTAGCAGAAGTAATTGAGGAGGGAGATTATGCCCATGACTGTACCCAAATAACTGAAATGTACTCATGTACTAGAAAAGTTGAAGAAAACGCACTAGAGGGAGGTGAGGTTTTGTTTATTGATGGGTCATCAACTATTGATCAAGGAGATGGGATACGGAGGACTGGGGCAGCAGTGGTAAAAATGATGGAGGCGCCAGTGTGTGTGGCTATGAAATGTGTACAATTACCACAGCATTACTCTGCTCAAGCCGCGGAACTGGTTGCACTAATATTGGCATTGAAGGAAAGTTTTGACAAACGAGTAACCATATACTCCGACAGTGCATATGTTACATCCACTGTCCACTCAGGGCTATCAAAATGGAGAAGAAGAGGGTTTAGGAGAGCTGATGGCACTCCAGTGCAACATGCCCTCTTATTGGCTGAACTAATTGAAGTAATAAATGACCCCTAAGAATTAGCCCTAGTAAAATGCACCGCACACACCAATGGTGAAGACCACGTCTCAAAAGGGAATGCAGCAGCAAACGCACATGCGAAATATGCTGCATACTTTGGTGAGATATGGAACCCCCCAGAATCACAGAGAGGGAGAGGGAGGGGAATGGCTAAGGAGATGTTGATAAGAGAAGGGTACACCCATCTCCCAGCCACGCAGGTTATGGAGCTACAAGCGGCTGCACCAATGGCCGAAAAAGAAATATGGGTAAAAAGAGGATGTACAATGTCACCAACCGACGCACTATGGCGCCAGGGTGGCACTGGAAAAGTTGTAATACCATTAGCACTTTTGAACACCGCCCTGAGCCAATTACATCACCCAGCCCACACAGGCAAGGAAGTAATTGCAGCACGAATTAGAGAAGATTGGTTCTGCCCCGAGTTAAATTCTCATGTGTCGAATTTTATAAGCAATTGTCTCACATGTCAACAGTTTACGGCCAGTCATACCCTTAAAGTGATAAGAGGTACTATACCCCGGCCAGAGGGACCTTTTCGGCATCTTCACATTGACTATGTTGATATGATCAACATATGTCAAGGTAATAGGTATATGATTGTAGTAGTATGCCCATTCTCTAGGTGGATTGAAGCAGGGCCCTGTTCACACCCAGATGCATTTAGAGCAGCCAAATTCCTAGTGAGGGAGGTCTTCCCCAGGTGGGGAGTGTGCGAAGTGTTAAGGTCAGACAATGGCCCGCATTTCGCAAACGAAATGTTCCAGCATATCACATCCTTGCTGAGCATAAAACACAAATTCGCATGTGCATACCACCCACAGGCCAATGGTGTATGTGAACGCCTGAATGGACTATTAAAGGAGGCAATTGCAAAGATACAACAAACAACAAAGAAAAGCTGGTTGTATTGCCTTCCATTAGCCCTATTTGAATTGAGGAATAGGCCAGGGTCCGACCACCACCTCACCCCACACGAGGTGGTTACCGGACGTCAAATGCGCCATCCCCTAACGCCAACGTCAAGGGCATTCACTGATCAAGAAAGCACAGCGAGTGTGTTAGGTGATGAAATGTACCAATATGTGTCTTCTTTGATTACTAGTGTTGTGTTTGTGTCTCAACAGCTCGAGCGCACACGGGGCGGGTCTACCAACAATCAACAAGAAGGTGCCAATAGAGAATTGGAAAAGGAAAACCTGTGTAAACTTGCTAAAGGTGACCATGTACTACTTCGCAATTTCAACAGGAAATGGAATGATAAAAGATTTACTGGCCCCCATCTAGTAGAGGAAGTATCAACAAGAGCAGTAAAGTTAAAGGACAAGCGTGCATGGAACCACCTACATGATGTAAAGATCTACAAACTACAGACCCGCCCCAGCGCCACCGACAGGTCCATTGGGAAAACAGCAACAACATCACCAACGACGGAAGAGAGTTCTACCACAGCCAACGACCCAGTTGTTCCCATACCCTGTCACTTCCCAGCTTCCCCGGAGACAATAACTGACGAAGAAAGGGGTGATCCCCATACTGCCCACCCCATGGTCACACGCTCAAAGAGTAAAAATACTTTCGCCAACTGAGCCTAAACCCCCCTGCCTATTGACCCCCAAATATAGTAATAACTGAACTAAAGGACATTGCCTGCACAAATACACATGTAAACACGTGAATGTTCTCTTTTTCTCTTCTCTCGCACATACAGGAACTGCGTATTATTGTATTGTTAAGAAAATAGATAACTAACAAGTTCACTGCCCAGGCGTAGATGGTACTCCCAGACGATAACTACCCAGAAGAATTGTCACACCAATTTGTATACGAAATAAAAAGGCCAACGTACCTAAAAAGGAGAAGGGTACGTGTCTACTACACAGCATTCCTCCTGGCCATAGAATATTCAATGCCCCACCTCCACCCATACTTGCCGGTCCTAAGAGATAGATCACTCAGAGTAGCGTGGGAACAGCTCTTCGCCTGGGCACTGAATGACTATTTGATAGGGAGAGCTTAAAGAAAATAACAACTAACATTTAATAACCAGCATTTTGAGAATTTTCAGGCGGGCAACGTTAACGTCGCAAGAATACGCTGCCAGGACTGCAGCAAGGTAAGAGCAAAATGCCGGTGAAATTAGCATATGTAATAAAACTAATAGGGATTTTGATGATCACCGGGTTCTTGGCTGCCTCTGTATGGCAGTACAGCTATGCTATTCATTTTATTGCTGCACCCAAACCTAATACACCCCCGTCCCCTGCTGCAACAGGTGTTACGTCAGGTGATAGTAGTAAAATTGCACCCAAGCAAATTAGAGTTAAACGCAGCACATACTCAGACAATAAAGGTATTGATAATTATATACAAGATTCAGCACACGTCTCAAACAACATATGGTACCAACACATGACCTGCATTGGTAAGCAGACAACAGAGGATAGCTGCTATGTTTGCTCATTAATACCATACGCCATGAGTGCTTCTCGAACATTTGTTGCCACAGAAATAGATGAAAAGACAGCACAGTGCATAATATACTTGGCACTGTTCCAAACGAAAGGAAGATTTCAAGGGACAGTGGTGCATATGACATGGAAAACACGAGACTCATACCCATATGAAAACAACTTCCTCAAGACCTATTTGAGTTACCATAAGAGCAGTTTACATGCTGAAGCATTCAGATACATAACAAGTGGTCCTGCAAAAGGAGAAACAAAGAAAGTAACACTGCAGTATCTACCATGTGATTGGTACGCCACTGAAGTTCCGGGTAAATAAGGATGTTGGGAGAGGCCGCTGGTGACGATAACCGGGAAGGTGTACCTGGACAACAGCTGGGAGATAGGCGTGATTGGCAGTAACATGGTAACAAAAGAAACTATCTCAACTATCGAGGCACACAATCACCGATGTTGGACGACATGGATAAAGTACGTACCAATGCTTACGTGGGTGGAGACGGATGAAGACCCAATAACAATACTGCCGCTGACTGCGCCCAAGGTATGCTACCAGCATAAAGGAGAGGTGGACGTAGGATATAACACCAACTGTGCAAGTGTGATGGAGTTACCTGAGGGGGGAGCAGGAACAGCAGTAATAATGGACCATTATTGGGCCTGTGGAGAAAAAGCATACCATACACTGCCTCCCCTGTGGAATGGTGTGTGCACAATGGTGCACGTCAATGTACCATCACTAGTGGTACCCAAGAAGCATGTCAATGTGGCGAACTTTCCTAAAATGGATGAAGGGGACAAGAGAAAAAAGAGATCTGCACCACCTCAGGAGGAGCAAAGGAACAGGACCAACGGCAATGATACTGTCCTAAATAGAAGGAAAAGACAAGGAGAACCTCTGACAGGAAATTACCTGTGGGGAAGGTCGGAAACGGCACTTACTTCAATACCGCCAGAACACAGACTATTCAGCAGAGCAGCAATGTTCTTCTCCTCAATAATACATCCGGGACTGCAGGCTTACGGAAACGCAAAATGGCTCCAGATAACTAGATGGGAACTAATGATGACCATCAATTCTACAGTAAATGGATTCAACGCAATAAAAGAGGAGCTGCGAGCTATAAGGATGGTAGCACTCCAGAACAGATATGTGTTGGACCTTCTCACAGCCATGGAAGGAGATGTTTGTGCAAAGATAGGACAATCATGCTGCACGTTCATTCCTGCCAACGATGCTGACAATGGTACACTGACAGAAGCAGTTTCACAATTGGCCCAGATGCACTCCAAAATGATGGATGAAAGTAACGGTGTAAACAAGGATAAGAGCTGATTTTCACTATTATGGTCATGGATGCCATCCTGGCTGTCAGATGGACTGAAAATTATAGTGGGTTGTACTATTTTGGCTGGAGCTACACTGATCATAATAAGATTTTGGAAGGCCCGGAAGGCACGTACCACTGACGAGTTGCTTGAAATGGTGGGTATGCACCCCTTGATGCCAGCAGATGACGGCCAACACACAAGCGTAATAATACAGGAGAGGGATAAGTTGCACAACCAGATCATCACCAACCATCTAGACCCACCATCAGTGAAGATCGAGAACCCAAGAAACCCCAGGAGCTACATAGGGAAATGGGTATACTGTACTCCTGGAGGAACCTGTGAATATATGTATTGGTCATTTGAAGATCATGTGAATCACTATGGACATCTAGGAGGAATAACTAAGATATGGCGAGTAAGAGGAGATAACGAAAAGGATATGTTTGTGGTCGACAAGTCGACCAGAGGGGGGACTGAAGTGGGAGAATGGAAGACCAGGCTCCCGTCCTTCACCTCTCGCGCTTGGCCTAAAGGGTCACGACCCAGACACCCGCCACGAGAAGAGTTTGTCCATTTACCAGACGACCAGATACCCTGGTACAGGAACATACGGATGTGTCCATCTGCCTGCCCAGCAGCCCGCACTAGCCATGCCGACACCTGCGGCACGGACCAACTAGACTAAAATCTACACGTCGTTAGAGATGCCATGACAACCTAGCCAACGGTTAAGCACACCTGTGCAAATCTACACACTGGACACTCCCGCACCAATCTACACGAAGAATATACCCAGTGCTATGACGTAGGCGACAGACACACTCACGGACGTGCATATTTATTATTTTCTACATAGGCTTTCAAAATGCAGAAACGCAAGACGCGTCATGAACTCATCTAAAAAGCTTGCTCACGCTTCTCTTAAAACCAGTTGCCACAATGAGAGATATAATGAAGACACGATACTGATCATGAAACTATATGGTACGGTAACCAAAGCACCTATGCACCAGACGGACCCACTTATACACTAGGCCTAAGTAGGCCGCAAGCAAGAGCTCCCGTGGACATTAACAAAACAAGAGTCAGGTTGCTGATCCTGCAGAATGAGCCCGGCGAAGCAACCAGCCAAGGTCGCAATGGTGCAAACTCACATTCCAAAAGCCAATCATCAAGGGCACGATGTTGCAACCTTGCACGCCGCACACCAACGTTAAAGGAACACCTACAAATTAAACCAGACACACAGTGGAAAAACAATATTAATTGTGCAGAATTATGCCTCAAACACGGTCTCTCCTCACGTGACCAAGCCGAACCTGACATGATGCCAAGCCCAGGAGAAAGAAAGCGTCTGGATCTCTCGTTACAAGACATAAGCAGATACAACTAAAAAGGCTCAATGGACATCTGCGACAGTGGGAGCAGCCAGCCCTCCAGCTATGAATAAATCCTCACATTGTCTGCACGTACCCATAGTGAAACATTGTTGCAAATTGCAGGTACACCGAGAGCTGGGAACAGCGATGGTCCCAGGCTGGGAAGCTCGCGGGCGCACCAATCAGAACATGGGGCTCCTATCACTGACGCCATTAGCTTTAACCAATCATCAGGGGTCTCCATGTAACAATTCTCATGTATCTAATTGTAGGGACAACCCAGATATATCACCTGACTAACCTTCATCCACTCATATTATTCTCTATACGTGTGCTATACTAACCCTACCACTCGAATAACCAATTAAGAGTGGCGACAGGTTTTTTACTAACTTTTCAATGTGACGCAAGTAGCGCGTCATATCAAGGTAAAAAGGGCCTGCGAGCCCTACGATTGTGTGTGTGTCAGGACGGACGCGTACGCTCCTTGACCCATCCCTGCCGTTTTTGTCTAATAAACAGCAGAGTCACCTTGCATCTTGCGTGTGTCTCATACTCTGTCTCATCTGGGATATACGGGAGGAGTTGGGGCCTCCCTGCCCGGAGGTCTGCGGACGGCCCGGCCGACCCCGGCAGAATTTCCCCCCGACAAGTTGGAGGCACTGCTGAGATCTGTTTAAGATCGACTTTTTATTTTTACTTTTCCAGGCACTCCCGTTGCGAGGAGGCCCGGCGGCGCGGCCCCCTCTGCCGTTGCCCCCTTCTGAGGACTACAGGACCATCGCGGAGCTGCGAGAAAACCGGACAGTGCAATCCGGATATTGGCCCTCGGGAGCCGGTTGAGAAGTATCCCGCCCGCGGTTGGCGAGTGTCCAGACGTGGTCCAGACGAGGGGAGGTGGCGAGCCGCTTGGAGGGGTGCACGGAGTCGAGCGGCCCTGCATCGAGAGAACTTGGTGAGCATGACACGCACAACAAGCAATGCGAAATTGTGAGGGAGGGGGGAGGAAGTAAATAAGGGAGGAGGGAGGTGTTGCACAGGTGCGCGAAGGTTTAACAACTTAGTGTTGGCAATGGAATGAATGGTAGCGAAACGAGTGCGAGAGCAGTCGGCTACGTCACGCGAAAGAGGGGGGCGGAGCACAAAAACATCACGTGCGGCCGCTCGTAGACACTGATTGGCCTAAGTCGCGACTACGTGTAAGGGTGGGTGTGTGTGGTTTCCTACGATTTGGCATTTATTGATCAATGAGTAGATGAGGATCCCTATTGTTCGAGCAAGAAACTCGATAGGTAGATGACGTTTCCCTGTAGGCGGTAGCTAGCTAGTTGCCCAATACGGAAGATAATTGGCTGGTTAAGCCCTCCTGTTGAGGGGCGTATCACACGCGAGGCGACGCAGCGTGCGCAGTCCGATTATATTATTGATTTGATTACCTTGTTCCAGGAGTGACAGGAAGACAGCTGTAGGGTTAACGGGGGTAGATTGTAAGTGTATTTTGAACTTAAAGAACATATGAAGAACTTACCAGTAGCTCGAATAGATCGGTGATGTCACCAGTAGGGCTTTAATAGGATATCGCGAGCACAAGGCACATTGGTTTTGAGAGTGGTGGGGAAGAGAAATATGATAAGGGAGCGGACACGGAGATAAACGGTAAACGAGTGGATCGGGGAAAGGAGAAGGGGAGAGGGGCGTGGCTGCGCACGGAGAACGCCGGCCACGGCAAGTGTAAAAGGGGGAGGAGAACGTGGAAACAGTACGACTGTATAAGAGCGTCGTAAGGGGTACGCAGCCGCAGGGGGCTGCATGCGCTTCGGCCGCAGGGGGCCGTAAGGGCGTCGTATAAAGAAAGAAAGACAGAAGGGAATATACAAATGTAAAACCGTATATATATATATATTTTTTATTATTGCATAATTTTGTCAAAGGATTGTCGTAAGTCCCCAAACTTACGGGGCCAGGTAAACAATATAAGGTTGTATATTGTAAACGGCTAGTGAGATACACTGCTACCAGATAGGGGAAGGGTAGCAAGTGGGGCGCTACTATGTCATACGGGACAGGGTCGGGAGGGTGGGGGAACACCCTCACTACCCCACTACAACACATATGCACCACACTGCCACCCCATAGGGAGAAACTAATTAAGTACAGCATAGAATGGACCCAGGGGACGGATAACAAAATGCTAACACCATGGCCGCCTAATGGTAGTTTCGATCCGTATGCCCAACATTCACTGCTAAACCATCTGCACAATACATACAAGGGGAAGAAGTTGGCAAACCATGTGGAGGTGTTTAATTTATGGAGGATGTTCCAGGGGTCCCGACCAGGACCAAATGGAATGTTCACTATGGGGGAAACACCGGAAGAAAAAGAGATTAAGAAAGAAGGAGAGGATGGGAAAAAGGGGAGTGAAAGCAGAAAGAATACAGGGAACGGAGGAGAGGGAGGAGAAAAGATTGATAAATCAGATGACATAAAAAAGGAACCAAGCAACGAGATACCCATAACACCGGGAGTGAAAACAGAGGGAGGGGGGTTGTACCCTTTAAGAGAATTAGGAGAAATAGAAGGAGGACAGTTAAGGGCGGCTGAAGGATATTCTAACCCGGCATACAGCCCTCCACCATATGTGGCTCATAGGAAGATGCCAGTGGGGGAGGGGAGGATTGGAGAAGAGCAGACTGTAGAGATAGGAAATAATGAGTGGGTAGCTTCACAGATATTATTTAAATTACGAGGTTCACTAACTGGAGAAGAGAGGGAGGTAGTAAAGAGAACAGACGAGGATAGTGCCAGAGAGAGTGAAATGAGGGGGGAGGAGCTATTACGGCAAAAGGAAGAGATTTTGGAGGAAAGATTAGCAAAGCTAAGGGATAAGCAGAATGAATTGATCAAACAGCTCGAGAGGGAGGAAAGAGAGAGAGTGAGGAAAAGGAAAGAAGGTAATAACGAATTGGAAAAATTGAGGGAACGAAATGAGGAGCAAAGGAGAGAAGCTGAAAGGGTAAAAGCAGCAGCAGACAGGGTATCAAGAGTAGTGCTGAGAGAGAAGAAGAGGGAAGAAGAAGAAAAAGAAAATGAAATGGCAATATGGAAGAGGAGGTTACTATCAGAGACAGCTATGAAATATGAAGAGGGGAAGGGAATAGAGAGTATAGTAGAAAGAGAAAGGGTGAAATGGGAAAGGAAGAAAGAGGATGAAAGAATATTGGAACAGATGAGCAATGAAGTGATGGAGGAATTGAAAAGGAAAAGGGAGGAAAATAGTAGGGAGATGGAGGAGAGAAGTGAAGGGGGAAGAGAAGAGAGGAGTAGGGAGAGTGAAAGATGGGGGGATGTATATAGAAGCAGAGAAGTAGCGACAACATCAGCACTAGGGGGAGCAGTTGGTAACGGAGAAAAAGGAGAAATAGACCTAATAGACTTACAAACAGTAACAATAAAAGGGAAAAAGACAGAGTGGGGGATGCCATTTATGAATGATTTTTGTAGTGAGGAGGAAGAAGGAGTGGAGAGGGAAGGAAGAAAAAGTGAAAGGGAAAGCTTAGATAAGCTATACCTCACTCGAACGAACATAGACTCGCCATGGATCAGTAGGAGAAAGGAGGAGCTGGAGAGAAGTGAGGAGGGAGAGCAAGGACTAGTGGAAAGACAAACCCATGAAACCACACCATCCCCATCCCCATCACGCCCTCCCCCATCGCACCCTACATGCTCAACCACCTCACGCTCGCTGCGCAGAATAAAGCTTGCGCCCTTCATAGACGAACTGACACCCTATGCATGTCGGCTTAGAGACCTCCCTAGTCGCAGGCAGGACAGACGAATAAACATGCCCACATTAAATACAGGAAATGACGGAAGGAGGGGAAAGGATGGAGAAGAAGGAGTTAAGAGCAGGGGTAATAAGGACGAAATTGAAGATGTAAAAGAAACGGAAGAGGAGGACGGGTGTGAGGACTCGATATTATGGAACGTAAAGGGCGACAAAAGACACAACTTAATGCCACTGTTGGAGAGAGGAGGGGTTAGACCACAGTATGTCCTTTGGAAGCATACAGATAAAGAAAATATAAAATGTAGGCTTCCATCATTAAGTGGAGGTGCGGGTAAGTGGATATATGAAATGGAAAAACACACCGCAGGACAGAAACTAGCAGTAGGAGATGTAAAGGGCCTGTTAATATCAATATTAGGGGATAGAGCGGATGACATTTGGAAGAGAGCGGGATTCCATGGGGTAACAATAACAAACACATCGCATGATGGGGCACCATTTGCAAACTGCAGACATGCGCTATGGCAGGCACTGAGAGTACAGTACCCAGACACATCAGACATAGGAGCAATTACTTCCCGTAAGATGCGTGAGAATGAGGATCCTGTTGATTATATCCAGGATATCCAAGAGAAGTGGCGCATGGAAACTAGAGAGCAATGGGATAAAACACCAGCAATATTCTATCATATACTAGTACAAGGGCTCCCAGAAGAAGTTCAGAAACAATTAAAGAAAGTAGTGGGAATGGAAGCAAAACCATGGCCAGAAATACAACTGACTATAGTACATCACTGCAGGACATGGCAAGGAAAAATGAAACAAAAGGAAGAGGACAGGAAAACAGAAGAGGCTAAACTAGTACAGAAAAAACTTACTAAATACACAATGGAAGGGGCACTAATAACTACGCCCACACCAATGGCCCAAAGCCCCACACAAATAGTGGCTGCACAAGATCCCGCCCAAATAGCACCTTCACAGACTATAACACAACAAGTGCCGCCACTGCAATTACAAACACTAAACATGGGAGGAGGGTACCCAATGCAAGGAGCTGGGTATTATAATTATAACAGGGGGAGAGGAGGATTTATGAGATGGAGAGGATACGGATATAACACCCAACAGCAGGTGGGAGGACTTAGAAATTCCTACCCCACAGGGCAACCAGTATACCAGGACAACACAGGGAGCTTCCCATGGCAGAGCAGGGAACCACCCGTGTGTTGGAGTTGTGGATTATTAGGACACATGTCACGCACGTGTAGGGTTAGGCCAGGAACACCAGCATGGAATGAACAAGGACAACCTAGGACTTCACAAGAACAGCAGGGCATACAACAACAGCAGACGTTGCAACAGGGAAGTGAACAACAACAACAAATAACACAACAACAGCCACAGACATATTCACTGCCACAACAACAGGTAGCGATAACACAACAACCCCAAACCGAACAAACACAATTGGGTAGGGTGACGGTGTTGGGACACAACCCTTACACAGGAAATGGCCAATCATTGTACCCTCAATAGGACAGCCCACAGACGGCCTTGGTGTGTCCCATCCTGTCAGTAACACCTAATAGTGCGGAGGAGCCACGCATAGAGGTAACGATAGGTGACAAAAAATGATCATTCCTTGTTGACACCGGGGCAACCCGGTCTTGCATAAGGGAAGGTAAATTTAAGATGTCAGGCGAAGCCATGAACACCCAAGGATTCTCTGGGGCTAAAGGGTTGGTTCCCTTTACTGATAACATTCCCTTATCTATTGGAGATTATGATCTGTCAGTTCCACTTTTATATTATAGTGCCTCACCAGTAAATATATTGGGGAGGGACATAATGAACAGGTTGAATATGACGATCTCCTTTACAGAGGACGGCATAATTTGCTCTACTCCAGGGATTAACATGCTCGCAGCACGACAGATTATGCAAGCATACTGTGGACAGACAGCGATTAGGGCGGAGCCAGTAAATGGCGAGCTATTCCAGTATGGAACAGACATGGCATTTGCATGGATGCCAGGGATAGAAGGGAGAATATGGAGGAGGCCAGCAGCCTATCTGTTCCGACCAGAAACACCTGTTAATGAACCAGAAGGAAAGGTGGTTGTAATGGACATTGAGAGCATTATTGCAACAGCTGATTATATTGCTGTGCACGCCCAAGATAAAGAAGGGAGAGCATGGAGGGCCGTGATAGCACTAGCAGAAGGATGTAGGATGACCCAGGTGTCAGATGAGGAGCTGTTCTCAGAAGAAAAGGAGGAAGGTGAAATGGTGTTCATGATGAGTGTAGAAATATGGCTAAGAGTGGCTCACAAACAAGTAGCACAGAAAATTGCAATGGCACTTGAGGCACCCGCATGCACCCCAGTCCCCTTCTTTAAGGAGGATATGTCAAAGGTGCCCAAATCATTGTGGACTATTAGCCCTTATGACGTGGGATGCATAAAAAGCATAGGGGGAGTAAGGATAAAATTGAAAAAAGGTGCCATACTACCCAGAGTGAAACAGTACCCACTGTCAAAAGAGGCAGATGAGGGCATATATGAAACCATAACGGCCCTTATAAACAATGGCATATTGGTCCCCTCAGAATCACCATGTAACACGGCTGTGTACCCAGTGCGCAAGGCTAAACGGGGGTCTTGGCGCTTCATACAGGACCTCAGGCCCTTGAACAACATAGTAGAAGCAGAATATCCAGTAACAGCAAACCCGGCCACAATATTGTGTGGCATTCCAGCGGAAGCATCACGATTTACAGTGATCGACCTTAAAAATGCTTTTTTCTCAATACCATTACACCCAGACTCACAAGATTTGACAAGCTTCACTTACCGAAATACAAAGTGGAAACATACCAGATTGCCACAGGGGTATTGCAAATCACCCTCAATTTTCAATAGAGTAATACAGATGGATTTGGGTAACATTGAAGTGGAAAGCACAGTGTTACAGTATGTGGATGACATAATAATTTGCAGTACAAACGAAAGTAAATGCAGAGAGGACTCCTTAAAAATGTTGACAATATTGGCTGAAAAAGGGTACAAGGTAGACATGGAAAAGATACAATACTGTCAAGAACAGGTACTTTACATTGGCCAACTCATATCCCAACATGGAAGAAAGATTGCACCACAAAGAGCACAGGCCATTTCAAGCACTCCGATGCCACAGACTGTGAGGGAACTGCAGCAATTCCTGGGGCTGTGCAACTACTGTAGAGCATGGGTATTTGATTACAGTTCATACATAGGACACCTGCTTGAGGGTTTAAGGGAAGCTAATAAGGGGGAGAAAAAGTTGGGGTGGACTATGGAAATGAGAGAGGCCTTTGATGAATTGAAAGATGCGATATCAACTGCTCCAGTACTGGCATCCCCAGACTATGAGCGACAATTTTTTATATTCTCACATTGCGACTCAGCAGTGATGAAAGCAGTATTGGCCCAAAAAACAAGCATGGGCTATAAACCAGTAGCATTTTACAGCGGTCACTTAGACCCTGTGATGTTAGGTCACTTCCCTTGCGAACAAGGTCTTGCTGCAGCTGCTTTTGCAGTGGAAAAAGCATCAGCAATAACCATGGGGTGTCCAACTACACTGTTTGTGGAACATGCACTATTTGCAATATTGAATAAACCTAAATCCACCCTAACCACGCAGAGGGCATCAGGTTATGAGATCATTTTGTCTAGAGCTGAACTAGCAATTGTTAGATGTAGCACGGTTAACCCTGCAAGGTTCCTAGCAGAAGTAATTGAGGAGGGAGATTATGCCCATGACTGTACCCAAATAACTGAAATGTACTCATGTACTAGAAAAGTTGAAGAAAACGCACTAGAGGGAGGTGAGGTTTTGTTTATTGATGGGTCATCAACTATTGATCAAGGAGATGGGATACGGAGGACTGGGGCAGCAGTGGTAAAAATGATGGAGGCGCCAGTGTGTGTGGCTATGAAATGTGTACAATTACCACAGCATTACTCTGCTCAAGCCGCGGAACTGGTTGCACTAATATTGGCATTGAAGGAAAGTTTTGACAAACGAGTAACCATATACTCCGACAGTGCATATGTTACATCCACTGTCCACTCAGGGCTATCAAAATGGAGAAGAAGAGGGTTTAGGAGAGCTGATGGCACTCCAGTGCAACATGCCCTCTTATTGGCTGAACTAATTGAAGTAATAAATGACCCCTAAGAATTAGCCCTAGTAAAATGCACCGCACACACCAATGGTGAAGACCACGTCTCAAAAGGGAATGCAGCAGCAAACGCACATGCGAAATATGCTGCATACTTTGGTGAGATATGGAACCCCCCAGAATCACAGAGAGGGAGAGGGAGGGGAATGGCTAAGGAGATGTTGATAAGAGAAGGGTACACCCATCTCCCAGCCACGCAGGTTATGGAGCTACAAGCGGCTGCACCAATGGCCGAAAAAGAAATATGGGTAAAAAGAGGATGTACAATGTCACCAACCGACGCACTATGGCGCCAGGGTGGCACTGGAAAAGTTGTAATACCATTAGCACTTTTGAACACCGCCCTGAGCCAATTACATCACCCAGCCCACACAGGCAAGGAAGTAATTGCAGCACGAATTAGAGAAGATTGGTTCTGCCCCGAGTTAAATTCTCATGTGTCGAATTTTATAAGCAATTGTCTCACATGTCAACAGTTTACGGCCAGTCATACCCTTAAAGTGATAAGAGGTACTATACCCCGGCCAGAGGGACCTTTTCGGCATCTTCACATTGACTATGTTGATATGATCAACATATGTCAAGGTAATAGGTATATGATTGTAGTAGTATGCCCATTCTCTAGGTGGATTGAAGCAGGGCCCTGTTCACACCCAGATGCATTTAGAGCAGCCACATTCCTAGTGAGGGAGGTCTTCCCCAGGTGGGGAGTGTGCGAAGTGTTAAGGTCAGACAATGGCCCGCATTTCGCAAACGAAATGTTCCAGCATATCACATCCTTGCTGAGCATAAAACACAAATTCGCATGTGCATACCACCCACAGGCCAATGGTGTATGTGAACGCCTGAATGGACTATTAAAGGAGGCAATTGCAAAGATACAACAAACAACAAAGAAAAGCTGGTTGTATTGCCTTCCATTAGCCCTATTTGAATTGAGGAATAGGCCAGGGTCCGACCACCACCTCACCCCACACGAGGTGGTTACCGGACGTCAAATGCGCCATCCCCTAACGCCAACGTCAAGGGCATTCACTGATCAAGAAAGCACAGCGAGTGTGTTAGGTGATGAAATGTACCAATATGTGTCTTCTTTGATTACTAGTGTTGTGTTTGTGTCTCAACAGCTCGAGCGCACACGGGGCGGGTCTACCAACAATCAACAAGAAGGTGCCAATAGAGAATTGGAAAAGGAAAACCTGTGTAAACTTGCTAAAGGTGACCATGTACTACTTCGCAATTTCAACAGGAAATGGAATGATAAAAGATTTACTGGCCCCCATCTAGTAGAGGAAGTATCAACAAGAGCAGTAAAGTTAAAGGACAAGCGTGCATGGAACCACCTACATGATGTAAAGATCTACAAACTACAGACCCGCCCCAGCGCCACCGACAGGTCCATTGGGAAAACAGCAACAACATCACCAACGACGGAAGAGAGTTCTACCACAGCCAACGACCCAGTTGTTCCCATACCCTGTCACTTCCCAGCTTCCCCGGAGACAATAACTGACGAAGAAAGGGGTGATCCCCATACTGCCCACCCCATGGTCACACGCTCAAAGAGTAAAAATACTTTCGCCAACTGAGCCTAAACCCCCCTGCCTATTGACCCCCAAATATAGTAATAACTGAACTAAAGGACATTGCCTGCACAAATACACATGTAAACACGTGAATGTTCTCTTTTTCTCTTCTCTCGCACATACAGGAACTGCGTATTATTGTATTGTTAAGAAAATAGATAACTAACAAGTTCACTGCCCAGGCGTAGATGGTACTCCCAGACGATAACTACCCAGAAGAATTGTCACACCAATTTGTATACGAAATAAAAAGGCCAACGTACCTAAAAAGGAGAAGGGTACGTGTCTACTACACAGCATTCCTCCTGGCCATAGAATATTCAATGCCCCACCTCCACCCATACTTGCCGGTCCTAAGAGATAGATCACTCAGAGTAGCGTGGGAACAGCTCTTCGCCTGGGCACTGAATGACTATTTGATAGGGAGAGCTTAAAGAAAATAACAACTAACATTTAATAACCAGCATTTTGAGAATTTTCAGGCGGGCAACGTTAACGTCGCAAGAATACGCTGCCAGGACTGCAGCAAGGTAAGAGCAAAATGCCGGTGAAATTAGCATATGTAATAAAACTAATAGGGATTTTGATGATCACCGGGTTCTTGGCTGCCTCTGTATGGCAGTACAGCTATGCTATTCATTTTATTGCTGCACCCAAACCTAATACACCCCCGTCCCCTGCTGCAACAGGTGTTACGTCAGGTGATAGTAGTAAAATTGCACCCAAGCAAATTAGAGTTAAACGCAGCACATACTCAGACAATAAAGGTATTGATAATTATATACAAGATTCAGCACACGTCTCAAACAACATATGGTACCAACACATGACCTGCATTGGTAAGCAGACAACAGAGGATAGCTGCTATGTTTGCTCATTAATACCATACGCCATGAGTGCTTCTCGAACATTTGTTGCCACAGAAATAGATGAAAAGACAGCACAGTGCATAATATACTTGGCACTGTTCCAAACGAAAGGAAGATTTCAAGGGACAGTGGTGCATATGACATGGAAAACACGAGACTCATACCCATATGAAAACAACTTCCTCAAGACCTATTTGAGTTACCATAAGAGCAGTTTACATGCTGAAGCATTCAGATACATAACAAGTGGTCCTGCAAAAGGAGAAACAAAGAAAGTAACACTGCAGTATCTACCATGTGATTGGTACGCCACTGAAGTTCCGGGTAAATAAGGATGTTGGGAGAGGCCGCTGGTGACGATAACCGGGAAGGTGTACCTGGACAACAGCTGGGAGATAGGCGTGATTGGCAGTAACATGGTAACAAAAGAAACTATCTCAACTATCGAGGCACACAATCACCGATGTTGGACGACATGGATAAAGTACGTACCAATGCTTACGTGGGTGGAGACGGATGAAGACCCAATAACAATACTGCCGCTGACTGCGCCCAAGGTATGCTACCAGCATAAAGGAGAGGTGGACGTAGGATATAACACCAACTGTGCAAGTGTGATGGAGTTACCTGAGGGGGGAGCAGGAACAGCAGTAATAATGGACCATTATTGGGCCTGTGGAGAAAAAGCATACCATACACTGCCTCCCCTGTGGAATGGTGTGTGCACAATGTACCATCACTAGTGGTACCCAAGAAGCATGTCAATGTGGCGAACTTTCCTAAAATGGATGAAGGGGACAAGAGAAAAAAGAGATCTGCACCACCTCAGGAGGAGCAAAGGAACAGGACCAACGGCAATGATACTGTCCTAAATAGAAGGAAAAGACAAGGAGAACCTCTGACAGGAAATTACCTGTGGGGAAGGTCGGAAACGGCACTTACTTCAATACCGCCAGAACACAGACTATTCAGCAGAGCAGCAATGTTCTTCTCCTCAATAATACATCCGGGACTGCAGGCTTACGGAAACGCAAAATGGCTCCAGATAACTAGATGGGAACTAATGATGACCATCAATTCTACAGTAAATGGATTCAACGCAATAAAAGAGGAGCTGCGAGCTATAAGGATGGTAGCACTCCAGAACAGATATGTGTTGGACCTTCTCACAGCCATGGAAGGAGATGTTTGTGCAAAGATAGGACAATCATGCTGCACGTTCATTCCTGCCAACGATGCTGACAATGGTACACTGACAGAAGCAGTTTCACAATTGGCCCAGATGCACTCCAAAATGATGGATGAAAGTAACGGTGTAAACAAGGATAAGAGCTGATTTTCACTATTATGGTCATGGATGCCATCCTGGCTGTCAGATGGACTGAAAATTATAGTGGGTTGTACTATTTTGGCTGGAGCTACACTGATCATAATAAGATTTTGGAAGGCCCGGAAGGCACGTACCACTGACGAGTTGCTTGAAATGGTGGGTATGCACCCCTTGATGCCAGCAGATGACGGCCAACACACAAGCGTAATAATACAGGAGAGGGATAAGTTGCACAACCAGATCATCACCAACCATCTAGACCCACCATCAGTGAAGATCGAGAACCCAAGAAACCCCAGGAGCTACATAGGGAAATGGGTATACTGTACTCCTGGAGGAACCTGTGAATATATGTATTGGTCATTTGAAGATCATGTGAATCACTATGGACATCTAGGAGGAATAACTAAGATATGGCGAGTAAGAGGAGATAACGAAAAGGATATGTTTGTGGTCGACAAGTCGACCAGAGGGGGGACTGAAGTGGGAGAATGGAAGACCAGGCTCCCGTCCTTCACCTCTCGCGCTTGGCCTAAAGGGTCACGACCCAGACACCCGCCACGAGAAGAGTTTGTCCATTTACCAGACGACCAGATACCCTGGTACAGGAACATACGGATGTGTCCATCTGCCTGCCCAGCAGCCCGCACTAGCCATGCCGACACCTGCGGCACGGACCAACTAGACTAAAATCTAAACGTCGTTAGAGATGCCATGACAACCTAGCCAACGGTTAAGCACACCTGTGCAAATCTACACACTGGACACTCCCGCACCAATCTACACGAAGAATATACCCAGTGCTATGACGTAGGCGACAGACACACTCACGGACGTGCATATTTATTATTTTCTACATAGGCTTTCAAAATGCAGAAACGCAAGACGCGTCATGAACTCATCTAAAAAGCTTGCTCACGCTTCTCTTAAAACCAGTTGCCACAATGAGAGATATAATGAAGACACGATACTGATCATGAAACTATATGGTACGGTAACCAAAGCACCTATGCACCAGACGGACCCACTTATACACTAGGCCTAAGTAGGCCGCAAGCAAGAGCTCCCGTGGACATTAACAAAACAAGAGTCAGGTTGCTGATCCTGCAGAATGAGCCCGGCGAAGCAACCAGCCAAGGTCGCAATGGTGCAAACTCACATTCCAAAAGCCAATCATCAAGGGCACGATGTTGCAACCTTGCACGCCGCACACCAACGTTAAAGGAACACCTACAAATTAAACCAGACACACAGTGGAAAAACAATATTAATTGTGCAGAATTATGCCTCAAACACGGTCTCTCCTCACGTGACCAAGCCGAACCTGACATGATGCCAAGCCCAGGAGAAAGAAAGCGTCTGGATCTCTCGTTACAAGACATAAGCAGATACAACTAAAAAGGCTCAATGGACATCTGCGACAGTGGGAGCAGCCAGCCCTCCAGCTATGAATAAATCCTCACATTGTCTGCACGTACCCATAGTGAAACATTGTTGCAAATTGCAGGTACACCGAGAGCTGGGAACAGCGATGGTCCCAGGCTGGGAAGCTCGCGGGCGCACCAATCAGAACATGGGGCTCCTATCACTGACGCCATTAGCTTTAACCAATCATCAGGGGTCTCCATGTAACAATTCTCATGTATCTAATTGTAGGGACAACCCAGATATATCACCTGACTAACCTTCATCCACTCATATTATTCTCTATACGTGTGCTATACTAACCCTACCACTCGAATAACCAATTAAGAGTGGCGACAGGTTTTTTACTAACTTTTCAATGTGACGCAAGTAGCGCGTCATATCAAGGTAAAAAGGGCCTGCGAGCCCTACGATTGTGTGTGTGTCAGGACGGACGCGTACGCTCCTTGACCCATCCCTGCCGTTTTTGTCTAATAAACAGCAGAGTCACCTTGCATCTTGCGTGTGTCTCATACTCTGTCTCATCTGGGATATACGGGAGGAGTTGGGGCCTCCCTGCCCGGAGGTCTGCGGACGGCCCGGCCGACCCCGGCAGAATTTCCCCCCGACAAGTTGGAGGCACTGCTGAGATCTGTTTAAGATCGACTTTTTATTTTTACTTTTCCAGGCACTCCCGTTGCGAGGAGGCCCGGCGGCGCGGCCCCCTCTGCCGTTGCCCCCTTCTGAGGACTACAGGACCATCGCGGAGCTGCGAGAAAACCGGACAGTGCAATCCGGATATTGGCCCTCGGGAGCCGGTTGAGAAGTATCCCGCCCGCGGTTGGCGAGTGTCCAGACGTGGTCCAGACGAGGGGAGGTGGCGAGCCGCTTGGAGGGGTGCACGGAGTCGAGCGGCCCTGCATCGAGAGAACTTGGTGAGCATGACACGCACAACAAGCAATGCGAAATTGTGAGGGAGGGGGGAGGAAGTAAATAAGGGAGGAGGGAGGTGTTGCACAGGTGCGCGAAGGTTTAACAACTTAGTGTTGGCAATGGAATGAATGGTAGCGAAACGAGTGCGAGAGCAGTCGGCTACGTCACGCGAAAGAGGGGGGCGGAGCACAAAAACATCACGTGCGGCCGCTCGTAGACACTGATTGGCCTAAGTCGCGACTACGTGTAAGGGTGGGTGTGTGTGGTTTCCTACGATTTGGCATTTATTGATCAATGAGTAGATGAGGATCCCTATTGTTCGAGCAAGAAACTCGATAGGTAGATGACGTTTCCCTGTAGGCGGTAGCTAGCTAGTTGCCCAATACGGAAGATAATTGGCTGGTTAAGCCCTCCTGTTGAGGGGCGTATCACACGCGAGGCGACGCAGCGTGCGCAGTCCGATTATATTATTGATTTGATTACCTTGTTCCAGGAGTGACAGGAAGACAGCTGTAGGGTTAACGGGGGTAGATTGTAAGTGTATTTTGAACTTAAAGAACATATGAAGAACTTACCAGTAGCTCGAATAGATCGGTGATGTCACCAGTAGGGCTTTAATAGGATATCGCGAGCACAAGGCACATTGGTTTTGAGAGTGGTGGGGAAGAGAAATATGATAAGGGAGCGGACACGGAGATAAACGGTAAACGAGTGGATCGGGGAAAGGAGAAGGGGAGAGGGGCGTGGCTGCGCACGGAGAACGCCGGCCACGGCAAGTGTAAAAGGGGGAGGAGAACGTGGAAACAGTACGACTGTATAAGAGCGTCGTAAGGGGTACGCAGCCGCAGGGGGCTGCATGCGCTTCGGCCGCAGGGGGCCGTAAGGGCGTCGTATAAAGAAAGAAAGACAGAAGGGAATATACAAATGTAAAACCGTATATATATATATATTTTTTATTATTGCATAATTTTGTCAAAGGATTGTCGTAAGTCCCCAAACTTACGGGGCCAGGTAAACAATATAAGGTTGTATATTGTAAACGGCTAGTGAGATACACTGCTACCAGATAGGGGAAGGGTAGCAAGTGGGGCGCTACTATGTCATACGGGACAGGGTCGGGAGGGTGGGGGAACACCCTCACTACCCCACTACAACACATATGCACCACACTGCCACCCCATAGGGAGAAACTAATTAAGTACAGCATAGAATGGACCCAGGGGACGGATAACAAAATGCTAACACCATGGCCGCCTAATGGTAGTTTCGATCCGTATGCCCAACATTCACTGCTAAACCATCTGCACAATACATACAAGGGGAAGAAGTTGGCAAACCATGTGGAGGTGTTTAATTTATGGAGGATGTTCCAGGGGTCCCGACCAGGACCAAATGGAATGTTCACTATGGGGGAAACACCGGAAGAAAAAGAGATTAAGAAAGAAGGAGAGGATGGGAAAAAGGGGAGTGAAAGCAGAAAGAATACAGGGAACGGAGGAGAGGGAGGAGAAAAGATTGATAAATCAGATGACATAAAAAAGGAACCAAGCAACGAGATACCCATAACACCGGGAGTGAAAACAGAGGGAGGGGGGTTGTACCCTTTAAGAGAATTAGGAGAAATAGAAGGAGGACAGTTAAGGGCGGCTGAAGGATATTCTAACCCGGCATACAGCCCTCCACCATATGTGGCTCATAGGAAGATGCCAGTGGGGGAGGGGAGGATTGGAGAAGAGCAGACTGTAGAGATAGGAAATAATGAGTGGGTAGCTTCACAGATATTATTTAAATTACGAGGTTCACTAACTGGAGAAGAGAGGGAGGTAGTAAAGAGAACAGACGAGGATAGTGCCAGAGAGAGTGAAATGAGGGGGGAGGAGCTATTACGGCAAAAGGAAGAGATTTTGGAGGAAAGATTAGCAAAGCTAAGGGATAAGCAGAATGAATTGATCAAACAGCTCGAGAGGGAGGAAAGAGAGAGAGTGAGGAAAAGGAAAGAAGGTAATAACGAATTGGAAAAATTGAGGGAACGAAATGAGGAGCAAAGGAGAGAAGCTGAAAGGGTAAAAGCAGCAGCAGACAGGGTATCAAGAGTAGTGCTGAGAGAGAAGAAGAGGGAAGAAGAAGAAAAAGAAAATGAAATGGCAATATGGAAGAGGAGGTTACTATCAGAGACAGCTATGAAATATGAAGAGGGGAAGGGAATAGAGAGTATAGTAGAAAGAGAAAGGGTGAAATGGGAAAGGAAGAAAGAGGATGAAAGAATATTGGAACAGATGAGCAATGAAGTGATGGAGGAATTGAAAAGGAAAAGGGAGGAAAATAGTAGGGAGATGGAGGAGAGAAGTGAAGGGGGAAGAGAAGAGAGGAGTAGGGAGAGTGAAAGATGGGGGGATGTATATAGAAGCAGAGAAGTAGCGACAACATCAGCACTAGGGGGAGCAGTTGGTAACGGAGAAAAAGGAGAAATAGACCTAATAGACTTACAAACAGTAACAATAAAAGGGAAAAAGACAGAGTGGGGGATGCCATTTATGAATGATTTTTGTAGTGAGGAGGAAGAAGGAGTGGAGAGGGAAGGAAGAAAAAGTGAAAGGGAAAGCTTAGATAAGCTATACCTCACTCGAACGAACATAGACTCGCCATGGATCAGTAGGAGAAAGGAGGAGCTGGAGAGAAGTGAGGAGGGAGAGCAAGGACTAGTGGAAAGACAAACCCATGAAACCACACCATCCCCATCCCCATCACGCCCTCCCCCATCGCACCCTACATGCTCAACCACCTCACGCTCGCTGCGCAGAATAAAGCTTGCGCCCTTCATAGACGAACTGACACCCTATGCATGTCGGCTTAGAGACCTCCCTAGTCGCAGGCAGGACAGACGAATAAACATGCCCACATTAAATACAGGAAATGACGGAAGGAGGGGAAAGGATGGAGAAGAAGGAGTTAAGAGCAGGGGTAATAAGGACGAAATTGAAGATGTAAAAGAAACGGAAGAGGAGGACGGGTGTGAGGACTCGATATTATGGAACGTAAAGGGCGACAAAAGACACAACTTAATGCCACTGTTGGAGAGAGGAGGGGTTAGACCACAGTATGTCCTTTGGAAGCATACAGATAAAGAAAATATAAAATGTAGGCTTCCATCATTAAGTGGAGGTGCGGGTAAGTGGATATATGAAATGGAAAAACACACCGCAGGACAGAAACTAGCAGTAGGAGATGTAAAGGGCCTGTTAATATCAATATTAGGGGATAGAGCGGATGACATTTGGAAGAGAGCGGGATTCCATGGGGTAACAATAACAAACACATCGCATGATGGGGCACCATTTGCAAACTGCAGACATGCGCTATGGCAGGCACTGAGAGTACAGTACCCAGACACATCAGACATAGGAGCAATTACTTCCCGTAAGATGCGTGAGAATGAGGATCCTGTTGATTATATCCAGGATATCCAAGAGAAGTGGCGCATGGAAACTAGAGAGCAATGGGATAAAACACCAGCAATATTCTATCATATACTAGTACAAGGGCTCCCAGAAGAAGTTCAGAAACAATTAAAGAAAGTAGTGGGAATGGAAGCAAAACCATGGCCAGAAATACAACTGACTATAGTACATCACTGCAGGACATGGCAAGGAAAAATGAAACAAAAGGAAGAGGACAGGAAAACAGAAGAGGCTAAACTAGTACAGAAAAAACTTACTAAATACACAATGGAAGGGGCACTAATAACTACGCCCACACCAATGGCCCAAAGCCCCACACAAATAGTGGCTGCACAAGATCCCGCCCAAATAGCACCTTCACAGACTATAACACAACAAGTGCCGCCACTGCAATTACAAACACTAAACATGGGAGGAGGGTACCCAATGCAAGGAGCTGGGTATTATAATTATAACAGGGGGAGAGGAGGATTTATGAGATGGAGAGGATACGGATATAACACCCAACAGCAGGTGGGAGGACTTAGAAATTCCTACCCCACAGGGCAACCAGTATACCAGGACAACACAGGGAGCTTCCCATGGCAGAGCAGGGAACCACCCGTGTGTTGGAGTTGTGGATTATTAGGACACATGTCACGCACGTGTAGGGTTAGGCCAGGAACACCAGCATGGAATGAACAAGGACAACCTAGGACTTCACAAGAACAGCAGGGCATACAACAACAGCAGACGTTGCAACAGGGAAGTGAACAACAACAACAAATAACACAACAACAGCCACAGACATATTCACTGCCACAACAACAGGTAGCGATAACACAACAACCCCAAACCGAACAAACACAATTGGGTAGGGTGACGGTGTTGGGACACAACCCTTACACAGGAAATGGCCAATCATTGTACCCTCAATAGGACAGCCCACAGACGGCCTTGGTGTGTCCCATCCTGTCAGTAACACCTAATAGTGCGGAGGAGCCACGCATAGAGGTAACGATAGGTGACAAAAAATGATCATTCCTTGTTGACACCGGGGCAACCCGGTCTTGCATAAGGGAAGGTAAATTTAAGATGTCAGGCGAAGCCATGAACACCCAAGGATTCTCTGGGGCTAAAGGGTTGGTTCCCTTTACTGATAACATTCCCTTATCTATTGGAGATTATGATCTGTCAGTTCCACTTTTATATTATAGTGCCTCACCAGTAAATATATTGGGGAGGGACATAATGAACAGGTTGAATATGACGATCTCCTTTACAGAGGACGGCATAATTTGCTCTACTCCAGGGATTAACATGCTCGCAGCACGACAGATTATGCAAGCATACTGTGGACAGACAGCGATTAGGGCGGAGCCAGTAAATGGCGAGCTATTCCAGTATGGAACAGACATGGCATTTGCATGGATGCCAGGGATAGAAGGGAGAATATGGAGGAGGCCAGCAGCCTATCTGTTCCGACCAGAAACACCTGTTAATGAACCAGAAGGAAAGGTGGTTGTAATGGACATTGAGAGCATTATTGCAACAGCTGATTATATTGCTGTGCACGCCCAAGATAAAGAAGGGAGAGCATGGAGGGCCGTGATAGCACTAGCAGAAGGATGTAGGATGACCCAGGTGTCAGATGAGGAGCTGTTCTCAGAAGAAAAGGAGGAAGGTGAAATGGTGTTCATGATGAGTGTAGAAATATGGCTAAGAGTGGCTCACAAACAAGTAGCACAGAAAATTGCAATGGCACTTGAGGCACCCGCATGCACCCCAGTCCCCTTCTTTAAGGAGGATATGTCAAAGGTGCCCAAATCATTGTGGACTATTAGCCCTTATGACGTGGGATGCATAAAAAGCATAGGGGGAGTAAGGATAAAATTGAAAAAAGGTGCCATACTACCCAGAGTGAAACAGTACCCACTGTCAAAAGAGGCAGATGAGGGCATATATGAAACCATAACGGCCCTTATAAACAATGGCATATTGGTCCCCTCAGAATCACCATGTAACACGGCTGTGTACCCAGTGCGCAAGGCTAAACGGGGGTCTTGGCGCTTCATACAGGACCTCAGGCCCTTGAACAACATAGTAGAAGCAGAATATCCAGTAACAGCAAACCCGGCCACAATATTGTGTGGCATTCCAGCGGAAGCATCACGATTTACAGTGATCGACCTTAAAAATGCTTTTTTCTCAATACCATTACACCCAGACTCACAAGATTTGACAAGCTTCACTTACCGAAATACAAAGTGGAAACATACCAGATTGCCACAGGGGTATTGCAAATCACCCTCAATTTTCAATAGAGTAATACAGATGGATTTGGGTAACATTGAAGTGGAAAGCACAGTGTTACAGTATGTGGATGACATAATAATTTGCAGTACAAACGAAAGTAAATGCAGAGAGGACTCCTTAAAAATGTTGACAATATTGGCTGAAAAAGGGTACAAGGTAGACATGGAAAAGATACAATACTGTCAAGAACAGGTACTTTACATTGGCCAACTCATATCCCAACATGGAAGAAAGATTGCACCACAAAGAGCACAGGCCATTTCAAGCACTCCGATGCCACAGACTGTGAGGGAACTGCAGCAATTCCTGGGGCTGTGCAACTACTGTAGAGCATGGGTATTTGATTACAGTTCATACATAGGACACCTGCTTGAGGGTTTAAGGGAAGCTAATAAGGGGGAGAAAAAGTTGGGGTGGACTATGGAAATGAGAGAGGCCTTTGATGAATTGAAAGATGCGATATCAACTGCTCCAGTACTGGCATCCCCAGACTATGAGCGACAATTTTTTATATTCTCACATTGCGACTCAGCAGTGATGAAAGCAGTATTGGCCCAAAAAACAAGCATGGGCTATAAACCAGTAGCATTTTACAGCGGTCACTTAGACCCTGTGATGTTAGGTCACTTCCCTTGCGAACAAGGTCTTGCTGCAGCTGCTTTTGCAGTGGAAAAAGCATCAGCAATAACCATGGGGTGTCCAACTACACTGTTTGTGGAACATGCACTATTTGCAATATTGAATAAACCTAAATCCACCCTAACCACGCAGAGGGCATCAGGTTATGAGATCATTTTGTCTAGAGCTGAACTAGCAATTGTTAGATGTAGCACGGTTAACCCTGCAAGGTTCCTAGCAGAAGTAATTGAGGAGGGAGATTATGCCCATGACTGTACCCAAATAACTGAAATGTACTCATGTACTAGAAAAGTTGAAGAAAACGCACTAGAGGGAGGTGAGGTTTTGTTTATTGATGGGTCATCAACTATTGATCAAGGAGATGGGATACGGAGGACTGGGGCAGCAGTGGTAAAAATGATGGAGGCGCCAGTGTGTGTGGCTATGAAATGTGTACAATTACCACAGCATTACTCTGCTCAAGCCGCGGAACTGGTTGCACTAATATTGGCATTGAAGGAAAGTTTTGACAAACGAGTAACCATATACTCCGACAGTGCATATGTTACATCCACTGTCCACTCAGGGCTATCAAAATGGAGAAGAAGAGGGTTTAGGAGAGCTGATGGCACTCCAGTGCAACATGCCCTCTTATTGGCTGAACTAATTGAAGTAATAAATGACCCCTAAGAATTAGCCCTAGTAAAATGCACCGCACACACCAATGGTGAAGACCACGTCTCAAAAGGGAATGCAGCAGCAAACGCACATGCGAAATATGCTGCATACTTTGGTGAGATATGGAACCCCCCAGAATCACAGAGAGGGAGAGGGAGGGGAATGGCTAAGGAGATGTTGATAAGAGAAGGGTACACCCATCTCCCAGCCACGCAGGTTATGGAGCTACAAGCGGCTGCACCAATGGCCGAAAAAGAAATATGGGTAAAAAGAGGATGTACAATGTCACCAACCGACGCACTATGGCGCCAGGGTGGCACTGGAAAAGTTGTAATACCATTAGCACTTTTGAACACCGCCCTGAGCCAATTACATCACCCAGCCCACACAGGCAAGGAAGTAATTGCAGCACGAATTAGAGAAGATTGGTTCTGCCCCGAGTTAAATTCTCATGTGTCGAATTTTATAAGCAATTGTCTCACATGTCAACAGTTTACGGCCAGTCATACCCTTAAAGTGATAAGAGGTACTATACCCCGGCCAGAGGGACCTTTTCGGCATCTTCACATTGACTATGTTGATATGATCAACATATGTCAAGGTAATAGGTATATGATTGTAGTAGTATGCCCATTCTCTAGGTGGATTGAAGCAGGGCCCTGTTCACACCCAGATGCATTTAGAGCAGCCAAATTCCTAGTGAGGGAGGTCTTCCCCAGGTGGGGAGTGTGCGAAGTGTTAAGGTCAGACAATGGCCCGCATTTCGCAAACGAAATGTTCCAGCATATCACATCCTTGCTGAGCATAAAACACAAATTCGCATGTGCATACCACCCACAGGCCAATGGTGTATGTGAACGCCTGAATGGACTATTAAAGGAGGCAATTGCAAAGATACAACAAACAACAAAGAAAAGCTGGTTGTATTGCCTTCCATTAGCCCTATTTGAATTGAGGAATAGGCCAGGGTCCGACCACCACCTCACCCCACACGAGGTGGTTACCGGACGTCAAATGCGCCATCCCCTAACGCCAACGTCAAGGGCATTCACTGATCAAGAAAGCACAGCGAGTGTGTTAGGTGATGAAATGTACCAATATGTGTCTTCTTTGATTACTAGTGTTGTGTTTGTGTCTCAACAGCTCGAGCGCACACGGGGCGGGTCTACCAACAATCAACAAGAAGGTGCCAATAGAGAATTGGAAAAGGAAAACCTGTGTAAACTTGCTAAAGGTGACCATGTACTACTTCGCAATTTCAACAGGAAATGGAATGATAAAAGATTTACTGGCCCCCATCTAGTAGAGGAAGTATCAACAAGAGCAGTAAAGTTAAAGGACAAGCGTGCATGGAACCACCTACATGATGTAAAGATCTACAAACTACAGACCCGCCCCAGCGCCACCGACAGGTCCATTGGGAAAACAGCAACAACATCACCAACGACGGAAGAGAGTTCTACCACAGCCAACGACCCAGTTGTTCCCATACCCTGTCACTTCCCAGCTTCCCCGGAGACAATAACTGACGAAGAAAGGGGTGATCCCCATACTGCCCACCCCATGGTCACACGCTCAAAGAGTAAAAATACTTTCGCCAACTGAGCCTAAACCCCCCTGCCTATTGACCCCCAAATATAGTAATAACTGAACTAAAGGACATTGCCTGCACAAATACACATGTAAACACGTGAATGTTCTCTTTTTCTCTTCTCTCGCACATACAGGAACTGCGTATTATTGTATTGTTAAGAAAATAGATAACTAACAAGTTCACTGCCCAGGCGTAGATGGTACTCCCAGACGATAACTACCCAGAAGAATTGTCACACCAATTTGTATACGAAATAAAAAGGCCAACGTACCTAAAAAGGAGAAGGGTACGTGTCTACTACACAGCATTCCTCCTGGCCATAGAATATTCAATGCCCCACCTCCACCCATACTTGCCGGTCCTAAGAGATAGATCACTCAGAGTAGCGTGGGAACAGCTCTTCGCCTGGGCACTGAATGACTATTTGATAGGGAGAGCTTAAAGAAAATAACAACTAACATTTAATAACCAGCATTTTGAGAATTTTCAGGCGGGCAACGTTAACGTCGCAAGAATACGCTGCCAGGACTGCAGCAAGGTAAGAGCAAAATGCCGGTGAAATTAGCATATGTAATAAAACTAATAGGGATTTTGATGATCACCGGGTTCTTGGCTGCCTCTGTATGGCAGTACAGCTATGCTATTCATTTTATTGCTGCACCCAAACCTAATACACCCCCGTCCCCTGCTGCAACAGGTGTTACGTCAGGTGATAGTAGTAAAATTGCACCCAAGCAAATTAGAGTTAAACGCAGCACATACTCAGACAATAAAGGTATTGATAATTATATACAAGATTCAGCACACGTCTCAAACAACATATGGTACCAACACATGACCTGCATTGGTAAGCAGACAACAGAGGATAGCTGCTATGTTTGCTCATTAATACCATACGCCATGAGTGCTTCTCGAACATTTGTTGCCACAGAAATAGATGAAAAGACAGCACAGTGCATAATATACTTGGCACTGTTCCAAACGAAAGGAAGATTTCAAGGGACAGTGGTGCATATGACATGGAAAACACGAGACTCATACCCATATGAAAACAACTTCCTCAAGACCTATTTGAGTTACCATAAGAGCAGTTTACATGCTGAAGCATTCAGATACATAACAAGTGGTCCTGCAAAAGGAGAAACAAAGAAAGTAACACTGCAGTATCTACCATGTGATTGGTACGCCACTGAAGTTCCGGGTAAATAAGGATGTTGGGAGAGGCCGCTGGTGACGATAACCGGGAAGGTGTACCTGGACAACAGCTGGGAGATAGGCGTGATTGGCAGTAACATGGTAACAAAAGAAACTATCTCAACTATCGAGGCACACAATCACCGATGTTGGACGACATGGATAAAGTACGTACCAATGCTTACGTGGGTGGAGACGGATGAAGACCCAATAACAATACTGCCGCTGACTGCGCCCAAGGTATGCTACCAGCATAAAGGAGAGGTGGACGTAGGATATAACACCAACTGTGCAAGTGTGATGGAGTTACCTGAGGGGGGAGCAGGAACAGCAGTAATAATGGACCATTATTGGGCCTGTGGAGAAAAAGCATACCATACACTGCCTCCCCTGTGGAATGGTGTGTGCACAATGGTGCACGTCAATGTACCATCACTAGTGGTACCCAAGAAGCATGTCAATGTGGCGAACTTTCCTAAAATGGATGAAGGGGACAAGAGAAAAAAGAGATCTGCACCACCTCAGGAGGAGCAAAGGAACAGGACCAACGGCAATGATACTGTCCTAAATAGAAGGAAAAGACAAGGAGAACCTCTGACAGGAAATTACCTGTGGGGAAGGTCGGAAACGGCACTTACTTCAATACCGCCAGAACACAGACTATTCAGCAGAGCAGCAATGTTCTTCTCCTCAATAATACATCCGGGACTGCAGGCTTACGGAAACGCAAAATGGCTCCAGATAACTAGATGGGAACTAATGATGACCATCAATTCTACAGTAAATGGATTCAACGCAATAAAAGAGGAGCTGCGAGCTATAAGGATGGTAGCACTCCAGAACAGATATGTGTTGGACCTTCTCACAGCCATGGAAGGAGATGTTTGTGCAAAGATAGGACAATCATGCTGCACGTTCATTCCTGCCAACGATGCTGACAATGGTACACTGACAGAAGCAGTTTCACAATTGGCCCAGATGCACTCCAAAATGATGGATGAAAGTAACGGTGTAAACAAGGATAAGAGCTGTTTTTCACTATTATGGTCATGGATGCCATCCTGGCTGTCAGATGGACTGAAAATTATAGTGGGTTGTACTATTTTGGCTGGAGCTACACTGATCATAATAAGATTTTGGAAGGCCCGGAAGGCACGTACCACTGACGAGTTGCTTGAAATGGTGGGTATGCACCCCTTGATGCCAGCAGATGACGGCCAACACACAAGCGTAATAATACAGGAGAGGGATAAGTTGCACAACCAGATCATCACCAACCATCTAGACCCACCATCGGTGAAGATCGAGAACCCAAGAAACCCCAGGAGCTACATAGGGAAATGGGTATACTGTACTCCTGGAGGAACCTGTGAATATATGTATTGGTCATTTGAAGATCATGTGAATCACTATGGACATCTAGGAGGAATAACTAAGATATGGCGAGTAAGAGGAGATAACGAAAAGGATATGTTTGTGGTCGACAAGTCGACCAGAGGGGGGACTGAAGTGGGAGAATGGAAGACCAGGCTCCCGTCCTTCACCTCTCGCGCTTGGCCTAAAGGGTCACGACCCAGACACCCGCCACGAGAAGAGTTTGTCCATTTACCAGACGACCAGATACCCTGGTACAGGAACATACGGATGTGTCCATCTGCCTGCCCAGCAGCCCGCACTAGCCATGCCGACACCTGCGGCACGGACCAACTAGACTAAAATCTACACGTCGTTAGAGATGCCATGACAACCTAGCCAACGGTTAAGCACACCTGTGCAAATCTACACACTGGACACTCCCGCACCAATCTACACGAAGAATATACCCAGTGCTATGACGTAGGCGACAGACACACTCACGGACGTGCATATTTATTATTTTCTACATAGGCTTTCAAAATGCAGAAACGCAAGACGCGTCATGAACTCATCTAAAAAGCTTGCTCACGCTTCTCTTAAAACCAGTTGCCACAATGAGAGATATAATGAAGACACGATACTGATCATGAAACTATATGGTACGGTAACCAAAGCACCTATGCACCAGACGGACCCACTTATACACTAGGCCTAAGTAGGCCGCAAGCAAGAGCTCCCGTGGACATTAACAAAACAAGAGTCAGGTTGCTGATCCTGCAGAATGAGCCCGGCGAAGCAACCAGCCAAGGTCGCAATGGTGCAAACTCACATTCCAAAAGCCAATCATCAAGGGCACGATGTTGCAACCTTGCACGCCGCACACCAACGTTAAAGGAACACCTACAAATTAAACCAGACACACAGTGGAAAAACAATATTAATTGTGCAGAATTATGCCTCAAACACGGTCTCTCCTCACGTGACCAAGCCGAACCTGACATGATGCCAAGCCCAGGAGAAAGAAAGCGTCTGGATCTCTCGTTACAAGACATAAGCAGATACAACTAAAAAGGCTCAATGGACATCTGCGACAGTGGGAGCAGCCAGCCCTCCAGCTATGAATAAATCCTCACATTGTCTGCACGTACCCATAGTGAAACATTGTTGCAAATTGCAGGTACACCGAGAGCTGGGAACAGCGATGGTCCCAGGCTGGGAAGCTCGCGGGCGCACCAATCAGAACATGGGGCTCCTATCACTGACGCCATTAGCTTTAACCAATCATCAGGGGTCTCCATGTAACAATTCTCATGTATCTAATTGTAGGGACAACCCAGATATATCACCTGACTAACCTTGATCCACTCATATTATTCTCTATACGTGTGCTATACTAACCCTACCACTCGAGTAACCAATTAAGAGTGGCGATAGGTTTTTTACTAACTTTTCAATGTGACGCAAGTAGCGCGTCATATCAAGGTAAAAAGGGCCTGCGAGCCCTACGATTGTGTGTGTGTCAGGACGGACGCGTACGCTCCTTGACCCATCCCTGCCGTTTTTGTCTAATAAACAGCAGAGTCACCTTGCTTCTTGCGTGTGTCTCATACTCTGTCTCATCTGGGATATACTGGAGGAGTTGGGGCCTCCCTGCCCGGAGGTCTGCGGACGGCCCGGCCGACCCCGGCAGAATTTCCCCCCGACAGCTTGTTTGTAATGACTCTATAGTCACACACCAATCTAGATTGCCAAATGGGTTGAAGAATGCTTACTTAACGTTGTTAGAAGCAAAGTTTTAAAATACATGTGTAATAGTCTTTGTGAATGTAAACATGCACAAAACAAATTTGAAATAGAAAAATAGTCAAGTAGTGGGTGTATGCATATTCAGTGTGAGGTTACATGAATGGTTCCATGCACATTATTGTAGGTGTGAGGGAGTGTAGAAGCTGATGACTGTTTACATATGAAACAAGTAAACAATAGGTTGTAGATACAAACACATATAGTGTAATTTAAATAAAAAAATTTAAAAAAATGCGTGGAAAGGTAACTTTGTATAAATATATTTTATGTGCAGTTTGGAGTTTTGAGAAAAAGTCAAACAATCTATACAGTCATTAAACTGTGCATATTCTTTCATTTTGTATGGGAGGTTTAAGATAATTGTGATTAGCTTCTAAGGTGTGCAGGGCGCCAGAAAAAGGATGCACACCAAATTATGAAAGAAGTTATAAAGTTGCCATGTAGATTGGGGGAGGTTAATTTAAGTGCTCTCTTTCTGCCTGTCTCCCTTATAACTAAACAAGAGGAGGCAGCTCATAAAGCTACCTTCGTAGATATTGTAGTAAGGAAAAGGATTCTTTTAGAGTATGGCCTTAAATCTGGCCAATTTCGCACTAGTATTAGCAGGCTTACTGGAATTCAACCATATCTGACTTGGAGCCCTTATAAACAAGACAGGTGGTTGATCACGAGGGCCCGTTTTGGTTCTCTTCGGCTGCAAGGAAACACTTATAACTGGAAAGGTTTCCCCAATTCCGCGGGCTGTCTGGTCTGCGGCTATCCGCGTGAGGACCTTTCGCATTTGCTGTTCTTCTGTACAGGTTATGTTAGTATACGCAGAATGACTTTGGTTCCTGCCCTCAAGAAGACAACGATCCGCTCGCACAGGGCTCCTCTCGTGTTTCACTTGAGTGCCGACACAGTTTTTACATCCTGGGCTCTTTTGATGTTTTTAAAAAGGGCAATGCATTTCAGAAAGAGCTCATTAAATCTGCAAGGTGGCGAAAGTTAGAGCCACACTCTGGATAATGGACCAATTGTTTGAATCTTGTTTTCTGCTTGATTCTATTACTTAATTTTTTAACCTGGCCTTTTAATATGCAATCAAATGATAGTTAATTTTATTTGTATGTTGTTCAATGAAATGTCCACTGACATTTTATCTTTTACTCAAATTAAGATTTGTTATGTGTATAACAGTATTTTGCCGTTTGGAATTGTTATATTTCCAAATAAACATGTTTGACTGAGATATCATTTTTATAATTTAGAATACATTTGATATAGAAAAAGTAGGTATTCCACACACTATGTAGCAGTATCAGTGGTAACAGATGTTTAGTTGATAATTTGTAGTTGTACGTTTAAAAAAAAAATGTGATGTATATGATATAAAATGTCATTATGAACTTGTCATGTGTGTAGTTGTCCAAACAAAGGATGCACACAGATGTTATAAGAACTATGGAAATGGCATGGGTTATGTTATTAGTGTAGTTTTTGTAGAGTCTTAATATGTTTATTCACAATGTGTTTTATTGTCTACCTATTATTTATAATATAGGTAGGACTATAGTCTAACACGATTCATACTCAAAACAAAGTTACAGTGTTGGCATGTCTTCATATATTTCTATGTAAAACTGAAGACATAGTTATGTTGTATGTCTTGGTTTCCTGATGAAAATTGCATAAAGTAATCTGTAAACTATTCATCATGTAGCATAACGTAATCTATTGTAATAGCTGTGCATTGTAGTGAAATGGATTAATTGATGTAAGAACTGAAGATGTTTATAGGAAATTATTTTTTGAATTTGCTAATGCAAAAAGTAGTTCATAATAACATATATTTAAAGTATTTTAAATAACAGAACATAAACAGTGAGACCTTTTTTTCCTCTATAGCATGATTAATGAACACAATTTAGTAATGCTGTATGCTTGGGATACAACCAGTATTCTTTAAGTATCATTATAAGAATAACACATAAATAATGTTGTATTTATTTTGTTAAGATGAACATCATAGCACCCATGCAGTGGTGATAGTGGATGGTATAAATGTCCTTTATAATTAATATAAAGTACATTTTTTTTTCTCCACAGTTCATATATGCAAAAAAGATGCAAGAACATAGGTGTTTGGTAAGACTTTGGAAAAATATATATGTGTAATGTATATATGCACGTACATGGAATTGGTTATTTCTTTCTAATATTATTTTTAGCCAGGGTTATGATTCTAGCCATTGAATAGTCCGATTTTTTTGCAAGGCTAAGGTGAGCAACGACTGGGGAGCTTTTACTCGCGGCTCTAATAGTCGTGGCTACAGGCAACAATTGACAATATTCAGTACTGAAACTGCATAAAATAAATTACAATAGATATTGTAATATATTTTTGCAGTCTGTTTAATTTTATCTATTTTTGCAACATAAAAGAAAGGGCCGTTTTGGGGGATATAAGAGCTGGGTGGAATAAGGGAGGAAAATACATAAGGGTGAAACATAAAAAAAGGGAATACAAACAAAAGGCAACATTATTTTTTGATATATTTTTTCTTTTTAAAAAAGGGGGGAAAATGGCACTTACAAAAGAAAATGCTTCAGCCAATCAAATCATAATAAGCGCTAAGGCTCTACTCCTACACCTGACTTATGTACGCGTCAACAAACCATCCAATCAAATGTTGTGCTGCACTGACGTGGCTATGCCCCAGAATGACAGGTAATCTGATGTTGAGTGATTAACTTCATCCATTGCTCAATTGTGGCATCTCACTTGACTACCCATTTGCAGCATCTTTTGCACATGACTTGCATCCTGGAAAGGTTGGTGTGGACATCAGAAGTGTCAGTGTAGTGGATCTCACTGATGATGTAGATGTTTCGTTTGTACTTCCCCTTGTTGCTGTACTGGTGAATGGAGATTCTGCAGGTGGTGCTGATCTTCGTGTATAAAAAGAATCGGTCCCATGCATTTGTCTTTTGTGATGTTCATGGGCTTTACGATATTCATCATTGGCATCGTCCTAGTGGACTCTCACTAGATGGTTAATTCTTATCGACGTTCCCAGACTTTGAGACTGAATATTGGCAGGCCCACAGCTTAGTCTTGTTGCAGAAGGTCCACATTACCTCTTCCACCTCTTTCCTGCAGTGGTGTTCCTTCACTTTAAAGAAGCACCAACTGTCTGCAGTTTTCTTCATGCATGTGTGCTTATTCCTTGGTGGTGAAGGATTGTGCACCCACATAATAGCATCATCCTCACTGCTCTTACTGTAATGGTCAGACATGTTGCAATGTCCAACCGGGGAGGAAAATATGAATGACAGCACAAAAAAGACAATGCTGCAGAAGAAAATAATACGTAAAACAAAAAATAGACAAACTAAACAAATCACAAGACAAAGGAAAATTGGATTTTGGGAAAAATGGGTAAAAAGAATAATGAGATTAAGGAGTAAAGTGCCAAACGTGCTTGCAGTTACTCAGAAAACCTTTCACTAGCAAGTTAAGAAAGCAATAATGAATGTAAAGCTGTTTTTGTATGGTGTGGTGATTATTTGCGGCTACAAACTGCTGTGCCACCTAATTGAATAGTCTTGCATGCAACAATGCTGTGGAATGGCTGGGGCATAGCCACGTCAGTGCAGCACAACATTTGATTGGATGGTTTGTTGACGCGTACATAAGTCAGGTGTAGGAGCAGAGCCTTAGCGCTTATTATGATTTGATTGGCTGAAGCATTTTGCGAGAAGAGGTGTAGCCGCATCACAGGAGTTCTACATCTCATTGGCTTATTAGTACATTCGGGTTACGTTCAACGGCATGGGCGTACTTGCATCCATGTTTCACGAAGTGCGATTGGTTTTTTGTGCGTGTAACGGGTAGGTGCAGAACCGCAGTGCATGAAACCATTTTGTGGCGTATCGGGCGCAAAGATGCATAGCCGTTTTGACGAATTCTTAGGTTCTATTGGCTCATTTCACACACGCAGGTTACTCCCGTCTCTCCAGTCATTGATGTGCATAGCCGAGCATGTATTCGTAGTAGACATGGCTATAATAAATGGTTTAACTTTTTTTTTAGTTATCTACATGTATATGGGCAGCAGTCTGGTAAATATTTATTTTTAAATATATGCCAGGTACTATAAGATTTTAATAACTATTCATGAGCATTACATATACATGTAAGTACTTTAACAAATTAAGTACATATTCAAACTCTTTTTTTGTAAGAGCAGGTTTATTTGGGGTTTTCCAGTTGCTTTTTATCTTACTTTCTAGACATAATTCAGTGTTTTGATTAGCTGAATTATCTGTATTATTAATGTGAATTATGTATGCAATAACAAAACCCTTGGAATTCAAGGAAAACACTTTAGTTGCAGGGAAGTTAAGGTGATCAATACATTGTAACACAACCCTTGACATTCAAGGAAAAATTGTTAGTTGCAAGGATGTTAAGGTGAGAATGTAATGCAACAAAACCCCTAAAACCCCTTAGCTTCACGTCCCTGTTGCACAGCCTTTGACCACAATAATGACATCACAGATGACATCACTAACTACATGTTGTATGAGAACACTGATGACATTACAAATCACATCACTGATGATAACACTAATTGAAATGCATATAACTGATTAGGTCAAACATGGAATTAGACATAACATCATTTATAATTTAGCTCATGAACAATTGATTACCTTAATAACATGTTAGGCTGTGGACTTGGCCATAACAAAGGCTGGGTCATTGGCCAGTACCAAAGACTATAGCTAGTGGTCGGTTACTGTTAAGAAATACCAATGTGCATAGTTGAAAACCATGCCTAGTACCCTGTCATTGTTTTCTTATATTCAGTGGGCAACATTCAAATCTGTAGTCAGTGGCCATGGCTAAATGCCATAGCTACTGCCCATTGATATGTTAGAATATACTGTCCACATAGCTCAAACCCGTGCCCACTGGTTAGTATTATAGGGGGGTCCCAAAATATGTGGAAATCCTCATAGACACAATGGAAAAAAACATTGCTTCTGCCTACAGCCCAACCGGCTAGACACATTTTCACCAAAATAGCACAAGGGCGTCAGCTTGGTCCCGAAACGGTGCTTTTGTAAATTGGGTGTAAATCCATCCAGTCGTCTTTTAAAAAATGAGCAAAAAGTTGGCCAAGCAAATTATTGATGTATGGTTACAGTTTGCAGACTTACTTCCTGATTTGGCATCCGCAGACACTTCTGTACCAATGAGGGAACAGCAACATGTCAACTGACATTGTATACGACCGCTGATTGGATGGTTGAAAATGTGAGGTGCGTCATATTTTTTAACTGTCGACATGTTGGATCCACGGATAGCACAAGGGGAAATGTCTGGAAAACACATTTGGGGTTATTTGGTGACCAAAAGAAGGGCTGGTAAGGATGGGGGAGTGGAATAATGTTGATGTGGATCTGTTTTATAGGTGATAAAAGGGTTGGCGCTGAGTTTGCCTCAATTGCCACTGACGGTGAACAGCACAGTGTGAATAAAGTCTGCAAATCACATTTGAGATTATTTGGTGGCCGAACGAGGGCCTGGAATGTGTCGGGGAGTGGAATAAAGGTGACATGGAGATGTTTTTATAGGTAGAAAAAAGGTGGGCACGTCAATTTTAGTGTCCGAGGACATCATTTTGATGGCAGCGGGTTCTGGGTAAGCCTTAGTCAAACGTATATTGTACATACTTGTTATATGGTTTAATTGTAACGCAGTGGCCATGCCCGCAAGAATCCGGCAACACAACACAAAGTATAGTAATATGTGTATAGTTATTATATGTAATGTAGGGGGAGTATAAAAGCCAAAAAGAGACAAAAAGGCAACATTTAACAGAAAACAATTAAAATGACTTTCATTCTCCCACCCCACACCTGGAAATTTCCAGGTGTCCGTGGGCAACCGCACTGTCTGCACACTATGCAGGCTGCAAATGGTCCTGTGATCTTTTTTTTTTAAGTTCTATTTTCTAACTGTGAAATGTGGCTCCTAAAGGAACTGTTTTGTTTTGTATTTTGTGATTTTGTGTGTTTTTTAGCTTTTTCTGTTTTTTACTGCAAAGGCAAGGTAAGATGGGTGAGGGAAGTGAGGGAAGGGGCACACACCACAGAGATGGAGGGGTAGGTCGATAGTGGAAGATGTTGGGTGGGCCTTAGATTTACGGTAGGTGGCAGTGTTTCTCATGCTCCTTGACAGTGACCTGGAATGCACTTTGAAATTGCCCCCCCCCGCAGATCAGTGCTTCACAGTTCAAACATATTATTGTGACGCTCGAAAGGTAAAGGTCAACAGCGTTCTGAATCACATTTGAGGCGGACACTGGGATCCTTTGCCCCAGAGGAGCATTATGTGTGGTGGCAGGAGCAGTCAAGGAAGATGGGGTAGGGGCCGTGAAACTGCCCGAGCCTTCGGTACACTCCCAATGGTGGTGCAACACCACCAAACCCATGACTCACTCTGGGTGCTAGAGGTAGGCACTTCCTCTACCTCATCTTGCTCTTCCACTTTATCCTCATCTGCATCTGCATGCATGTTCCCCTCTCCAGGCCCTCCAGATTGTTGTGGTGGTTGTGGCCCCTGGAGGGGAAGGGTGGCCATGACAGATGACATTGTACATACATTTCTGCACCTGCTCCTTCCTGATGCTCTCTCCAGGATAGCCAGATTGAGAATTACTAAAAGTAATGCGTGGGTCCCTTGAGATTTGGAAAGTTGGAAAAAGTTGACAGGTCAACTCGGAATGCCTTAGGAGCTCTGAAAGGGTAGCCTTTCAAATTGAAACATTGTAGATTGGCCAAAACGGACAACGTTCGCGAGCAGTCTGTCACAACGCACAGCTGCAGTCACATGATGATATGCCTGGACATCCATGACGCTGGTGGCTGTCTGTGAACAAAATCAGGCGGGTGACACCCAGGCACATGAGCATGGATGTTCGCAAACAGGAGTTCTATCCGCAGACTAATTAAAAAATGCATCATATGAGAAAGACATGCCCAGACATGGCGGGCGATGTCCAGAGACACCCCATATTGTGTAAACGGGCATCCTGAACAGTGATATTGTCTGCGGACTACCATTTGGGATTTGAAAAAACTGAAATATAACAGCGCAATATACAATGTATTTATAATATAAAAAATGAATGTATTTATGAAAGGGATGGGGTATCGGAATGGGAAACATAAATATGAGAATTTGGAATTTTATTCAATGATCAGCAGGGGAGGGAGGGAGTAAAGATTCATCAAAATGTTTTTCATATGTACTTTTGGAATATGATGTCATCAATGACATTTGTGATGCCATCTTTGATGTCCAGGGTGTTACTGTTAGCAGTGCACAGTGGTGCGGGCAGTTATGGTTGTTTAGCGTACCATAACTGGCAAATTTCGGGGGTTTTTCGGTACTACTTTGAACCATAATGTGACGTTTGTATTATGTCACATTTGTAAAAAACTTTTAGTGAATTTCACAGGTTGTTAGTAGCACAATTTAACCGTAACGCTCCCCTTAACAAAGTTTGTTTTAGTGAATTGTACAGGTTTTTAGTAGAACAATTTAAGTGTAAGGTCTTGCTAAGAAAGACATTTTGTACTCCATGTCACTGTCACAGATTTTCAGTAGGGCAACGTAACCATTACGTCCCTTTAGAAAAGGTTGTTTGATAAACAGTATACACCTGGCGAAGAATGCCACATGAAAGTATGCTGGCGTACAGCACCGTGACATGTCCCGAAATCAGTACACACTTAACTGTACCATCTATGCCTCGTGGGCAGTGTGGAAATAGATTTTATATTCATGTCTGAATGTCCACCCTCAACATTTGCCGTACACAACACCAACACATATTGGTATGCAGGGATTACCAATGCACTACACATTATATATTGTTAGCAAAAATTGTACTTATCTGAATAAGACATCAGCCAAAGCATCGTTCCTCTCTAAGAAACAGCAGCACTGGTGTAATTTGAAAGCATAAGAAACAGTGGCGCTACCTTGCACATAACAAACAGACAAAATATGTCGCTGTACATCTACCAACCCATATTACCGTTTATTGCCTTTTTGCTCATTGCCGTTCGCAAATTCCCTTATTGCCTGGCATGCCAAAAAATAAACCCACCCGTAAACAAGGATAATAATGCGTTAATAACAACCTTTCACAGTGTAATGAAAAATAAAAAATAAAAATTGCATACACTCCAAATACTGCATATTTCTCAGTAAAGTACATAGACGCAATAATGTTTGCCAGTAATACTCTAAATTAGCAAAGCAGTAACATGTGCTACTGAAAAGGACGATTACCTGTTGTAATCCGGGGCGGCGTTCGCAGGTTGGATTGCAAAACGAAATCCTCTTTCAAGATGGCCACCATAGAAAGGGAAGGCGGTTATTCCATCCATAGCCCCTCTTCCCTTTCCATGGTAGGCTGCAAAAAGCACAAGTACGTGACATGAAGCTGCACTTGTAAATAAACATACAGCGACATACAACCTAATAACTTACATTTTGAAATGATGCAGTTGAATGTAAAAGAAAACGTGAACATTTTACAGTTGGTAAAGTAAGTTTATTTAACAACAAACTGGCAGAGACCATCAGAGAAAGGGCATTTTCAATACTATCATTACAATACTTGTAAGGGCAGCATTGCAAATGTCGAAGATCACGAACACATTGTTTTTTTGACAGACAAAAATGTTGGGGTCTTCGTTGAAGCAGTCGCTTTGTTTCCACAGTGATTCCCCAAAAGTCGTTATGACCTTCAGCCTACACCACCATAAATGATGGGACGTTGCTCCGCATAGCGAGTTCAGCGGGCAGACAAAGCGGGCTTAAAGTCTCATTCCACATAATTGTGACGTCCGAAGAAGCCGTCACTCGGCAACTGGAACCCATGACACGCACAATACGGCAAGATGTACCTAGGCGGGAAAGGTTACAGAAAATACGTGTCATTTACAAACCTGTACCAAAAAATTTCAAAAAAGCCACATAAAATGTGCAAAGTACGACACAAATATACGTGTTCAAACATGACAATTTAATAAAACGTTACTAATATCCATTTGTACCTATAGTGGCAAACTACAAAGGCTGAGATTTTGCATGTGCCGTAAGAGAAAAAAAAATGCCAACTACACAGGAAGAGGATAGTTCAGTTATGAAATGAAAAAGAAGGGAGAATAAAAAAAAATTATGTCACGTGATTTCAAAGAAGACTAAAAAAACGCGCAAAGGTTTACACAAAGCTTTGTGGACAAATTTAACGTTTCAAATAAGAAATAGTAATACTAAGAAAGAATGAGTGCAGTCATAAACTACAAATGTACAACCTGGGCACTCTGCAATATTACTGGAAAAATGTAATAGTGCAGAAAGATATTACGACAATTATATTGGCACAATTAGATGTGCGGTAAGAGAACAATAAAGCGCGATTCACTGTAGAGTGGGCAAAATTAAACTTACACAATATTTACTACCTCCATTCTGTTTGTGCAAGTCACACCAATGTATTCACATTGAATATTCTTCGTATACTGATATTCCATGTCCCTTACAAACCTTTTAAAACATAACGTTATCAATTGCTTTTTTTTTCGACCCTTTCATTCCGTGAATTGCCAGTAAGTTTCCCTTTTCACTCAAGGTCAAAAAACAATTGGCCCTTACAAATTCACTAAAATGCGCGGGTGTATTGAGCGTTCAACCAAAAAGGCAACTCTTTCTTTGAAGCAACATATTGCAATCCAATTATCCGCTACTCCCATACACATCCCAAAGCAATGTTTCCAGCAAACATTGCAGATGGTTGCCGTAGTTTACAAAACTGAGGTTGCCAGTCTGATGGCAATTTTATTCCAAAAACATCTTAACCCACACACAGTAATTGGTCGTGGAACAGCAAGCAGGAACTTCCATTTAAACGTATCACTTTGGTGAGAAAAAAGCTCCACTTTTTCATTTTGTGCTTCCACATCCCATTCTGCCCCCTCAAAGTTCACCTTCTGAAATACTGTTACATGAGTGTGTCAAGTCCAATGCAGTCTAGTTTTTAATGTATTACTGGTGATATCCCCGTACACTAAAACATGAATAAAACGTAAACATTTGAACCCACACGCAGTAATTGCTCATGGAACAGTAACCAGGAACTTCCATTTAAAGGTATAGCTTTGGTGAGAAAGAAAGCTCCACTTTTTCATTTTGTGCTTCCACATCCCATTCCACTCCCATCAAAGGTCACCTTCTGAAATACTGTTACATGAGTGTGTCAAGTCCAATGCAGTCTTGGTTTCGATGTGTTACTGGCGATATCCGCGTACACTGAAACATGAATAAAACATAGGCGGGCACCGAAAAAAGCTCACTTGCTTTACGCTGTTGTACAACCTATCAGGGAAAGAGTCACATGTTCGCGGGTACAAACTGTTTCCCCATTCAATCTAAGGGGAAAAGAGACGTTATGAGAAACCTGCCCCTTATAACGTGTGCCCCCCTACACCAAACATTACCAAACCTTATAAAAAAAATCACAGTGTACGATACAATTTTTTTTGCAAACTTTGGTGACGATTCATCCAAGGGTAGCACAGTTATAAGGCAGTCAAAAAGTGTTCTTCCTATGGAAACAGCAACTCCCCCATAACAACAAAGCCACTAACGTGGCTGTCTAATATGCTTTAGTGGTTGTTGGCTGGACCTAGAGATTTTGATATATGTCCGCATATATTTGAATGTATACGTGTACATTGGCTTATAACTCCACTGCTTATAAGGTCGGTTCTGGGTGCATGGCCTTTGGCCATTTGGCCTTTGGCCGTGCACCCAAGACAGTACACCCTCCCCAGAACCATCTGACATGCTAACATATACTACAGGTGTATGCATTGCTCTAATATGACGCAGTGGATGTGGGCAGGGCCTAGGGTTTTAGGAGTATGGTGTATGGGCTACAAACTGCAGCCATGCAACCAAAACTCTACATCCTGCCCACAACCACCTCAGTGATGTGCAGTAGTATGGGTGTATTGATAGGTGTGGTTTGCGTCACTTATTCTCCTATCTGTATGTCCATAGATAATACAATGTGTGGGTGTGCACCGGCTTACACCTCCAGCGCTTACAACTTTGTTCTTGGGTGCTGTACACACTCCCCACAACCATGTAATCGTTAGTAAATACTACAGGTGTATCCATGGTCGTGGCATGCTGCGGTGGTTGTGGCCAGGGCCTACAGTCTTGAAAGTATGGCCTTCGGCCTACGGCCTGCGGCCATGCATCCAAGACTCTAGGCCCTGGCCACAAGCACTGCAACATGTCATAACCATGGTGGCATACTAATCAATAACAGACCCAAAGCAAAATGTAATGTAATAACGCCATGTACTCAATTTGAATGTTCAGTAAAACGACGCGTGTCCTTCCAACATTTTCAAGGTTCCTCTACACAGCACGGACTGAAATACTACTCTTATCACACCCCTCATTTTCTGCATGTACAAATATCCTGAACAAGGAGGCAATGGAGAATACATCCTTAACAGTTGCCGCCCAAACAAGTACAGTATTTCAGTCATCTCTTACGCTCTGAACCTCTCCAAGCACTTTAGGTGATCAGAAGACTTTACCAAACACCATTTTGCATTGGCAAATACATCATTACCACCTGCCGCCCAAACACATACGGTATTTAACCCATCTCTTAATCTGTGATCCTCCCCACGCACTGTAGGAGAGCAAAATAGTTTCCGAAACAGCATTTCGCCTCTGGTGGCGACCGCGCTGTCTTCAGATCCAAGATGTCGGCGCATCCACACATTCTGACACACATCACGGCTCGCTGTAGCCAATCATCGAAGATTTCGTGTGTGTGCAATACAATTTTTTTTGCAAACTTTGGTAACGATTCATCCAAGGGTAGCACAGTTATAAGGCAGTCAAAAAGTGTTCTTCCTATGGAAACAGCAACTCCACCATAACAACAAAACCACTAACGTGCCTGTCTAATATGCTGTAGTGGTTGTTGGCTGGACCTAGAGATTTGATTATATATGTCCGCATATATTTGAATGTATACGTGTACATTGGCTTATAACTCCACTGCTTATACGGTCAGTTCTGGGTGCACCCTCCCCAGAACCATCTGACATGCTAACATATACTACAGGTGTATGCATTGCTCTAATATGATGCGGTGAATGTGGGCAGGGCCTAGGGTTTTAGAAGTATGGTGTATGGGCTACAACCTGCAGCCATGCAACCAAAACTCTACATCCTGCCAAAACCACCTCAGTGGTGTGCAGTAGTACAAGCGTATTGATAGGTGTGGTTTGCTTCACTTGTTCTGGACAGAGACTACACTCCTAGCTGTATGTCCAAAGATAATACAATGTGTGGGTGTGCATTTCGCCCATCTCTTACTCTGTGATCCTCCCCACGCACTGTAGGAGAGCAAAACAGTTTCTGAAACAGAATTTCACCTCTGGTGGCGACCGCGTTGTCTTCGGATCCAAGATGTCAGGCGCATCAACACATTCTGACACACATCACGGCTCGCTGTAGCCAATCATTGAAGATGTCGCATGTCCATGGTCATGATGCCATCCCCCTGGCCAATCGATATCTTGTCCGCAGAGCGAACAGGGAAGTGTGGCCACGGATCGGACATAGATATCATACATTTTTTTAGACATATTTTTTGTTTGTTTTGAAGGAAACTACTGGACGAATTGGCACCAAATTTACAAAAGCACGCTTTTGGGACCATGCCCCTGCCGCAAATTTGATGACAATACATCCAGCGGTTTGGGCTGCAGGCGAGCACAAAGTTTTTCCCCCATTCAGTCTATGGGAAAAAAGACGTTTTGGGACCCCCCTATAGATTTCCCCCCCTGGACCAAACAACACCAAACTTTGCAAAAAAATTAAGAGTGGCCCATATACTTTTTTTGCAATGCTTGGTGAGGACTCGTCCAGAGGGATCAAAGTTATAAGCCACACAAAAAGTGCTCTTCCTATGGAAACAGGTTGGTTAAGTTGCTGTTTCCATAGGAAGAGCACTTCCATAGGAAGAGCACTTTTTGGGCGGCTTATAACTTTGCTCTCCCTGGACGGATCCTCACCAAACTTTGCAAAAATAGTATTTGGGTCACACTGAATTTATTTGCAAAGTTTGGTGAGGCTTCGTCCAGGGGGGGGCAAAGTTATAGGGGGGTCCCCAAACTTTTTTTTTCCCATAGACTGAATGGGAAAAGAATTTTGCTTGCGTCTACAGCCCAAACCGCTGGATGGATTTTCACCAAATTTGGACCAGGAGCAGCGGCTTGGTCCTGAAAGCGTGCTTTTCCAAATTTGGTGAAAATCCGTCCAGTCGTTTTTTTTTTTAAATGACCAAAAGTAGGTAAAAAAAAATTAGTGATATCTGTGTTCGGTCCGCGGACACACTTCTCTGTTTGCTCCGCGGACAGTGTCCTGATTGGCCAATCGGCTTGCGTGATGTTCGCGGACATGCAACGTGTTCGCTGATTGGACGGCGTGGAGCGTGAAGCGCGTCAGATTTTCGGTAGTGCCCGCCATCTTGGATTCACGGTCATCCGCGGACAGCGCAGTGAAACTTTGTTCAAAATTTGTATTTAGTAGAGTGTGTTGGTGTGTAGGAGTGTTTGGGGAGGGTGGGAGTGTATGAGATAGGATGAAAGTTGTGTTTTTTATGTGTTAAACTTTATTTTTGTGTTCGATTTGTCTGCGGACATCACGGGTGTTCTGAAATGTTCTAAATAAACTGAATGGGGGGTGTTTTGAGGACTCAATATGTGTCCATTTTGTTCGCAAGCAAACTGAAACTGTTCTAAGAAAACTCGCAATGTCCTGAAATGTTCGCAAAGAAACGAAATGGGGGTGTCCTGAGGACGCTGTCCGTATTGTTCATTGTCAAGTTGAATATTTTCTAAGAACATTCCAGTGTCCTGAAATGTTCGCAAATACACAAAATGGGGGTGTTCTGAAGACGTTGTCGAACACTCGCTGTGTCCTGAAATGTTCGCAAATATGAATGGGGGTTGTGGCTGACAAGTTGAATGTGTTCTAAGAACACTTGTGGTGTCCTGAAATGTTTGCAAATAAACAAAATGTGGGTGTTCTGAAGACGTTTCTAAGAACACTCGCGGTGTCCTGGAATGTTCGTAGGTGGTGTCCTGAAGGCGTAGTCCGTATTGTTTGCTGGCAAGTTGAATGTGTTTTAAGAACACTCGCAGTGTCCTGAAATGTTCGCAAATAAACAAAATGAGGGTGTCCTGAGAACACTGTCCGTATTGTTCGTTGTCAAGTTGAAAGTGTTCTAAGAACACTTGCGGTGTCCTGAAAGGTTCGCAAATAAACAAGATGGTGGTGTTCTGAAGACGCTTCTAAGAACACTCGCGGTGTCTGGGGAATGTTCGTAGGGGGTGTCCTGAGGACGCTGTCCGTATTGTTCTCTGTCAAGTTGAATGTGTTCTAAGAACACTTGCGGTGTCCTGAAATGTTCGCAAATAAACAAAATGTGGGTGTTCTGAAGACGCTTCTAAGAATACTAGCGGTGTCCGGGGAATGTTCGTAGGGGGTGTCCTGAGGACGCTGTCCGTATTGTTCTCTGTCAAGTTGAATGTGTTCTAAGAACATACGCGGTGTGCTGAAATGTTCGGAAATAAACAAAATGGGGGTGTTCTGAAGACGTTTTTAAGAACATACGCGGTGTCCTGGAATGTTCATAGGGGGTGTCCTGAAGGCGTAGTCCGTATTGTTCGCTGGCAAGTTGAATGTGTCCTAAGAACACTCGCAGTGTCCTGAAATGTTCGCAAATAAACAAAATGGGGGTGTCCTGAGGACACTGTCCGTACTGTTCATTGTCAAGTTGAAAGTGTTCTAAGAACTATCGCGTTGTTCTGAAATGTTTGTAGGGGGTGTCCTGAAAACGCTGTCCGTATTGTTCGCTAGCAAGTTGAAAGTGTTCTAAGAACACTCATAATGTCCGCGGACATTAAAAGTTTCCATAGACCATAGTTGAAATGTTTGTCTCTATGGATCTGATATGCTCCGGTGGTTGTTGCCAGGGCATAGAGTCTTGGGTGCATGGCCATTTGGCTATGCACCCAAGACTCTATGTCCTGGCAACAACCACCGCAGCATATCACATTCATATTTGCTTATAACTTTGGGTGAAAAACAAATGTATAAGGAACAAAGGTATTAGATACTATGGATGTGATATGCTGCTATGGTTCTGCTTATTATTGTATACTTACTGTTTGATCTAGTAACCGGAGTACATGTATTTCTTGTTCATTTCTGTGATAAATGAAAATAGCATGTTAGTATTAGTATTTTGTAATGACTTATTACATTGTATAATCAATATACTTTTTTTTTTGGACCCTCATATTTAGTAGATTACAAATCAGAGTACTGTGCAATTTGCTCAGTTTCTGTATTTGTTGCTAAAATCATTGGGTCTGTGGGAGAAAAAAAAATCCATGTTGGATAAAAAAAAACTTTTTCTGTTATGCTACAGTTTATTTGTTTGTTTGTTTTCACTGTTCACTTGTTGTTTCTGGGTAATGCTTTATACTTTGGCTTGTTGTATTTTTTTTGGAGCAGTAACATATTATTTATTTGTTGATATTATAAAATTTTGGAGCAGTTAGATACCAATTGGCGTATTCTAACTGTCTATTTTTTTGATATATTTTAGTGGTATTGATTTATCTATTTGGATATTGTTAAATTTTGGGACAGTTAGATACCAATTTTCGTATTCTAACTGTGTATTTTTGGTCTAATTTAGTGGTATTCATTTATCTGATTAGTTGTTGTAGAATCTTTGAGCAGTTAGATAGCTTTTGGAGTATTCTAACAGTTTATATTTTTTTTAACAGAAGTTTACTTAGGGTTTAAATACAGTTTAGTTATCAAATTTTGGTTTTAAGAACATCAAATAAGCCTGGTAATCTCTGCTTTAGAGTAATGGTATTATCATTACATTCAAGCCATCCACATTTCTTTTTTATATATGCAGTGTAGTGCCCTGAATTGGTTGTGGCTTCTGCGTGGTAGATTATACCTATTGTTGTGAATGTTTTCTTACCAAGTGATATTTGACCATGTGTGAATCCAGTCAGCTTGCAGTTGTTTTTTGTAACGTAGAAGCATTAGTATTACGTATTTAGTATGTGTTTGTATTACTAACGTGGAGCGATTATCTGAATTGCAGGTAGAGCATAATCTACCATGGTTTGCATTTTGTACAAGTTGCTGAAATGGAATGGATTCACAATTTGGTATTGATATATATATGAAGCGTTCATTGGGGATTTCTTCTTGTGTCACATTGTTGCAGAGAGTGCATGTATGTTTCCACATGTATGAAATCTGAAAGATTTCATTTATAGGTATGTTTTTGTTTTCCAGTACTTGTAGTAAGTACATTAGAAATTCTTGTGGATCTTCCTGTGAGTTTATAGTGAATTTCACCATTTCAGCACAGTAGTCCAATTGTCGTTTTATTCCAAAAACACTATATGTGTTGTCAGGATTGTTTGCTGTATTTCTGTGAAGTATTAACATTTGCAAACACAATGGGTCTGTACTGTGTAAGTAAATGTTGTCAGAAATTGGTGGTAATTGAAATAGAATATTCATTGCTACATTTGCATAGCAACTTACACCAACTATATTTGAGAATTTAAATGGTCCAGGTAGTTCTGTATCTAACTACTTTTTTGGAGTTTGTCTTCCTTCTTTAAAGAAGTACCTGGTTTACTTTCTCTAATTGATTCTTTTTTGTTTGTGGTACTTGATGAAGTATTAGTTTCTTTTACTCTCTTTGGAGGATTTGCAGTGACGTCCTGTTGCATTTCTGTTTGATTTAGTTTTCTTTTACAATGTTTTAGTTTTTGTGGAACAGAATATGTGTTTAGGTGGGGAGTGTATAGTGAGCGAAGTCTATTATATTCTAAAATGCAAGGAATATCAGCGTTTACTTTACTTGCATCAAAGTTGATTAGAAATAGACCGTCAAGTGTACGTAAGCGTGATAGTGCTACGTAGCTCATGCCTTCTTTAAAGACTGTGTTACCAATATCTATCATTGCTTTGTCTAGGGTAAGACCTTGTGATTTATGAATCGTGACTGCGTATGCAAGAGTTAGAGAAAATTGTTCTCTGCGTACATACATATCTTTGAAGAGAAGGAATCTAGCTGTTGAGCGTCCTATCCGTTTTACTTCTGAAAGTTTGTCAAAGAGTATATCACGTGGGTATGTTTGAAAGCCAACAACTGTACCCAGTGCTCCATTAACTAGTCCTTAGTCCACATCAAGGTTACATTTAAGCATTACTCTGCTATTTAAGGATAATTTTAACATCTTTTCTAAGCCTGCTGTGTTTGAGATTTATTTTTCTAAATTATTTAGTCTTGTTGTGGCTTGGTCACACATGGGTAGTGTCATACCATATACATTCAGTTTGTCTGTGGCGCTAATTTCCATTATTGGTTGCATTTCTTTACTTAACATTATTTAATTGAATTTGAGACAGCTTGCAAGAGTTGGCATTAAGGCCATACAATTGACATTTTTGTGGGCTAATTGTTCCATAACATCTGTAGCACATGCATTATCGCCATAAAGTGCATTAATGTTCCGGGTTTTCAATGTTGCTTCTGCTTCTTTAGAAAGTATACCAACTCTCAAACTTTTTAAAATGTTGGCATAAGTTAGATCTGCAGATTGGCGCATGTTTTCTGTTAATTCTCTGTATTGGAAATGTTGCCAAAGGTTGACATTTCCAATGCTGCCAACAGTTTTACGGCAGAGTTTGTGAGCTCTTCATAGTCTGTTTTGAGTACTTCTTGTAATCTGAGGTGAATCAAAGCTAACATCAGGTTGGAGACCATGCTCACTTCATCTATTAGTAGCATTTTCATTTGTTTCATTGCTCTGCGTAATTCCATTGCAGCTCCTGCAGAAAATTTGTAATAGTCTAATTTGTTCTGGTGTTCTACTGGTAATAGTAGTAATCGGTGTAATGTAACACCACCTATGTTGTAGGCAGCTAAACCTGTGGGGGCATTGACAACAGCTGACAGTTTGTTGTTTGTCAATTGTTGAAGGAACTTACTAATGATTTTGATTAGGAATGTTTTGCCAGAACCAGCTTGACCACTGACGTACAGTAGTATAGGTTTATAATTATGGCAGGAACATTCTTTATTTTCATGTTTTACACCATGTGCAATTTGTTTTGTTACTTCTTGAAAAATGCTACTTTGCTCATTGTTTAGTTTTGATTGTAGTATAGTTAAGTCTTCCTTATCTTCATACTGACACATGGTGTTTTCTACTTCTATCATAGCTAATTCTGCCTCATTTGTTATTAGTGGTTCTCCCAGTGGTTCTTGGCTTCCTGTTACAGAAGGTTGACTACTGTCAGGAGTATCCTTATCTAGTTGGGCTTGGAGTTCTTCTTCATGTTGCAACATTGTTTTGTACTGTGTAAAGTTTACATCAGTTATAGTGCTTTCATTTGCTTTGAAAGCATCCTCATATGAGTCACAGTTATCTATTAATTGTTCTTCTTTTCTCCATGGTTTGAAGAGTTGTAGCAGGGACATGTAATATACTTCTTTATGTTGAGGAGTCTTCAATGACAATTTGATATGATTAATTAAATTTGGTTAGGTGAGTTTAACTAAGCTGCCTTCACAGTCTGTCACTCTATAGTTAATTTTTTTTTCATCAGGTTTCATATTATTTTTGTATGTGTAGTTTTGGGCTATTTGGTATAGACACATGTTTTCCAAAGTATTACTTCTGTTTGGGTAGTATGTGTCCAATAAATTGTTTTTTAAAATGTCTTGGCTGTTGGGATCATGTTTGGCTATTGTTTCTATATCTTCATATGAATTTAGAACTCTTTTTCTAGATTTAGCTGGACCAAGACTTAGCCATACTATATTTTCAGATTTACCATACAATGAAGTACCAGTTAAACAATCAGCTGCTTCATAAGATCCACATTCTATATGGGTGAGCATTTTTATGCCCAAGCTGTATAATTTCTGAGATACTGTTTTATCTGATGACAGGTCATTCCGGAGGTCTTGGAGCTCTGTCTTTTCTGCTTTAGTTAAGTATGCTGTGACATATCGTGCAACTACAGTAGAATTGTCTGCAATGTACTGCACATCTATGTTTGCATTCCATAAGTGGGCAATGATTGCATTATAATCATTGATATATTTTTCTTCTTCTTTTCTTTTTATGTAATATGTATTTTTAGTTGACTTACCTTTAACACTATGTCTAACTGAAGACATGAGGTTGTTTACTTGACCTGTATTTGTTACTGGTCTACGGAAACCAAATCAGCATTTGTTGTAGTATTTGCCTTTGTTTTTGTATTTGCGATGACAATATTGTCCACATTTGTGTCTTTGAAATTGTAAAATTTGTGCACGAAGATCACTATTTGTGGCTTCTGATGGAATTTCACAAGTGACATATTTTTCAATAAACTGTAAAACAGTGCCATCACTGTCTTGACCAAATTTAGGAGCATCTTTAATCCGTAAAAGCATGTGGATATGTGGTGCTCCTCTGGCTTGGTATTCTTTTCTCCAAAAGAAGTGTTGCACTTCTCCAAGGGGAGGAACAGTTTTATTACAAATAAAATGTAGCATAGCAATGAAGTGATGGTGAAAATATCTTGAAACATTAACAGGATCCAAAGAACAAAGTTCTCCAGGTGTTAGAATATCTATGTTTGTTTTGTTTTTTTAACAAACCAAGTGGGTGGGCCAAGGTTTCTGATCATACAACGTACATCTCCATGACGTCGAAACCAGTACTCTTTAGTACCACGCATATTTGCTAATAGATTTGTAATATTTGATTTTAAAACCTCATCCTTTTGTTGCACTTTCTCTAATAATTGTGTAGCTGTCATATTTTGAAAGTGTGATCCTGATTTTAATATGTGTGCAACTCCGTAACATAAAGTTGCTAGTTCACTTTCAAAGAGTAGGTGGAATATGTATTCCACATTTTGTCTAAATCTGGGATCTTCAGAATACATCCGTAATGAGCGGTATTCTGCAGCTGATATTTGAATAGGTCTATCATCATACCTTCCTCCTTTGCCAGGAGGAAAGAGTAGAGGAAAAGCACGTGCTTCTATACTTTTTTCCCATATGCTGATTACAGTGCAAAGGATGAATTGTATAATGGTCTAAAGTATTTGATATTGTAGCAGGATCTAGTAGCTCAAATTGACCAGCTTCTTGTGTATCTTTCAAGTTTTCTTCAATATTAATTTCTTTGTAATATTCTTTATTCTCTTTAAGATATTGGAAGGCTTGTCTAAATTTATATAAATCTACCAGCTGTTGCCATATTTTTTTGTCTTTTGTAGGTACTCCATTTACTAATATAATTAAAGATTGCTGCATTGGACGTTGCACTCCTAGAGTATGCACATTTTCTTTTAGATTTAATGGTAAATAAACTACTTTTCCACAAATGCCTTTTACCAATTCAGAGGGAGGTAATTTTGCTGTTTTTGGTTGAAGGCGTATTATTGCTTGAAGTGGGTGTACTGTTTGAATTATGATGCTCTCATATAAATTAAGTTGTTGTAGAGGTTTTGGTACTGGGTATAATTCCAAAATATTTGTGATAGAACGTGAAGGAGTTTGGTTGTTGTCAAGTTTTGTAGTGCAATAACTGCAAAGTATTAAGGGCTCAGTTATTTCATATTTGTTTTCTGCTACAAGATAGAGAGCTAATTCAAACCATTTAGAATCTTCATTGTCTTTTATTTTGTATGATAGGTCCACAGTTTTTGTGTTACTTTTATAAAAAATTCTACGGCATCATACACATACATGGTTTGGTACTTCAGCTGATGTACTTTTAAATTTTAGTATTTCTTTTTTGTATGTGTTTAGCAAAAGGTTGCCATGTGTAGAATTGTTGCTTAATTGGTTTAAAGCTATTTCATTCTGTAAATGGCTTTCACTTCAAAAATATTTTTTCTGGATATAGTGAATTTCTTTAAGTAGGTTCTTTGCTGTACCATGTCGAAGGATGTTATTTAACTTTGCTAGTGCTAAAGCAGGACTTTTAGCATAGTACAGTTTATAGACTAGATTTCTTATAGTTGAATGATGTGTTGATATCCTTTTGATATCATGGAAAGTGGTTTTACAAGTAGGTCCTGTAATGCAGGCCAATGAATGTCCTTGTAGTCCTGTGTACTTGCGCACTGGACAGGTATCTATATTTTGCAGTAATTTAATTTTGATTTTGTCTTTGCTTTTTACATATTTATTGAGGAATTGGCGTAAAGATTTGAAACATTGTTTGGGAATGTTACACATTGACGTGCATGGCCATTTGTACACTAGACGTTCTGATTCAGCTGAATGGAAGGGTAATTCTAAGTTTTCAGGGCATATTTTTGTAAGAAGTACTTCTTGTTCGATTATGGTATTATTCACTTTTTCATAACCTCGACCACTGCTGTGTATGGCAATTGTATTAGTTTGCTTTTGTTTGTACGCTTCTTCATTAAAATATGGTTCTGTGCTTGTAGTGTGATTCCATTCACCTATGCTGATATATAAGAAATTCTTTCTGTTGATATTTCGCTTATTGAGAAGTCTTTTTTGTAATTTAGTTATTCGTTTTGTTAGTGGTTTCATTTTGTTTAACAGTAAAATAAATACATTTCTTTTGAGAAGAATTGCACTGTCCATCAATGCTTCTAAGATTAATTTCCTACGATAGGTTTTAAGCTTTGAACCTGATTTCTCTCCTGTTTTTATAAGATTTTGAAGGACTTTGTGACGGTATATTTTGGCTAAAATACTTTTCTTAGTATGCTTACTTTGCACTATATTAACATTTGAAGAAGTAGTTTTATCTGTACTGATAGCTGATTTTCTGTTAATTGTTTTTTGGTTTGTTTTACATTTTGATAGAGGAAGCAAAGTTGTTGTACTTGAAACTTCTTGTGTTTCACTAAATGATTGTATTAGCTGTTTTGTTTCAACTTTTTTTTACAAATTCTGCTAGAGATGGATGCTTATGTTGGACACCTTTATTTTCATTTGCTCTACTTTTGCGTTGCTTTCTACGGACTTGACTTTTGGTAGGCATTCTTTAGGGTCTGTTGAAAAAAATAAAGAAGATATGGGTTGGGGTGTTCTGGAATGTATGTGTGCTGTGTGCATGAGTGTTTGAGTAAGATGATAAAGATGTATGTAATGGTGTGTGATTGTGCATTGGGAACTAAAACTAGTAGGGATAGGTATTCTTGAATTTATGTGTTACTAAACTGGGGTTCAGATGACAAAAAAAAAGTAAGCTAGTGGTGTGGGAAAGTACAAATAGTAAACCTAATGTATACAATTAAAACAGTTGTTTGTTCTATAATATGAAAATTGTAGTGGTTTAGTTGGGTAATTTGTGTGTCCAAAAATAGAAATTTGTGGGCCATTCTGGCTGTAAATCGCTGTTTAAGACATGGACATTTTTGGACAAAATGGTACAAAATCTCTATTTTTAGAAACCGAAATAGCTTTTATTAATGTTATAGTATATTTGAATAATAATACAAATATTATGGTGATATTTTACTTACTTTTTTAAAAAAATTAACAGGTAACTTCTTAGTTTTTCTTCCTTCTTCGTTAAATTCGGCTGCTTCTTTTCAGGAAACTGGTCTTCACTGCAATTGTAAAAGCTTCAAATTAGTAACTTTGTTTGTATATAGCACTGTTTTTAATTTAGATATTGATTTTTTTAATTGAAATCCTCAGTGCCTTCTGTAAAATCATTAAACTAATTTATTTACATAAGATACATTGCATCAGTCAGTAGATATGATATGTTCTTAATGAACAAATTGTATTGAATGACTAACTGTAGCAAAAAAAAAAAATCTTTTGTGATGTCATCTTTGATGTCCTGGGTGTTAGTCTTAGCAGTGCACGGTGGTGGCGCGAGTTATGGTTGCTTAGCTTACCATAACTGGCGAATTTCAAGGGTTTTTCGGTTTTACTTGGAACCATAACGTCCCTTTAACAAAGTTTTTTCACTGAATTTCATAGGTTTTTAGTAGCGCAACTTCGTTTTTTTCACTGAATATATATATATATATATATATATATATATATATATATATATATATATATATATATATATATACATATATATATATACATATACATATATATATATATATGTATATGTATATATATATATATATATATATATATATATATATATACAATTATACTGGCATAATTCTATTTTATGTTCATAATAATGTGCATGCAACCCTGTAACGCAGATGTACGAGAAGCCACAGGGCCATCCCTCCCTTCCCCTGCAGAGCTGCATACTCAGCCCCCACCTTCCTCCCTCCAAGGTTGGGCTAACGATTGAAGGCTCCTGGTTTATGGGTGTTAAAATAACACAGATACACCTCCTCTCTTTCCTGCTGAACCCACACAAGGTATTTGCCCTCACCCATGCCACCTAACACACAAAGCCCCCATAGCACCACTGTGTACCTCCACGCTCTGGTAAAAAGAATTATGGCCAGCAAGGCCCCACATCCCACCACCTTTTCAGGTACCAGCTATGTGCCCCCTGACCCAATGGTATTCTAGTTAACCGCAACCTCGACTGACCATGGTCGCAGTTATTACTATTGTACTAACATACTATAAAAATGTCTCTTACTACATATAACACAGTAGAATGATAAAGGTACCCCGACCCATGCCCCCTGATAAGGCACCTGGAATCATGAAGCTGCCCCTTTTTTAACAATGATTTTTATGATGATGTATTGAGAGTACCCAGAGTTATGTGCTATTTCTTTTGTGATGTTAGATTAACAACTTGTAGGATTTATATGACCGTTTGAAGTAGAAGTTATTAATGAATGTGTATGTGTGGCTACAAGGCCAAAATGTTAATGCAGCCGAGATACATCAACTCAAACAGCTCCTGACCTGATACTCCACCCCGATGAGCCCAGCTGACCCGAGCACCCCGCACTGGCACCAAGTGGATCTTTGCCAATCATGGAGCATCACTCTTATACCATACATAGTATCTAGTTTTCACCATCCAATCCCCACGACTATGTGCCTCCTATAGCTTACCTCACTGATGACGTTATTTTGTAATAAATGTGAATATCTTTCTATTGTCAGGCAGAGTGCTCTCAGAGTTTGCAGAGTTCTCTGCCAGCCCTATATTGGTGTGGATAAAACTTTTGACCTCACCCGCACTTGGTCTTGGTCTCATTCCCTGTTGGGGTGTGTCCATTATTGACCCTCATTGCGGGATTTTAAATGCCTTTTGGGGGACAGTCACTTTCAAGTGGTGACCCCGACGCAATATCGCTCGTTTTGTTCCTTTTGGCACGAGACGTCCACAGCTACAGCAGAGACGCACGGCGCACCCCCTCAAGAGAGCTGCTTGGCTACGGCAACCGGTACGCTTAGACGTGCGCACGCAGTAGGGCGTGAGGGTACGGGTCCCACTTCACAAAACCCATAGTACCGCTCGCCGGAGTTGGGGGCAGCCATCGATGTGGGGCAGTGCCGCCTGGACGGACCGGGTCCGGAGGGTCTCGAATCAAGATGGACATGTGAATATCAAGTGCAAGCGATATTAAAAGGAGTCGGATATAGATTACAGTATATGAGGTTGAGTTAAGTTAAAGGGGGTCTTGAGGATAACAGAGGTGGTACTTTCATTCTTTCTTGTTCTTTTCTTTTTGCATATGGCCATTAGGATGAGTTAAGGAGATTATAAGAGGAAAAGGGAATACAGGAACCTAGCTCCGAAAGGGTGTGGAAGACGGCGCCACAAAGTGCTATCTTGACTAGTACTGGGAATAAGAGAAAAAAAGAGAAACTATTAGTAAAAGTCTCATATGAGGAGAAGACTCAGAGTACAATTTAGAAATGCTTTTTATTCTTTTTCATCTTTTCTAAAAGTCTATGGGAAAATATGACGACAATTTAAGGGTTAAAGGGTGAAACAGGTTAAAGTAAATGGGGTTCTTTGGATGAAGAATAGTGTAGAGAAGAAAGGGAGGTATATGTTACATGTTGTATGTAAAGTGTTTGTCAAATCAATGTCATGTATTGAACATGTTATGTTTATTTTGTGATCACAATATTTTGGTGAAATGGATACAATGATTATGTAATGCTTCGATGAAAAGAGGTCATTGTAAGTGTGACCTTTAAGATTTGGCACACAGGGTGTACAAAAGTGGTATATTAGTGGTAGAATATCGCCACCCCAGCAGTGTGTACATAATGCCCACCCATTAAAACATGGTATCAAAAAGAAGGTGAGGGACGGGAGAGTAACATGGGGTGGAAACACCTTTGGCCCATATATGCCAATATTTGTCAGGTTATGCGGAACGAATAACAAAGTACCATGACCAATGGGTCACTGAACTAAAAGGGGAAGGGCTACCACAGGTATGGCCCCATGGAGGATCCTTTGATAAAAATGTATTGTACATGGTGTTCACATGCTTATTTGTGAAATATAAGGGAAAACAATTGCAGAAAAGAAGAGTGATATTAGACTTGTTGAGGTTGTTTGAAGAAGTGTCTCCACTTAGAAGGAAGGAACAAACAAAGGAACAGATTGCATCTCCCCTAGCAACAGAAGATAGTGGAAAATAGGGTGAAAGAAAGTAAGAGCCAGTAGAAGTAACACAACTATATCCCCTTTTAAATAAACCAGTGCCTGCTGAGGGATACAATGACCCAGAGTATATGTTAAAACCCACACCCCAATTGCACCAAGACCCACTGCACCCCCACCATAGGAATGCCCAAAAACAAGTGGACAGGTGAGTACCCCGGCAATAAATATTGAAATATTCACAGAAGATTTAGACTCCAGACTATCAATAGACTGAAACGAACTGTCTAGGCTAAGAGATATATGTGAACAAAGTGGATAAAGCACTTCTAGGATCGAGCAAACACTGAGAGTGCAGACACCTGACATGTCCATAGAAGAAGGGTGGAAAAAGGGGGAGATACTATTCCGAATACAGGATGAGTCAACCCGAATAATAGAGTTAGAACAACACACGCCCGAGGGGGGCACGGTGGAAGAAAGTATGACCTCAGGAGGGGCGGAGGAGTTATGGTGTGACATAGAGGAAGATGAACTTGAAGGAAGAAGAATAGGGTTTGCAGCAGGAGGGATGCCAGTGAGGTTAGATGAAACACCCCTATGGAGGGCAATGGTGGAACAATGGAATGGAAAACTAAGGAGCAGAGTGGGAAGGATGGCAGTACTGGGAAAGAAAGGGTTAAAGGTGAATACCGGGAAGGGAACAAAAGGGATGTTACAGCTGCCCTTGATTCACTGAGGAGGAGGTAGGCCAAATTATATACCCTGGGCACGGATGGATAAGGCCAACTTGCTGAAATGATTGCCCCCGCTGTCAGGAGGTGCAAGTAAATGGATATATGCATTTGAAAAGTACAATGCAGGGGTTCCTTTGGCGGTACGTGATGTTAAATGTTTACCAGTATCCGCAGTGGGTGATCAAGCTGATCGAGTGGGCGAAAGCAGGCTTCCCAGGAATAACATTAGATTGTGACAGACATGACGGTGCTTCTTTCAACACATTAAGATCAAGAATTTGGGATGCATTAAGAGACACCTTCCCAGAAACCCCAGATTTACAGTCAGTGATACAGTGCACGATGAAGGATGGGGAAGATGCAATGGCTTTCATTTTACGGGTGCAGGCGATGTGGAGAGCAGAAACGGGCACGGCCTGGGATCAGTCAAGTTTTACTTTATAATAAAGAGAGGGCTCCGGAAAGAAGTTCAGAAAGCACTCGATAAAATAGCTGCGATTGAAGCCAAAGGCTGGCCCGAGATACAGAGCATTATAGTACACCACTGCAAAAGGATCACAGAAAGGGAGAAGGAGATAGCAGAGAGACGGTTGGCAGATGAGACACAATTAATACAGACTAAACTGATGAAGGTCGCAGCAGCTGTAGCTGCACTCCACAGAGATAGAGAACCATAGGAGGAGGAGGGGTCAGTAGCAATACAAGGTAGAAATGGCAGGTAATTGGGCGGGAAACAGACAGGAGCAGTGGAATGGACAGGAGCAGTATGGAGGGCCGTAGTGGCAAGGGTAGAGCGCCCGTGGAGGAAGAGTTGGCTACAGAGAGCAAATAGGTGGTGGTCAAGGGAACAGAGGATATGGTGGGTACTGAGGTCAATGCCCACGGTGAGGACAAGGGAATTGTTGGAATTGCGGGAGGTGGGGACATTTCTCAAGAGAGTGTAGAAGCAGACTTATGAGTACTTACCAAAATGGACAGCATTATGGCCATCCTCACCCAGGAAGCCCATATGGGCTGCCAATGGGCAGTGGAGGGGGATGATTACAGCAAGATCAGAGATGCACAGATTAGCACAGGGTACAGCCGCTCAATATTCAGCAGCACCCACAATGCCGCAAGCACATGACACACACACAGGGCAACCTTTTCGCCACGATGGAAAATGGTGCACCTGCACCCTTCGGTGGAATGGCTTTGGTATCAGGAAATGTTTTTGACAATGGGGAACAACAAGGATTCCAGCATAGGACAGCCCACAGAGAGCGCTTGCATGTCCAGTACTATCAACGACCCTCGATGCAGCAGAGGAACCATTGGTGGGGGTGGAGATAGGGAATAAACAATTCATTTTTATGGTAGATTTGGGAACTGAAAAATCATGCCTACGAGAAGGCAGGTTTCTGCTATCTTATCATAAATTGGAAACGCAGGAGTTCTCTGGGGCGGGGATAGAAGTTCCTTACACTAAATATTTGGATGTAACAGTAGGGGGGAAAACAGTACGAGCACCCTTACTGATCTATGAAGAATCTCTGATTAACTTGCTGGGGAGGGACAGCCTCAGCAAGCTCAATATGACCATTTAATTCACAGAGAGAGGGATAGTTTGCTCGACCCCGGGATCTGCCCATTGAAAGTGATGTTGGTAGTACACACACGAGCCACAGCACCAGAGGTACGCGGCATACCGGTGGATCCAGACTTGTTCATTTAGGGTTTAAGAACACTAGCATGAGTGGTCCCAGAGTTAAAACGTCAAGAATGGAGCGTACCTGCAGAATTTGTTTTTCGCCCTGTAGCACGGCAAGAAATAATGCCAGGAACAGCGATGTCCCTAGACTTGCATGCAGTGCAGGTATCACAGCAAAGAATAGAAGTTATTGGAATGGACATACATGGGTGTCAGTGGCGCACAGTGTTGTGCATTAATGCTAACATTGCACCACAAGATTTGTCAGACAAGGACCTCTTCACAGATTCAGACAGTGATGGAGAAATAATAATGGAAATAGCGATCCCCTGCGATATCATGATACAAACAAGGCAGGTGCCAGTGCAGCTAATGACAGTGGTAGGAGCGTCACCTTCCTTTTTTGACAACAACATGCAACTAGTGCCAAATGACCTATGGACAACAGGCCCACATGATGTAGGGCTGCTGCATGAGGTGACACCAGTGAAGATAAAACTCAAACCTGGAGCATTACTACCAGAGTAAAACAGTACCTCCTGTCCCGAGAAGCAGAAGAAGGGATAAAAGAGACAATTTACGCACTATTAGTGCAGGGAATAATAGTGCCCTCAAACTCGCCATGCAATACTTGTATTTACCTCATCAAGAAAGCAAAGGGTGGGGCGTGGAGGATGATCCAGGACCTATGTCCCCTTAATGACGTCATACAGAAGGAATACCCATTAGTTCCTAATCCTGCATCAATTCTGTGTAGTATACCGAAAGATGCGTCTTGTTTCACAGTGGTGGACTTAAAGAACGCATTCTTCTCAGTGCCACTAGATTCAGAATTTCAATACTTGACAGCATTCAAACTGGGAGGGAATAGATATGAACATTGCAGACTACCCCAGGGATACTGTGAAAGCCCAAGTATATTCAACAGAATTTTACATGAAGATCTAGGAAATAATAGGCCTCATCACAACTCTGGTGGTAGCCGTGCCCTTATTAAGGGCACAGCTGCTGCCTGAGTTGCATTTTTTCTGGCATCCACGAATGGACAAGAACCGGGTCATGCCGAGCTTGGCGGACCCAGTAATTGCCAATTTGCGGTTGCCAGAATCAAGGGCCTCCCGATCCCCATTCTGCCCCAGAGGGCAGAATGGGGGTCTGGAACATGGTTCCACCGGCACCGCTAATAACGGTGCTGGTGCAATCATGAGTTCTGCTTGCGGGTGCCGGTCTACACGGCTGGTCAGACCAGCCGTGCAGTCCGGCACCGGCAAGCAGAAATCGTAATGTGGCAGAGAGGTAACATCGGTGCCGGTAGCACTACCGGCACCGTTGTTGCCTTTCTGCCACATTCATAATGAGGCCCATTGTCACAGAAAGCATGATCATTCAATATGAGGATGATCTCCTGATTTGTGGAAAAGATGAAGATGAGTGTAGGAAGGATTCTATTACACTTTTGACATTGTTGGCCTACAAAGGTTACAAAGTAGACAAGGAGAAGTTAAAATATTGTCAGGAAGAAGTATTGTATCTGGGACAGTTGATATCAAAAGATGTCAAAAAATGTATACCAGACAGGGCAGCTGCAATCAAGGCAGTAAGTGAACCAAAAACAGTGAAAGAAATGCAGAAATGTCTTGGCATGTACAACTATTGCCACGCTTGGATATTAGAATATGCAGGGTATATAAAGCCATTACTACAGGGACTCAAAGAAGCACGAAGAGAGCACAGAAATACAGTGGACAGCAGAAAGTGTCCTTTGGGACACTTAAAGGTTTGATCTCAGCGGCACCAGTACTCGCTAACCCAGATTACGAACGCAAGCTTTACCTATTTTCTAATTGCAATGGGACACTCATGACAGCAGTATTAACACAAAAAACATATTTGGAACACAAGCCCTTGACCTATTACAGTGGAACACTAGATGCAGTGATGTAAGGACACTTTGCTTGCGAGCAGTCTCTCACAGCTGCAGTGTTCGCAATAGAGAAGAATGCAACAATTGTGATGGGGTGTTCTGTGACACTGTTTGTGGAACATTCACTATTCGCAATAGATGGAAAAGATGGAAACACACCTACAGTGAGTGAAAATGCATTGACAGAAGGGGAAGTATATTTTATAGACAGGTCAGCATCAATAAATTCAGGAACAGGAGAAAAACATGTGAGGGAGGCTGTTGTGAGACTGGAGGAAGATGAATATGAAGTACTCATCCAACAGACACTTCCAGCCCATTACTCAGCGCAAGCAGCATAGTTAGTAGCACTCATTGAAGCATTACATGCAGCTAGGGGTTGCGCAGTAACAATCTATACAGATTCAGCATACATGACCACAACGGTACATTGGGGATTGGCCAGATGGGGGATGAGAGGATTCCACAGAGCAGACGGATCACCAGTTCAGCACGCTGAGCTACTAAAAGTGTTGATAGAAGCACTAAAAGAACGTGCAGTTGTAGCCATAGTGAAATGCCAAGCCCATACAAATAACAATGATGTCATCTCTTTAGGAAACGTGGCAGTGGATGCTGCCGCAAAAGAAGCATCATATTTAACAAAAGGGAAAACAGGTGAGTACCTGGTGCTGAAACATGTGGAAGAGGATCGCCCCGATGGGTATAATTCAATGGGAATATACCAAATATTAGATTTGCAAGACTGGGCATCTAGTGAGGAAAAGGATTTATGGGAAAAAAAGAGGGTGCAGTCAGTTATCCACTGATCTCCTTTGGCGTCAGAAGAACACAGGTAAAGTAGATATGCCCAGCAAACTACTAGATATAGCATTCCAACAGCTTCACTCCCCAGCTCATAATGCCAAACAACACATTGCCGCAGAGATACAAGAGAATTGGTTCATCCCAGGGCTGCAGGAACAAGTTTCAAAATTGACAATGCAGTGTACAACATGTCAGATATACAATTCAGGAATGACATTAAGAACATTGTGAGGGACACTGCCCAAACCAACTGGTCCCTTCAGAGAGCTACACATTCACTATGCTGATATGGGAGAAAGATGCAACGGGTAACGCTACATGAAAGTGGTGATCTGCCCTTTTTCCAGATGGGTGGAAGCAGGACCATGTGCAGACCTGGATGCCAAGTGCGCTACAACGTTCTTGGTGTGGGAATTGTTTCCGCGCTGGGGGATTTGCGATGTAATTCGCTCTGACAATGGCACACATTTTGTTAATCATCTTTTTAAAGAAGTAATAGTACTACTAGGGATAACATATAAACTGTGCACTATTTATCACCCGCAATGAAACAGCATGGTTGAGAAGATAAACGGCCTCCTGAAAGGAAGGTTGTCGAAATTGTGCTTTACACTAAAGCAAAACTGGGTGTACTGTTTACCCCTGGCATTGTTTGAACTGAGAAATCAACCCAGCCAGGACCACCATTTGTCCCCACATGAAATTGTAACAGGGAGGTGCATGCATGCTGCACATTCTCCACTCCGGAGACATTCAGATGCTCACAGAAGTGCTACCGTACTAGGGGAAGAATTCAATGAATACTTGACAAAGCTCACAAGAGTGGCTCGTATGATAGCAAGGCAGTTAGCACCCCCATTTACACGCGAAGAAGCCAGTGACACTATACCACCTGCGCAGATAGTCCAACAGGTCAGCTAATGCCAGGGGAGATGGTGTGCGTGAGGAGTTTCGTTCGTCGGTGGAACACTCCAATATTTCATGGCCCGTATGAAGTAGTGTATTGCACACCAACTGCTGTCAAAGTGAAGGGCCTGAGATATTGGATGCATTTAACAGACGTACGAAAAGCTTACAAAAGTGTAACACAGGAAACAGAAGGGGGAATTAATGAAGAAGAAATACAAACTTGATAATAAAAAGGTGAACATTTAATGGTATCCATGTGACAACTGAAAGAAAAGTTAAATAAATAAATATTTAATGTACATAATAATGGTAATGAAATGAAGAGATGTTATGTCTTTTATTATCTCTCTCTCTCTCTCTCTCTCTCTCTCTCTCTCTCTTCCTATCGTCCTCTCCTTCTCATTCCTCTCTCTGTTTAAAAAAATGAACATGATAATAATGAACTATTTATGAGTGGTATAAAAAAAAGAAATGAAATATATAAAAATGAATGTTATGGGTTGCTTAATGTACTTTTATGTCTCACTATGTAGAAACAATGGCAACTGAGGGGCCCCCGCTGCGAACAACGCTAGAACAGATAGAAATGGAAACACTCATTTTGACTTGCATAGATATTCTTATGAGTGTGGCATGTTCGTGTGTGCTGTGATATTTTTTACAGTGATGTTTGGTCTAGTAATTTACTGGGTGGTAAAATGTATATCTATCGATATAAATGAGGGGGAGGAAACAGAACAAGTATGATAAAACAAGGAACCCACCTCATATGGGACGGCTTTAAGCTTATATGGAGACATGTTACCCTTCACGATGGCACACGGCACCCAAATAATACAAGCGATGAACAGGTAGCCCCACGCCCTATTGCCCCGTACAATGCCTCTGAATACAATGTTTATGAACTGAATGATCCAAATCCTTCAGCGTTACTTTGGTTATATGATGACACTACCACCGCTGTAAGACCAACATTTGAAACATCTATAGGTTATGAATCCCCCACAAGTGTAAAGGAAGATAATGTGGAAACAGCTGAGAAGTTTATTGCCTTGTATAATGAATGGGAAAAGGGGAAAGTGGGGGGAACGCCTTTAAAGCAGCATGATATAGAAAAAGAGAAAATGAACCCCAGAAGCAATTGGAGAAGGAGGGAGGTTAGGAGGAGGGACTACGATGAATACTCTGGGTTAGAGTTAGACACAATTGAAGATCCCAGACACCCGCACCAGGCCAACAAGTGGTATGCAGACAGGAGTTCCACTGCCAAACAAACCGCCAACGAGAGCTGTTATGTGTGATCTCGAATACCCTACACCTCAGGTACCCCCAAGGTGCTCCTGCCACAAGAACTACCTCTTACAGATGCCCAGTGTCTCCTTCATCTCACCTTATGGAGAATAAAGAACACCTTCCAGGCACACACAGTTACTTTTGAAATGCTGCAGAACGAAAAAACGTGCTACTCGAGACCCAAAGGAGTGGTGTGCCTTAAGGAACCGTTTCTAGTGATCAAAGGGACACTGTATTCGAACAACAAATGGAAAGAGGAACAAGTTACTTGCAAAGCAGAAGCACTACGAGGGTTGGCAGTAGAAAAATTGCAATGGGTCGAAAAGACGTGCGCTCCAGCATGGGTCGAACACATCACATAGCTTACTTGGGTCACAGCCCTGGAAAAGCCCTTCAAACTGCAAAAATAAATTACATATGAACTGTGCTTCCTCAGTGAAGGGAAAACTAACATGGGCACAAATAAGAACTGTAACAAAAGGCTCATTATCCCAGATATGAAGAAAGGAACAAGAGCCCTAATGGACACTTACTGGGCTTGCAGTAAACAGGCATACTTGCACCTTTCACAGTCTTGGAAGGGCACGTGTTCACTGACAACGCTGCACTCCGCTCTGATGGTGGTTCCGGAGAAGGGGCTGCAAGCTGTCCGAGGTCCAGAGGACACACAACCAACGGATGAGACGCCAGTGTATGCCCTATCCACGGACAACATGCAAAGGCCGGTATGCAGAAAAAAGAGGTCGTCCAATTACATATCAAAATCATCCACAGAACTTTTGTTGTAAATCCCAGATCGGTTCCGGCTGTTCAATTCTACTGAAACATTTTTCGCCTCCCTTATTCTAAGTATTCAAGTGCGAGCCAACGCAAAATGGCTCCAAATCACATGCTGGGAGCTGATCCAATTGGCCAATGAGACAGAAGAAGGATTCAACGTGATCAAGGTGGAGCGGAGGGCTCGGCGGTTAATGACAATACAGAACAGGTATGTCCTAGACATGTTAACGGCTGTGGATGGAGGTGTTTGCTGAAAAACCGGGAGCGCATGCTGCGCTTTCGTACCTTCTGCAGATGCGGACAATGGAACACTGTCCCACGTTATCACAGCTGTGTACAACCTGGGCGAGCGGAAGAAGAAAGAAGGAGGAGTGGAGCCGAGTTCATGGTTGGACAAAGAAATGTCATGGGTACCTTCCTGGCTTGGAATGACTGTTAAACTGCTGGTACCCATCATCATGTTTTTGCTCCTGATTTTTTGTGTATACCAGCTGGGTCTTTGGTGCTGTGCAAACGCAGTTCCTAATGGTGCAATGATGATGGTGACAATGGGCAATGCTAGAAGAGTGGCACAGATGACACAAGAAGCACAAGTACAAACAGGTGAGGACCCTGGGCCCAAATATAGAATGGTAGCATTATACTATGTGGGGACATAGTGGACAGATTATACCAAACTACAATAAAGGAGCCCCGCACACTAGAATGGTATAAGGAGGTATGGGTGGATCTGGAATGATATGGGGGGGTGTATACATATATGATCTGCACCCCTGACGAATATGCTATAGCAGGACAGAGCCTCCGGGGCCTGGATGCCAATAAAGGGAATGCCGGCCTGGGATGAAGCAGTAGCTGATGAAGAGGAACGGAGGATGTTGAGTGACTTACAATATTCGTTACTTAAGTAACGAAAGGGGGGAATGTGTGAGAGGAAAGGTCTATAGGACCCCACCCCCCCTACATTTCTCACCAACGTGGGGCTTATGACTCACCGGCAGCCATCTATGCGCCTGGGCCCGGGATGCGGGTTAGCTGTGGGATGACGCATGGGACCGCATGGCTCACCCCTGTAGCATGATACAGGCTCCATTTTGTGACACACCTAGACTCCATTTTGAGCACAACAATCTAGGCCTCAGTGGCACAAGCGGCCTGCAGGGCTGCAGCTCTCCCCACCCGACCGTGCACAGTGAGCCTGCACTCCCCTCACCCTCCTCAGCTGAAGGCCTGTTCTCACAGAAGACTAAGTGCAAACAAGCTACATTACAAACACTGTATCTTTCACCTTCCACAGTACATCATTGACCCGATGATGACCGGGACAAAAGCTGGGGTCTGAGAAAAACAAAGCAGCCTCTATAAAACATGTCCTGTCTCCTCACAGACCCCTGCATCTATAATATATTGTATGAATAACCCCCCAACCCTGTTCCCCGTTTGAAGTGGCAGACATGTATGTTAAGCCCGTGTGCCACCCAGCTCTTTCTCCATGCTGCTAAGCCATTTGTAAGGATGATGAAATAGCCTCAAGTCCCTAAGGCTGATTGTTCATATTAAAATGGGACGACTGTTGCCCGTCTCAGAATACCCACATATAAAGTTATCAAATATATGTATATTTGAACTTGCCATTACTAATCAAGGGTTATTGTTGTTGCACAATATTTAAAAAGAAATGTGTGAGATCCCCATGCACCATATGATTTCACATAGACACACAGGTTCACGAGTAGACAATTAAGTGTTGCAATGTGTATGGGATTTTTAAAGGTAATAAGTACCGCCCTTATTAATGAAAATTCATTTGAAGTATTGTTTAACCTTTAACCATTTATACAAGTTTGAGTATAAGTAGAAAGTGCAGATTCCTGCCTATGGTAATGTGTATGCCAACCTGGTTCTACCTCATGTTTTAAAGCTAGTGTTTATATGTCCCGCGCTCAGATGCGAAACCTTAGCCAATTGAATGATACGATGCTAACAAAACCTTTATTAATTTCATAAACATGGTGCCTAGGAAATATGAAAAGATGTAATACATATAGTGTTCATAAGATTGCATGATCATCGATATATATATATATATATATATATATATATATATATATATATATATATATATATATATATATATATATATATTTTTTTTTTTTTTTTGTCAGTAAAAAAACTTTGTTAAAGGGACGTTATGGTTAACTTGCGCTACTAAAAACCTATGAAATTCAGTAAAAAAAACGTTGTTAAAGGGACATGATGGCTCCAAGTAAAACCGAAAAACCCCTGAAATACCAGTTATGGTAAGCTAAGCAACCATAACTTGCGCCAATTGAAACCCCCAATTCTACTGTGTTTGTCTCAGTTTCTGCTTCACCTTCTCTGTCATAAATGTAACATCCATATATAATTAAGTAAAACTATTATATTGTGTCCTAATACAATTTTTTTTTTTTTTTTTAAAAGCAGTTCAAATGTCCACAGACAGCGTGGGTGTCCGGAATGTTGTGAAGAAATGAAAATGGAGGTGTCCTAAGAACACTATACCTGTCCGTACTGTTCGCTAGCAAGTTGAAACTGCTCTAAGAACACACAAGATGTCCGGGATATCCGCAATTAACCAAAATGGAGATGTTCTAAGAACATTATGGCAAACAAGTCCAATCTGTTCTAAGAACACATTTGGTGTCGGAGATGTCAGTAATCAAACTAACACATGCGGTGTCCTGAAAAGTTCGAAAATAAATAAAATGAGGGTGTCCTGAGGACACTATGTCTGTCCGTATTATTCACAGGCGAGTTGAACTGTTCTAAGAACACAAGCAATATCCTGAAATGTTCATAAATGATCAAAATGGGGGTGTCCTGAGGACGCTGTCCGTATTGTTCGCAGGCGAGTTGAAACTGTTCTAAGAACACAAGCAATATCCTGAAATGTTCGTAAATGATCAAAATGGGGGTGTCCTGAGGACGCTGTCCGTATTGTTCGCAAGTGAGTTGAAACTATTCTAAGAACACACGCGGTGTCCTGACATGTTCGTAAATAAACAAAATGGGGGTGTCACGAGGATGCTATGCCTGTCCGTAATATTCGCAAGCGGATTGAAACTCTTCTAAGACCAAACGCCTGTTCGTAACTTTTTGTTTTGCTTGTGTCGCACTTTTAATTAGTTTCAGGACCCGAACAGTGTCCGTAGAACACCAACGCTCATGCGCAAAACAGTTCCCGTGCATTTGGTGTGCTGCGGACACTGGTTCCCTTCACGGACATGTTGCGAAGCAATCATGTGACCGCGCCCACACTGAGCATGTGTTCTGACTGAGGACACTGTTTGTGTCCCTGAACAATTTAAAACTACCTTTTCAGGCAATCCACAATATTTTTCAATAATAAATCACCATAGCACAAGTCCCAGACAGTAATCCTGACTTTCTACATATGTTTTGGGACTTTTTCAACCTTTTTTGGGTGTTCGATCGGTCCGCGGACAGCACGGGTGTCCGCGAATCGTGCACAAGCTCCCCTATAAAAGGCCACACCCCAGAGCTCATCCTCATTGTGTTTCTGGCTATCTTACAGAACACAGTGCCTTTCTGCTGCCAATTTTCCAGATTTATTTCTGAAACCTGATGGCATCCATGGCTGCACTACTGCCACCTGGTGCTATATCTGCCTCAGAACCACCGCAAACCCCTCCATCACCACCACCTCCCCAAGGGCCTGAAGAGGGGAACAGGAGTGAGGATGCAAAGGAGGATGAAGAGGATGACGAGAATGAGGTAGTGGAAGTCTCTACTACCATCACTCGCTGTGAGTCTTGGGTGTGGCGGTTATTTACCATTCATGGTAACGGACCTAAGGCGCGTGCGAACCCAGTCACCTGCAAAGAGTGCAAAATGGTGCTCAGTAGCAGGAGGCCTGGTTCGTACAGCTTTGGTACGACGACTATGAAACGACACCTAAGGTCGTTCCACACTGGGGCCATTCGCAAGGTTGTACCTTGCGAAGAGTGTAGTAGGTTGACTTCCTCTACTACATCCTCTGTTTCCGATCCTGTCTCCACAAGGAACAATCCTGTGGGACAGCGGATTCCTCCAGCTGCCTCACAGGCCATTCGCAATGCTGATGACCCTTACCTTTCGAGGGTCACAGTTGTGTGTATGTACTGTGACGCAGTACTCTGCAGGGGGGAGAGACTTCAAAGTGCTTTTGAGACCCACCCTACATCTTCCTCTTTCACCTGCCCTTTGTTATCCCTGTGGTTGTGCCCCCTTACCCTCCTTTTTCCCTCCTCTCCTAGTGTGTCGTGTGTAAAAAAACAAAAATAAATAAAAAAAATAAAATAAAAAAAGGCTCTTTTCAGAGGCGCCTTTCATAGTTTAAAAATAGAAGTGGAACATAAATGGAGCAGGGCCTTGTGTATTTTTTAGAAGTCTGCGAACATCTTAAATTTTGCGGTGCTGTCCTATCATAACCATTGCAGTTTTTGTCTGGGAGGAAGTGGTGGCTCTGAAAAGAGCCTTTTGGTGGTGTTTGTTTGTGTTTAAAAAACTTGAAATGGTCAATACCTACTACAAAATGGATGCTGTAATTCCAAAAAAGGTTGCAAAGCATTTTGTACATTTCTCAGAAAAATCTGATTACCAGCATAAGTAAGATGGACCCATCTCTACGAAAAATGTATGTACTACGCACACATAATATTTTCATTGTGAAAATAGGACATGACAACATCTCTTAGAAAGGCACAAACAGCCCTATTGACATTGCGCCTTGCTTTCTCCATTTGTGGACCAAATGAAGAAGAATGCAGCCACATTTTTCTCTGCGCAATCCGAGAAAAAATTACTTGAGAATTTGGAAACATGTCCATGATCTTCCCAAGTCCTTCTTTCATTGCAAATTGCAAAGAAATTCCAGACACATGTCCTAAACTGTTCCCTCCACAATGAATTACAATTATGTCTGGATGATGCTCTGTCTCCAAAGTAGCACAGAGAGGTAGCAAGTCCAACCACTTCATTCCACGTACTCCATGCCAGTGCACTTCCACATGTGGGAATCCAAGATCTACAGCTACTCCACAGCTTTCTGCATGCACCTTCAACCAATGTATCCACGAGTCTCCCAAAATCCAAACAATCTGTTTTCTGAAACACACAGCCATAGCTATCTGATCTTCTCTCAGGAAAAAGAGTATCAGACAAACTCTCTCCTGGCACAACACACCCACTAAACTTCACTGACCAATCCCTTGCTCTGCTCATTCTCATTTGCATGCCTCCCCACCCCAAAATCCCCGGATGTAACACATATCGTAACAAGGACAGTCCTTCTACCATTTCTATTTCACTTTCTGTGCCATTCCCTCATTGGATATAGCTAAGCAGTCACACGACCATCCACCAATCCAAGACCTATACATCTAACTGCATCATCATAGATCAGCACTTCAAATGTACTGTTAATCACTCTGAATACAAGTGTCATATCATTGGAAAGCACCTTTTTCCCATATGCTATAATCAACTGTCACTTCCAAACCTATCTGCTATTTAATTTCTTTTTACACACACATTTGCAAAGCATGTTGAGCTAGCATATTTAAAGTAAAATATAAACATAGTCAAACAAAATTGCATGCACACACTATGTTCAAATATCAAACAACAATACTTGTACAAAACATAACAATCAATGTCTAAATTAACATCAGTGCAATATACAAACAAAATTACTAATTTGTTTCTTTTACAATTGGAGTGAAGACTACTCTCCTGAAAAGAAGCAGCAGAATTTGAAGTACAAACAACAACTAAGAAGAAACCTGATCATTCCACAAAAAGTAAGTTAAAAACCACCATAATATTTGTACTATTACTCAAGCACACTGTAGGGTTAATTCATGCTATTTCTGCACCTAAAAACAGAGATTGTGCACCATTCTGTCCACAAATCCCCATTTGTTAAACATAGATTTACAGGCAGAATGACACACAAATTCCCATTTTTCAGCGCACAAATGACAAAACTCAGCCCCTAGAATTTTGATATTATAGAACTAACAACTGTTTTAATTGTATACCATTAGATTTACTATGTGTGCTTCTCCACACCACTAGCTTACTTTCTACTGTCATCTGAACCACAGTTTTAGTAGCAAAAAGTAAAATGTTGTAAAAGAAAACTAAATCAAACAGGATGTCACTGCAAATCCTCCAAGAGAGTAAAAAAAAAAAATACTTCATCAAGTACCACAAACAAAAAAGAAACTATTAGGGAAAGTAAACCAGGTACTTCTTCAAAAAAGGAAGACAAACTCAAAAAAAGCACTCAGATACAGAACTACCTGGTCCATTTAAACTTTCAAATGTAATTGGTGTAAATTGCTACGCAAATGTAGCAATGAATATTCTATTTCAATTACCACCAATTGTTGACAACATGTACTTACACAGTACAGACCATTTGTGTTTGCAAATGTTAGTACTTCAAAGAAACGCAACAAACAATCCTGACAACACGTATAGTGTTTATGGAATAAGACAAAAATTGGACTACTGTACTGTCACAAGAAGATCCACAAGAATTTCTAATGTACTTACTACAAGTACTGGAAAACAAAAACGTACCTATAAATGTAATCTTCTAGATTTCATACATGTGGAATCATACATGCACTCTCTGCAACAATGAGCGCTTTGTGTATGTATCAATACCTAATTGTGAATCCGTTCCATTGCAACTTGTACAAAATGCAAACCGTGGTAGATTATGTACTACCTGCAATTTGGATAATCGCTCCACCTTACTAATACAAACACATAGTAAATACGTAATACTAACGCTTCTACGTTACAATGCAGATGGTACCAAAAACAACTGCAAGCTGACTGGATTCACACATGGTCAATTATCACTTGGTAAGAAAACCTTCACAACAATAGGTATAATCTACCACACAGGAGCCACAACCAATGCAGGACAATATACTGCATATATCGAAAAAAAAATGTGGATGGTTTAAATTTAATGATAGTACTATTACTCTAAAGCAGAGATTTTTTTTTTATTTTATTTTGCATTTTTAAAGCGCTCACACAGCCCGCGGGCATCAATGCGCTGTTACAAGAATTGTTGGTTATAGTTGCATAATTGTTTGTCTTAGTTGCATATTTATAACGCGCTTAAATACCCAGAGGTTTCTAAGCGCGGACCCGGGGATCGAACCTGTGTTGCTTCGTGTCATCTTGCTTCCAAGGCAAGCACGTTGCGTTGAGCTATCCTCACCAGCAAATCTTACAAATGCTTATTTAATATTCTTAAAACCAAAATGTATTAACTAAACTGTACTTAAACATTAACAAAACTTCTATTAAAACACTATAATCTGTTAGAATATGCCAACAGCTATCTAACTGCACCAAGATTCTACAACAACTAAACAGATAAATGAATACCACTAAATTATATAAAAAAATAAACAGTTAGAATACGCCAACTGGTATCTAACTGCCCCAAGATTTTCCAATATCCAAACAGACAAATCAATACCACTTCATTATAACAAAAAATAGACAGTTACAATATGTCAACAGATATCTAACTGCTCCAAAAATCTGCAACAAGCCAACATATAGAATATTAGTCAGAAACAACAAGTGAACACTGAAAACAATCAAACAAATAGACTGAAGCATAACAAAAAAAGTATTTTTTAATCCAACAAGCATTTATTTTCTCACATACCCAATGATTTTAGCAACAAACACAGAAACTGAGCAAATTGCACACTGGTTTGTAATCTACTAAATATGAGGGTCAAAAAACAAATGTTGATTATTCCATGTTGTAAGTCATTACAAAATACCAATACTAACATGATCTTTTCTTTTATCACAGAAATTAACAAGGAATACATGTACTCCAGTTACTAAACCAAACAGTAAGTATATTATAATAAGTATAACCATCGCAGCAAATCACACCCACCACCATGTTGTGTTCGTTCTGACCGCGGTCAATATGGGTGTCCTGAAATGTTCGGAAATAAACAAAATGCCTGTGAACACTAAGTCTGTCCGTATGGTTCGTAGATAAGTTGAAACTGTTCTAAGAACACATCAAGTGTCCAGGGATGTTCGTAAATAAACAAAATGGGGGTGTTCTGAGGACGCTAGAACTGTCTGAATTGTTCGCAAGCAAGCTGAAACTGTCCTAAGAACACACGCGGTGTCTTGAAATGTTTGTAAATAAACAAAATGGGTGTGTCCTGCGGATGCTATGACTGTCCATATTGTTCGCAGGCAAGGCGAACTGTTCTAAGAATACACACGGTGTGCGGGATGTCCAGGATGAAACGAAAATGGGGGTGTCTTAAGGAAAGTATACCTGTCCATATTGTTCGCAGGCAAGTTGAAACTGTTCTAAGAACACACACGGTGTCCAGGATGTCTGCAAATAAATGAAAATGGAGGTGTCCTGAGGACACTATACCTGTCCGTATTGTTCGCAGGCAAGTTGAAACTGTTCTAAGAACACACACGGTGGCCGGGATGTCCGCAAATAAATGAAAATTGAGGTGTCCTGAGGACATCATACCTGTCCGTATTGTTCGCAGGCAAGTAGAAACTGTTCTAAGAACACATGTGGTGTCCGGGATATCCACAAATAAATGAAAATGAGTGTGTCCTGAGGACACTATACCTGTCCGTATTGTTTGCAGACAAGTAGAAACTGTTCTAAGCACACATGTGGTGTCCGGGATGTCCGCAAATAAATGAAAATGAGGGTGTCCTGAGGACACTATACCTGTCCGTATTGTTTGCAGACAAGTAGAAACTGTTCTAAGAACACACGCGGTGTGCGGGATGTCCGCAAATAAATGAAAATGGAGGTGTCCTGAGGACACTATACCTGTCCGTATAGTTTGCAGGCAAGTAGAAACTGTTCTAAGGACACCCAAGGTGTCCGCAGACATAAAAAATGCCATGAGGCCTAGTTAAAAATGTTTGATTCTATGGGTGTGATCTATGGGTGTGATATGCCGTAGGCCATGCACCCGAGACTCTAGGCCCTGGCCGCAACCACCGCAGCATATCACACCCTTAGATCACACCCATAGAATCAAACATGGGTGTGATGTATGGGTGTGATATGTTTCGGAGTTGTGGCCAGAGTCTACCCAAGACCGAAGTTATAAGTACTAAAGTTATAAGCTACTATGGGTGTGATATGTTGTGGTGGTTGTGGCAGGGTGCAGGGGTGAAGGCCGTAGGCTGTAGGCTATACACCCAAGACTCTAGGCCCTGACCACAAGCACTGCACCATATCACAGCCATAGATCACACTTATAGATTTGAATATCTATCAAATGGTTTCAATTATAGTTACTGTTTGATTTCTTGCAATTCGATACATTTTTTACATGAGTTTGGTACCTGGAGGAAATATTCTTTTTCAATTTATGTGATAAAAGAAAAGATCATGTTAGTGTATGTATTCTATAAAGACTTATTACATTGCACAATAGATATTTCACCTTTTTTTACCCTCATATTTGTTTTACAAACCAGTGTACTTTGCATTTTGCTGAGTTTCTGTGTTTGTTTTTCAAATCATTGGGTCTATGGGAAAAAAAATCCTTGTCGGATTAAAAACCCTTTTTTTGTTATGCTACAGTCTATTTGTTTGTTTCCTTTCAGTGTTTACTTCTTGTTTCTGGTTAATGTTCTATCTGTTGGATTGTTGCACATTTCTGAAGCAGTTAGATACCTGTTGGTATATTCTAACTGTCTATTTTTTGTTACAATTTAGTGGTATTCATTTATCTCTTTGGTTGTTATGGAATCTTGGGCTAGTTAGATATCTGTTGGCGTATTCCAACTGTTCATAGTTTTTTCATTGAATTTTTGTTAATGCTGAAGTACAGATTAATTGTTACATTTTGGTTTTAAGAAGATTAAAGAAGCGTTTGTAAGATTTGCTGGTAATCTTGTTGCAGATTTTTGAAGCAGTTAGATACCTGTTGGCGTATTCTAACTGTCTATTATTTGTTACAATTTAGTGGTATTCATTTATTTGTTTGGTTGTTATAGAATCTTGGACGGTTAGGTACCTGTTGGCGTATTCTAACTCTTTATAGTTTTTTTTTAAGTTTTGTTAATGTTGAAGTACAGATTAGTTATTACATTTTGGTTTTAAGAAGATTAAATGAGTGTTTGCAAGATTTATTTCTCTGTTTTAAAGTAATGGTTCCATCATTATATTCGAACCATCCACATTTTTGTTGCAGATTTCTGAAGCAGTTAGATACCTGTTGGCGTATTCTAACTAATTATTTTTTTTTTAATTTAGTGATATTCATTTATCTGTATGGTTATTATAGGCCATGCACCCAAGACTCTAGGCCCTGGCCACAACCACCACAGCATATCACACCCATAAATCTCGTTGCAGATTTTTGAAGCAGTTAGATACCTGTTGGCGTATTCTAACTGTCTATTTTTTGTTATAATTTAGTGGCATTCATTTCTCTGTTTGGTTGTTATAGAATTTTGGGCCAGTAGGATACTTGTTGGCCTATTCTTAGAGTTTATAGTTTTTTATTTGAAGTTTGTTAATGTTTAAGTACAGATTAGTTATTAAATTTTGGTTTTAAGGAGATTAAATAAGTGTTGTATGATTTATTGGTAATCTCTGCTTTAGAGTAATGGTACTATCATTACATTCGAACCATCCACATTTCTTTATTATATATGCAGTGTTGTGACCTGCACTGGTTGTGGATCCTGCGTGGTAGATTATACCTATTGTTTTGAAGGTTTTCTTACCAAGTGATACCTGACCATATGTGAATCCAGTCATCTTGCAGTTGTTTTTGGTACCCTCTGCATTGTAACGTAGAAGCATTAGTATTTACTATGTGTTTGTATTAGTAAGGTGGAGCGATTATCTGAATTGCAGGTAGTACATAATCTGCCATGGTTTGCATGTTGTTCTAGTTGCTGAAATGGATGGATTCACAATTTGGTATGGATACATGCACGAAGGGCTCGCTAGGGATTTCTTCTTGTGTAACATTGTTGCAGAGAGTGCAGGTATGTTTCCACATGTATGAAATCCGGAAGATTACATTTATAGGTATGTTTTTGTTTTCCAATACTTGTAGTAAGTACATTAGAATTTCTTGTGGATCTTCTTGCGAGTTTATAGTGAATTTCACCATTCCAGCACAGTAGTCCAATTCTTGTCTTATACCCTGAACACTATACGTGTTGTCAGGATTGCTTGTTGCGTTTCTATGAAGGACTAACATTTGCAAACACAATTGGTCTGTACTGTGTAATTAAATGTTGTCAACAATTGCTGCCAATTGAAATAGAATATTCATTGCTACATTTGCGTAGCAACTTACACCAGTTACATTGAAAATTTGAATGGACCAGATAGTTCTGTGTCCAAGTCATTTTTTCGGAGTGTGTGTTGCTTCTCTGAAGAAGTACCTGAGTTACTTTGACTAATAGGTTCTTCTTTACTTATGGTAAATGATGAAGTATTAGCTTCTTTTACTCTCTTTGGAGGATTTGCAGTCAGATTCTTTTGCATTTCAGTTTGAATTAGGTTTCTTTTACAATGTTTTCCTTTTTGTGGACCAGGATATGCTTTTAGATGGGGGTGTATAGTGTACGTAGTGTATTCTAGAATGCAAGGAATATCAGCGTTGACTTTACTTGAATCAAAGTTGATTAGAAATAGACCGTCAAGTGTACGTAAGCATGATAGTGCTACATAGCTCATGCCTTCTTTAAAGACTGTGTTACCAATATATATCAATGCTTTGTCTAGGGTAAGAACTTGGGATTTATGAATGGTGACTGCATATGCAAGAGTTAGAGAAAATTGTTCTCTGCATACATGCATGTCTTTGAAGAGAAGCAATCGAGCTGTTGAGCACGCTATCCTTTTTACTTCTGAAAGTTTGTCGAAGAGAATATTGACAAACTGAATGTTGTTGTCACGTGGGTATGTTTGAAAGCCAACAACTGTACCCAGTGCCCGATTAACTAGTCCTTGCTCCACATCAAGATTACATTTAAGCATTAATCTACAGTTTAAGGATAATTTTAATATTTTCTCCAAACCAGCTGTGTTGGAGATAGAATTTTCTAAGATATTTAGTCTTGTTGTGGCTTGTTGACACATTGGTATTGTGATACATTGTACGTCCAGTTTGTCTGTGGAGTAAATTTCAATTATTCGTTGCATTTCTTTTTTTAACATTGTTTCATTGAATTTGGAACAGCTTGCAAGAGTTGGCATTAAGGCCATACAATTGACATTTTGTTCCATAACATCAGTAGCACATGAGTTATCGCCATAAAGTGCATGGATGTGCCAGGTTTTTAACATTGTTTGTGCTTCTTGAGATAGTACACCGACTCTAATACTTTTTAAAATGTTGGCGTAGGTGAGGTCTGCAGATTGGCACATGTTTTCTGTTAATTCTTTGTATTGGGAATGTTGCCAAAGGTTGACATTTCCTATGCTGCCAATAGTTTTACGGCAGAGTTTGTGTTCTAAGGTTTTAAAAATAGGTTCACCTTTCACCGGTGTCAATTGAAGAAGATCTCCAAAAACAATAATGTGTTTTCCTCCAAAGAGTTCTTCGTAGTTTGTTTTAAGTACTTCTTGCAATCTGAGATGAATCAAAACCAACATTAGGTTGTAGACCATGCTCACTTCATCTATTAGTAGCATTTTCATTTGTTTCAAAACTCTGCGTAGTTCCATTGCAGCGTCTGTAGAAAGTTTGTAATATTCTAATTTGTTTTGGTGTTCTACTGGCAGGAGTAGCAATCAGCGTAAAGTGACACCCCCTAAGTTGTAGGCAGCTAAACCTGTGGGGGCAGTTACAACAGCTGACAGTTTGTTGTTTGCAATTGTTGAAGGAACTTGCTGATGATTTTGATTAAGAATGTTTTGCCTGAACCAGCTTCACCACTGAATAGTAGTATAGGTTTGTAATTTTGGCAGGTACTTTCTTTATTTTCATGTTGTACACCAGGTGCAATTTCTTTTGTTACTTCTTCAAAAACGGTGTGCTGCTCTTTATTTAGATTTGATTGTAGTGCAGTTAAGTCTTCTGTATCTTCTTCATAGTGACACATGGTATTTTCTACTTCGGTCATAGCTGATTCTGCCTCATTTGCTATTAGTGGCTGTCCCAGTGGTTCTTGGCTTCCTGTTACAGAAGGTTGACTACTGTCGGGAGTGTCCTTATCTAATTGTGCCTGGAGTTCTTCTTCATGTTGCTGTTCATTTTGCATCATTTTTTTGTACTGCATAAAGTTCACATCAGTGATAGTTCTTTCATTTGCTTTGAAAGCGTCTTCATAGCAGTCATAGTTATCTAGTAACTCTTCTTCTTTTCTCCATGGTTTAAAAATTTGTAGCAGGGACATGTAATATAGTTCTTTCTGTTGAGGAGTTTTTAATGACAATTTGATATGATTAATTAAGCTTCATTTGGTAAGTTTCACTAAGCTGCCTTCACAATCTGTTACTCTATATCTACCTTTGTTTTCATCAGGTTTTATATTATTTTTGTATGCACAGTTTTGGGCTATGTGGTATAGACACATGTTTTCAAAAGTGGTACTCCGGTTGCTGTTGGGATCATTTTTGGTTATTGTTTCTATGTTGTCATATGATTTGAGAACTCTTTTTCTAGATTTAGCAGGACCAAGACTTAGCCATACTATATTTTCAGACTTTCCATACAAAGCAGTGCCGGTTAAACGATCTGCAGCTTCGTAGGCGCCACATTCTCTATGAGAGAACCTTTTTATGCCTAAACTGTACAATTTCTGAGATAGTGTTTTGTCTGATGATAGGTCATTCCAGAGGTCTTGAAGCTCTGTTTTTTCTGCTTTTGTTAAGTAGGATGTAACATATTGTGCAACTGCAGTGGAATTGTCTGCAATGTACTGCACATCTATGTTTGCATTCCATAAGTGGGCAATGATTTGATTGTAATCATTGATATATTTTGATTCTTCTGTTCATTTTATGTAATATATGTCCTTAGGTGATTAACCTTTAACACTATGTCTAACTGAAGACATGAAGTTGTTTATTTCACCTGTTTCTGTAATTGGTCTAGGGAAACCAAACGGCATTTGGTGTAGTTTTTCCCTTTGTTTTTGTATTTGCAATGACAATATTTCCCATATTTGTGTCTTTAAAATTGTACAATTTGTGCATGAAGATCACTATTTGTTGCTTCTGTTGGAATTACACAAATGACATATTTTTCGATAAACTGTAAAACAGTGGCACTTGTGTAGTATTTCCCGTTCCATTTGTATTTGCAACAACAATATTGGCCACATTTGTGTCTTTGAAATTGTACAATTTGTGCATGAAGGTCACTATTAATCATTTGTGAAGGGATTTCACAAGTGACATATTTTTGGATGAACTGAAAAACAGTGGCATCACTGTCCTGACCAAATTTAGGAGCATCTTTAATCCATAAAAGCATGTGGATATGTGGTGCTCCTCTGGCTTGGTATTCTTTTCTCCAAATGAAGTGTTGCACTTCTCCGAGTGGAGGAACAGTTTCATTACAAATAAAGTGTAGCATAGCAATGAAACAATGGTGGTTGGAGGATGGAGCAAAGTTCTCCAGGTGTTAGTATATCTATGTTTGTTTTTTTTTTATATGCATAGGAAATCATGTAAATCTTCCCATGCATATTCCTCACAACTTAATGTAACAAACCAAGTGGGTGGTCCAAGGTTTCTGATCATACAACGTACATCTCTGTGACGTCGGAACCAGTATTCTTTTGTACCACGCATGTTTGCAAACAGATTTGTAATACTTGATTGTAAAACCTCATATTTTTCTTGCACCTTTTGTATTAATTGCATAGCTGACATATTTTGAAAGTGGGTTCCCGATTTCAATATGTGTGCAAATAGAGTTGCTAGGTGGAATATGTATTCCACATTTTGTCTAAATCTGGGATCTTCAGAATACATTCGTAATGAGCGGTATTCTGATGCTGTTATTTGAGTCGGTCTATCATCGTATCTTCCTCCTTTGCCAGTAGGAAATAGTAGAGGAAAAGCATGTGCTTCTATACTTTTTTCCCATATGCTCATTGGTGATCCTTTGGTTTGTGGCATTTGGTATGTGTTTCTAGTGCATCATCTATGCTGTCTTTAGAGTGCAATGGATGAATTGTATAATGGTCTAAAATATTGGATAATGCAGCTGGATCCAGAAGTTCAAATTGACCAGTTTCTTGTGACTCTTAAATTATTTCAGTTGTTCCCCTTAAGTTTCCTTCAATATTTATTTCTTTTTAGTACTCATTATTGTCTTTTAGATATTGCAAGGCTTGTCTAACTTTATGTAAGTCGACGAGTTGTTGCCAAATTGTTTTGTCTTTTGTTTGTACACCATTTACCAAGATAATTAAAGATTGTTCTATTGGACGTTGCATTCCTACAGTGTGCACATTTGCTGTCAGATCTAATGGTAAATAAACTACTTTGCCACGAATGCCTTTCACCAATTCAGAGGGAGGTAATTTTGCTGTTTTTGGCGTATTATTGCTTGAAATGGGGGTACTGTTTGAATTATGATGCTCTCATATAAATTGAGTTGTTGTAGGGGTTTTGGAAGTGGGAATAATTCCATGTTATTTGTGATAGCACGTGAAGGAGTTTGGTTGTTGTCAAGTTTTGTAGTGCAGTAACTGCAAAGTATTAAGGGGTCAGTTATTTCATATTTGTTTTCTGCTATAAGGTAGAGAGCTAATTCAAACCATTTAGAATCTTCATTGTCCTCCATTTTGTATGTTATGTCTATAGTTTTTGTGTTAGTTTTATTAAAAGTTCTTGCGCAACACACACCCACACACACACACACACACACATGGTTTGGTATTTCAGCGAATGTACTTTTAAATTTTAGTATTTCTTTTATGTATGTGTGTAGTAGAAGGTTGCCATGTGTACAATTGTTGCTAGTCTGTTGTAAAGGTATTGCATTTTGTAAGTGGCTTTCACTTCCAAAATATTTTTTTCTGGATATGGTCAATTTCTTCAAGTAGATTTGTGGCTGTACCATGTACAAAATTGTTATTTAAATTGGCTAGTGCTAATGCAGGACTTTTAGTATATTACAGTTTATAGACTAGATGTCTTATAGTTGGATGATCTGTTGATATCATTTTGATATGATGGAAGGAGCTTTTGCAAATAGGTCCTGTAATACAGGCTAATGAATGTCCTTGTAGTTCTGTGTATTTACGCACTGGACAGGTATCCATATTTTGCAGCAGTTTCATTTTGATTTTGTCTTTACCTTTCATATACTGATTGAGGAATTGACATAAAGATTTGAAAGATTTTTTGGGAATGTTACACATTGACGTGCATGATCGTTTGTATACTGCATGTTTTGGTCCAGTCGAATGGAGAGGTAATTCTTTCTGGGGATATTTTTGTAAGCAGTATTTCTTGTTCCATTATGGTATTATTAATTTTTTCATAACCTCGTCCATTGCTATGTATAGAAATTGTATTTATTTGCTTTTGTTTGTATGCTTCTTCATTAAAATATGGTTCTGTATTTGTGGTGTGACTCCATTCACCTCCACAGATATTTAAGACGTTATTTTTGTTGATATTTCGTTTATTGAGAAGTTTTTTTGTAATTTAGTAATTAGTTTTGTTAGTGGTTTCATTCTGTTTAACACTAAAATAAATAACTTTCTTTTGAGAAGGATTGCACCATCTATCAAATCTTCTAAGATTAATTTTCTACGGTAGGTTTTAACGGTTGTGTATAATTTCTCTCCTGTTTTTATAAGATTCTGAAGGACTCTGTGGCGGAACATTTTTGCTAAAATATTTTTTTTTGGTATGCTTACTTTTTGGTAAGCTTACTTGCCAAGATTTATAGGAGCAGTTTTAGCAGTAGTGGTAGCTGAATTCTTGATACTCGTTTTCTGTTTTGTTTTACTATTTGATAGAGGAGGCAACACTTCTGTACTTGAAGCATGTTTTGTTTTGCTAAATGAATGTATTAGCTGTTTTGTTTGAACTTTTTGTACAAATTCGGCTAGAGATGGTTGCTTATTTTGATACTTCTTTTTCATTTGCTCTACTTCTACGTTGTTTTCTACAGACTTGGTTTTTGGTAGGCATTCTTTGGGGTCTGTTGAAAAAAATAAAGAAGTTATGAGTTGGGTTGTTCTGCGAGGCATGTGTGCTGTGTGCATGAGTATCTGAGCATGATGGTAGAGATGTATGTGATGGTGTGTGATTGTGCATTGGGCAGCTACAACTAGTTGGGAAGGCTATTCTTGTATTTGTGTGTTACTATACTGGGGTTCAGATGACAGAAGAAAGTAAGCTAGTGGTGAGGAGAAGCACAACTACTAAATCTAATGGTTTAGAATTAAAACAGTTCTTTGTTCTGCAATACTAACATTCTAGAGGCTGAGTTATGTCATTTGTGCGCTGAAAAACGGGGATTTGTGCAGCATTCTACCTGCAAATCCCTGTTTAACAAATGAGGATTTGTGGGCAGAATGGTGCACTAATCTTTTTGTTTTGGTGCACAAATACCATGAATCAACCGCACAATGTGTTTGAGTAATAGTAAGAATATTATGGTAGTATTGTACTTACTTTTTATGTGGAATCATTAAGTTTCTTCTGAGTTGTTGTTTGTACTTCAGATTCTGCTGCTTTTCAGGAGAGTGGTCTTCACTGTAATTGGAAAGGAAAGAAGTTAGTCATTTTGTGTATATAGCATGCAGTTTCCTTTGACCATGTGCAGTCTTTATATTTTATTTTAAATATGTTAGTTCAACATGCTTTGCAAATGAGTAGAATAGGAAGTGTATGAAACTCACTTGGTTTTTTTAAGGCTGTGTTATTGAATGTTAGTGTCAGGATTAATCAGGTGAGTACAAAGGCAGCGAATATGGCAAGGGGAATGTGCACAAAATCGCACAGTGAATAACCTTGAATCAAACAACGTGCACACAAGAACCACGACTCATATATACTAAAACCCAGGAGTGCAGATAGAGTGAAACAAAAATACCTATATATGAAAAGGGATGTGGGGTAAGCACTTAGAACCTCCTTATGACTGAAAGGAAAGTCGGCAAACTCCTTACCCACTATGCTATTACAGATACTGACAGCGCTAAGCCCACGTAGAGGGCAAGCAAGGACAGGATCTGTGTGCTGACACTCTGGATGATACTGAATAAGGAGCTTAGAAACAGTACTCACGAGAACCGGAAAGACCACTTGAATGTCAGTAAACCCACGAACCGAGTTGATCAAACAGGGACCCAGAAGGCTATAACAGCAATGGGTGGGGGATAACTAAATACCAAAGACCTAAGTCAAGGAGCAAGTAGGAATTGTGATTAAAGAAATAGTGAGGAAAACAAAAGGCATTCACACAGGGACTAGTTACAACCGCACCCCACACCTAAATAATCAAATGGGAAATAAATGCAGAAGTAAAATGGAAAACATGGCATGGATCCCAATAGGAAGTAAGGATCAGGAGCAGGGAAAATTATATCACAAAAGGAAACCTTACCTACCCATCCAAGGAGAAAAGGCAGGAAACTAAATCTTAAAAAGGAAAGACTAATGCATCAAGTTTTTCAGTAGCAAAGGACAGCATCAAAGAAACAGAAAACACAGGCAAATTGGGCTGCATCAAAGGGTAAAGCACAGAGAAAGGCTGCCTGCAGACAGAGGCAGACAGAAAAGGAAATCCAGAAAGCAGAAATCAATTAAGCACATGAATCTGAAATCCAGGGCGGAGGAACAAGAAACAGGAACTAGGAACTAGGCACAAAAGCTAGGAACAAGGAACAAGGGACTAGTCACAACAGGAACACTGCAACGATGACCAGCGCTGGACTGAAGCAAACTGAGGTTTTTAAAGCTGCTTAACGAGCACACCCATCAGGTGTGCCGCCTGCTGCACCTGCAGCCACAGGTGTTGCCTATCCTCCACCCAAACTTGTCCTGCAAGGGAGGAGGTGAAGCAGTGAGCCAGGCATTCTGGGAAGCATAGTCATTTGATTAAAGTAGCATGCTGGCTGCCAAAAACCTGGAATGGATCCGGAAGGGAAGTAACTTGGAAAATAAGGTTTTAGCGCTCCCAATTCATCACAGCACTGTAGCATTAGGTTCGGAGGAAATGTCCAGTAGGGAATAAACCCCAAAACATGCCCCCAATTGGCGGGAACGGGAGCGAAGGGAGCGAGTCGTGACAGTTAGGAGATAGAAGAAATAATGATATACTTATTTTGCAATTTTTAAAAGGTAAATGGCAGATACTGTATGGAAAAGCATGGAATGTATGCATTTGTGAAGGTGTGGGTAATAAATCAGAAGGATGTGATTTACAGGCAGTGGTGTTACTGCAGTTGGGAGTTTTTCAATGATAGTGTCTATCTGTGTGAGTGTATGAAGGTGCATGACCTTATCCTGGCTGTGTGTAATTTTATAATACACTACTTATTGTTTTTCTACAATTATACTGTTGTTTATAAAAAAAATGTTTAGAAAGTAGATAGGTTTGGAAGTGACAGTTATTATAGTAGATGGAAAAAATGACAATAAGTTCATTTTATAGGCTATACAGGTTAAGTGGTACTTACTCTGTTTATATTCTTTTACAAGAGTTGTACATGTACTGTGCAGAAAATAGGCATACTTTTAGTTTGTATTCATGCATGTGGAAATTCATGCAGCTGCAAGTAGAAATCTTGGAGACTTGTACCGTAGTTTTTGTAATAGGTGCTTCCCAATGATATGAGACTTGCACTCAGAGTAATCTACAGTACATTTGAAGTGTTGAACTCTGATGATGCAGTTAGATGTAGAGGTATTGGATGTAATTGGTGGATGGTTGTGTGACTGTTTAGCTGTATCCAATGAGGGAATGGCACAGAGAGTGAAGTGCAAATGGTAGAAGGGCTGTCAAGGTAACAATATGTCCGTGGACATAACAGTAGTCCGCAGACACTGCATATTACATACAGGGATTTTGGGGTGGAGAAGCATGCAAATGAGAATGAGCAGAGGTATTGATTGGTCAGTAAAGATTGGTGGGTTTGTTGTGTAAGGAGAGAGTTTGTCAGAAGGTCTTTTTCCTGAGAGAAGAACAGTTAGCCATGGCTCTGTGTTTCAGAAAACAGATTGTGTGGATTTTGGGAGACTCATGGATACATTGGTTGGAGGTGCATCCACAACGCTGTGGAATAGCTGCAGATCTTGGATTCCCTCATGTGGAAGTGCACTGTCATGGGGTACGTGGAATGAAGTGGCTAGACTTGCTACCTCTCTGTTCTAGTTTGTGGAGGTAACAGTTTGGGACATGTGTCAGGAATTTCTTTGCAATTTGCAATGAAAGAAGGACTTGGGAAGGTCATGGACATGTTTCCAAATTCCCAAGTAATATTTTCTTGTATTGCGCAGAGACAAATGTAGCTGTGTTCTTCTTCATTTGTTCCACAAATGGAGAAAGTGAGGCGCAATGCCAATAAGGCTGTTTGTGCCTTTTTAAGAGGTGTTGGCATGTCCTCTTTTCACAATGAAAATATTATGTTTCGTAGCACATACGTTTTTTGTAGAGATGAAGTCCATCTTACTTGCTGGTAATCAGATTTTTCAAATACACAAAAACACCACCAAAAGGCTCTTTTCAGAGCCACCACTTCCTCTGAGAGAAAACTGCAATCATTTTGATAGGGCAGCACCCCAAAATATTTCATGTTCGCAAACTGTCCGTGGACTTCTGAAAAAAATACACAGGAGCCTGCTCAATTTATTTGCCACTTCTATTTTTTGACTGTGAAAGGCGGCTCTCAAAAGAGCCTTTTCTTTTGTTGGATTTTTGTTGTTTTATTTGTTTTGGTTTTTTACACACAACACACTAGGAGATGAGAGGAAAGGAGGGTAAGGGTGTCCACGAACCACGGGGATAAGAAAGGGTGGGTGAGACAAGAAGATGTAGTAGAGTGGGCCTTACTTAGGTAGTGAGCAGGTCTCATCGTGCTCTGAGACCAGAGTCTCAAAAGCACTTCAAAGTCTCTCCCACTTGCAGTACATACACAAAACTGCGACCCTCGAAAGGTAAGGGTCATCAGCATTGTGAATGGCCTGTGAGGCAGCTGGATGGATGCGCTCTCCCACAGGAGTGTTGCTTGTGGTGAGAGGAGCGGAAAAAGAGGATGTAGTAGAGGAACTCAACCTTGCGAACGGCCCCACCATGGAACGACCTTAGATCAGAGATGTCATACCAAAGTTGTAAGAACCAGGCCTCCCGACTCAGCACCATATTGCACTGGTTGCAGGTGACCTTGTTCACACACGCCTTGGGTACGTTACCATGAATGGTAAATAACCACCACACCCACGACTCACAGTGAGTGCTGCTAGTAGGGACTTCCATTACCTCATCCTCTTCATCCTCTTCATCCTCCTCTACATTCTCACACCTGTTCCCCTCTTCAGGCCTTTGGGGAGGTGGTGGTGGTGGAGGGGGTGGGGGTGGTGCTGATGCAGATGCAGCACCAGGTGGAAGAACAGCAGCCATGGATGCCATCAGGTTTCAGCAAAGGCAGCAGAATTTGGAAGATTGCAATGCAAAGTAGACAGTGTTCTGTCAGATGAGGATGAGCTCTGGGGTGTGGCCTTTTATAGAGATGCGGGTGGGCACTCCGCGGACAGCAGCGCTGTCCGCGGACAGATCGAACACCCCAAAAAGGCTCAAAAAGTTTCAAAACATATGTAGAAAGTCAGGGTCATTGTCTGGGACATGTGCAATGGTGAATTTTTACTATAAAATACTGTGGATTGCCTGAAAAGGTACTTTTAAAATGTTCAGGGACCCGGACAGTGTCCGCAATTAGGACACATGCTCAGTGTGGGTGCGGTCACATGATGGCTTTGCGAACATGTCCACGAAGGGAACGGGTGTCCGCAGGACACCAAATGCACGGGAACGGTCATGCGCATGGGCGCGGGTGTTCTATTGACAGTGTTTGCGTCCTGAAACTAATTAAAAGTGCGACACAAGTGAGACAACCAGTTACAGACAGGCGGGATGTTCGTAGGATTTATGGGTGTGTTGCGGATGTGCGTAGATGTTCTACAGGCAGTACAGACAGGAATAGTGTCCTTAGAACAGTTTCAACTTGACTGCGGACATTACGGATAGGCATAGTGTCCTTAGGACACCCCCATTTTGTTTAATTACAGACATCCCAGACACCGGGTGTGTTCTAAGGACAGTTCCATTTTGCTTGCGTTCAGTACGGACAGGTATAGTGTCCTCAGGACACCATCATTTTGTTTAATTACAAACATCCCCAGACACCGCGTGTGTTCTTAGAACAGTTTCACCTTGCTTGCGTACAGTATGGACAGCCATAGTGTCCCCACACAGCCCCATTTTGTTTAATCACGAACATTCCCGCACACCGTGTGTGTTTTTAGAACAGTTTCACCATGCCTACGAAGAGTACGGACACGTATAGTTTCCTTAGGACACCCTCATTTTGTTTAATTACAAACATCCCCGGACACCGCATGTGTTCTTAGAACAGTTTCAACTTGCCTGCGGAGATATCCTTAGGACACCTCCATTTTGGTTAATTGCGGACATTCCGGACACCGAATGTGCTCTAGGAACAGTTTCAACTTGCCGGCGGATAGTACGGACAGGTATGGTGTCTTTAGGACACCTTCATTTTGGTTAATTACGAACATTCTCGGACACTGCGTGTGTTCTAAGGACAGTTCCATTTTGCTTGCGTACAGTACGGACAGGTATAGTGTCCTCAGGACACCCCCATTTTGTTTAATTACGAACATCCCCGGGCACCGCGTGTGTTCTTAGAGCAGTTCACCTTGCCTATGAACAGTACGGACAGGTATAGTGTCCGTAGGACACCCCCATTTTGCTAATTGCGGACATCCCGGACAACCACGCTGTCCGCGGACACCCCAACTGCCTTTTAAAAAAAAATAAGACACACAGGACTGAATTAAAACACACATAATATTTTTTTTTAATTATATATAGATGTACAATTTATGAAAGAGAAGGGGAAGCAGAGACTGACACAAACACAGGGGAATTGGGGGTTTCAAGAGGATGGATAGGCGGAGATGAAAGGATGGAAGTCTCATCAAAACGTTTTTCTTGAGGAGGGTTTGGGGATAATTGACTGGGATATGAAGAGGGGGGACAGGTACATGTGGGACAATGGTATTTATTTTTATTTTTTTATGTGGTCCTCCACAAAATGTTTCCAAAGGTTGACATTTGCCATGAGCATGTCCATGTTTTCTTCCATGCGATGGAGAGTCTTTTCCAATGTATCTTTTGCTGTGCTATTTTCAATGTTTGTATGGTCTGTTAAAAAATATATATATATATATATATATGTTAAGTGCACATAAAGTAATGCTTATTAATTTGGTTATTTAGAGAAGTGTCTAACATTAGTATCACTATCTTCAGACATTTCGCCACGTGGAAATTCTCCTCAAGCCATTCTAAAGTACTGGACATTTCTGTGAAAAATAATATATATATTAGTTTTATTGTATGTAATACAGACATTTTAGAAATATATAGGAAAAATAAAATGAAGTTTACTTAGTAGCTTCTGGTAAATTGTGTTCTTACTGTTCTGTAGATCGGCTGTTGTTCTTAGTTGTGCAGTTTCTGTGAGGTAATTATGTTGGAAGCATATCTTTTTTGTTTTGGAATATTCCATTTTAGTACATATGGTATTTAAATGGATGGTTGATGTGTTAGATATATAGGTTCCACGTCTTATTTATTATTACATATAATGTGTTTGTGTGCTGCTTTTTAAACTTGTGCAGTGTTCATATGGCATGATGTAACAATTTAAGATACCCGCTGAGTGTTTGGGTAGTGTTGATGTTGTCTGCGTTCATCCGGGGACATTTGCACAGTCCGCGGACATCAAAATCACTCGCTAGGGGTTCAGTATGTTCTATGTTACATGTATATAAAGTAAGGGAATCCTAGTAAACATCTATCAAATTCACACTATGTATATGTGTATTCAGCAAAAAAACTTTGATAAAGGGAGTTTATGGTTAAGTTGCACTACTAAAAACCTATGAAATTCAGTAAACAAAACTTTGTTAAAGGGACGTTATGGTAAAGTTGCGCTACTAAAAACTTATGAAATTCATTAAAAAAACTTTGTTAAAGGGACATTATGGTTCCAAGTAAAACCGAAAAACCCCTGAAAGTCGCTAGTTATGGTAAGCTAAGCAACCATAACTCACGCCACCACTGTGCACTGCTAAGACTAACACCCAGGACATCAAAGATGACATCACAAATATATATATATATATATATATATTTATTACACAGCCATGGTAGTGGCTTATAACTTTGCTCCCCCTGGACGAATTGTCACCAAACTTTGCAAAAAGAGTATATGGCCCACTCTAAATTTTTGTGCACATTTTAATGAGGTTTGGTTCAGTGGGGGTAAAGTTATAGGGGGGTCCCAAAATGTATTTTCCCATAGACATAATGGGAAAAATGTTTGCGCACACCTACACCTCAAACCGCTGGATGGATTTCCACCAAATTTGTGGCAGGAGCGGCGGCTTAGTCCCGAAAGCCTGCTTTTGTTAATTTGGTGTAAATCCATCCAGTAGTTTTTTTTATAAATGGCCGAAACGTAAGGCAAAAGAAAATGTGATATCCATGTCCCCCCCGCGGACACACTTCCCTGTTCGCTCCACGGACAGGACACCGATTGACTAATCGGCTTGCGTCATGTCCAAGGACACGCAACCTGTTTTCTGATTGGCTGGGGTGAAGCGTGAGGTGCATCACATTGTTTCAATGCACTCGCCATCTTGGATCCACCACAGCGTAGTAGCAAATAGAGGCAAAATGTAATTTTGAGGAGTGTGTTGGTCTGCAGAAGTGTTTGGGGAGGGTTGTGGAGTAAGAGATGGGTCAAATACTGTATTTGTTTAGGTGGCAGGTGCCCCGGATGTGTTTGCCATGTCCGTGGTCGTTGTAGCCGTCCGCGGATATAATCAATGCACTACTGGCTATTTCACTTTAGTATGATGTTGGTTTTGGGTTGTTGGTAGAGGATTGATTGTAATTAATATCCCCTATAAGCCCGCCACATACCACAGTGAAAATGTTTGGTATTTTAGGTGTGTTATGATGTGGTGGTTGTGGCCAGGGCCTAGAGGCTTGGGTGCATGACCGAAGGCCGTAGGCCGTGGGACATGCACCCAAGACTCTATGCCCTGGACACAACCACCGCAGCATAACACACCTATAGGATCAAACACCCATCAAATATCCAGAACACAAAAGTTTGTGTACTGTTTTATTTGTAGAGTTTGTATGTAAAGTTTTGTCTAGGCTATGCAGTTAAGATTGTAGAGTTTGTAATAGGACTGCGTTATAAGATACCTTTGGAAGTAAATATTTTGGATTGTGGTGTATGATTGTGTACATTTTCTTTGAGATTTTATGGTAAATAAACTACTTTGCCACAAATGGATTTCACTAATTTAGAGGGAGGTAATTTTGCTGTTTTTGTTGAAGGTGTACTGACAGCTCAGTGGCGAATAGAGGCAAAATGTAATTTTGAGGAGTGAGTTGGTGTGCAGAAGTGCTTGCAGAGGGTTGGGATGTAAGAGATGGGTCAAGTACTGTATTTGTTTAGGTGGCAGATGCCTCTGATGTGTTCGCCATGTCTGTGGTCGTAACGGCTGTTCGCGGATATAATTAATGCACTACTGGCTATTTCACTTTAGTATGATGTTGTTTTTGGTTCGGATTGATTGTAATTAATATACCCTATAAGGAGCCCACATACCATAGTCAAAATGTTTGTTATTATAGGTGTGTTATGCAACACACACAGATGGTTTGGTACTTCAGGCGAGGTACTTTTAAACTTTAGTATTTATTTTCTGTATGTGTTTAATAGAAGGTTGCTATTTGTACAGTAGTTGGTAGTTTGTGGTAAAGCTCATGCATTTTGTAAGTGGCTTTCGCTTCCAAAATATTTTCTCTGGATATGCTCTATTTCTTCAAGTAGT